>NW_028261385.1:134852110-135227110 GCF_051295495.1 Thamnophis sirtalis | reverse complement strand
ATCTATGGGATCACCCCTCTCACCCGTCATCGCAAACCTATACATTTTGAAACCAACGCCTTAGATAAATCTGAACACAAACCCAAACTCTGACTTAGATATGTTGATGACATTTTTGTAATTACCAACATAATCCAAAGGGAGACACCCCCCAAGAACCGAGACACAGAACAGGACAACGGCATCGCCCTCCTCCCTTACATCAAAGGAACCACAGATAAAATCAGCAAAATTCTCCACAAACACAATATCAAGACAGCCTTTCAACACTGACCCAAAAATAGCCAACATCTTAAGAAACCCCAAAGACAAGATCCAGATAGAAAACCAAGGAGTCTATGAAATACCATGCAAAATCTGCCCAGCCATGGTGGCATCACCAACTGCTTCACCCGCCCTCCAACCCCCACACAAAGCAAACTGACACATGCCATGAACATATGTCAGACCGCAAACTCAGAGCCAAACCAAAGCCCAGGATGTTACATCACAGCCATCTGCTCAGGATGTTGCAGCACAGGACTCAGGATATCACTATACTAGAGCTCAGGATGTCATCACACAGCCCATTACCCTGGTCGTTACAACACAAAAGACTAGTGGGCATACAGCTAGTACCTCAGCCGCACAGGATGGTATGAAACAGCCGACTAATCTGCATACATCAACTCCATCAACTAATTAAGATGTAACAACACAGCCAACCAACCTGCTTACAGCAACAATCCAGCACTCCACACACACACCAATATTTATAGAAAGACGGCAGCTCCAATCACGCTTTGCTCACACAAGCACAAAGCCAAAGACACCAGCCTGAAGATGGCGAATTGGAACTCATTGAAACGTCGCCAAGAAACTCTCAATCTTACAAAGGAAAAGACCCGAATACACCAATCTGCATATATGTGTGTATATATATATGCACATACATATACAAGTGTGTGTGTATATACTCCCAGAGAGATCTGTTTTTTTCATGTCACTTGATAAATTTCATACCATGTTATATTAAAATAAACTAAGATGGGCTTATTCTTGTGAGTTCAAGATATACCTATGTACTGAGATTAATGATGTGTACTTCTCTTCAGCAACAATATTTGTTAATAACACTTTTTATGATTGTATATGGTGTACCAGTTTTAGCATGCGGCAGGTATATCAGGAAATCCCATCTCAACAAGTTCATCTTTTAAAAACTTCTTGGACTTAAAGAGATTCTATCTGCCATCATCTGATGCTTTTTTTAAAATTTCTCTTCCAGCTCACTGTTCCTGCCCATCACCTATCAATCTCTTTCTACATTTCAAATTACATGCTACCTGCAGAATAAAGCCGAACTGTATAACTAATCCATATAAAATTAAACCCACTGACAAGAAGGTGGCAAAGAATGAAACAGAGAACAACATGGAAGAACAAGCATTACAGGAATTAAACACGAATTAATTTCACTGCTTTTCTCCTTACTAAGTTTATTTTTACCCATCATCTTTTTTCAATCATTTTTTATCATCTTTTTTCAATCATTTTTTATACATCTTGTAGCTTCTTGGCTTGTAAATTCTAGCATTCTGTGCAATGCTTTATTTAGTAATCTTTATCTTGTTATTACTTTATGTATTCCATAGAATATATTAAATGGAGTATGAAAACATGAGTTAGAATTAGTTGGTCGAGAAAGAGTGCAACATTAACAATAGATATGATGACAAGCAATTCTAATAAGGGAACAAATGAAAACTGGTATATATAGGCAGCGACGTCTTGTTGAAAAATGAAGGAATGAGATCTCTGTTTGAAGGTATGAAATGCAAGGATAACAATGAATATAAGTATACTTTCTGGGGAAAAATAATGCTAATGTTAACTGAATATACATTGTAGAATGAAAATGAGGCCTTTAGTTATATTAGATGAAACATCTGAGACGGTAAATATTATTTGAAGATGTAGATGTTAAAACACTTGTAACCAAATGACATGCTGCATGTGATGATGGTTTTTTTTCTTTTTTGTGTTTTTCCCTTTTTTTTCTTTTCTTTTTTTTAACCCTAGGTTATTGTGGTGTCTATTAAATATATAACAGAGAGATACAGGGTGTGTGTATGGGGGGAAACGTAGTAGGGATGGATTGCTACAGGCAGGGGAGTAAGAAACGATACGAAATCAAAATCTATTAAATGAAACAACGAATGTATAAGAATGATAAAGGTTAAAACACCTGTAATCAAATGACATACTGTATGGGATGATGGGCTTTGTTTTCTTTTGTGTGTGTGTGTGGTCTTTTTTTCTTTTCTTTTTTTCCCCCTGCCTTTTTTTTTCTATTGTTATGTGATTATGTTGTCTATGTAACAAACAAAAAAATCCTATTTAAAAAAAAACAATAGATATTCAACAATGACCATATCATTTACATTCCTGGCCTTCTGTGGTTGTATTGAGGTGATACCATACTATATGAGCAGCACTGAGAAGCCCTCTCTTCAGAAAGCTATACTGGAACATCAACAGAAAGCCAATTATTCAAATTATGGAGCAAATTCATTGTCTTCGCAAGCAGATTATGGGGAGGTTCTCACACAACCTGCATTACCAGGTTTTGAGTTGTTTACTGTTCTATTGTTATGGTTTGTTGCATGGTCAGCCAGATGTTCAGATAGGATTTGGCATTTTTGTCCACCTGTTGGATCCTTCCCTTATAAATAGAAGAACACTGACTTCACACCTGAAGCCCTTATAAACAAACATCCCCTAAACTCCACTGAAGATGTTACCCAGCCTGGTAATAAAAAGTTTGGAAACCAACCTATAAGGTTGCAGAACAAAGCTTCACCTTCATCCTACAGCCGAGCTGCAGATATTTGCCATGATTGTTCTACTTCTATTTGCAGGTCTTTGTATTTTGTTCTTTTCTCCAGTTTTTTCTCTTCTCTTCTTCTGTCTCCAGGTCCTGAAATACCCATCGTTCAGTCTTGGATTTCTTTATTGGCAAATGTTAAGACTGGGTTGTTATATGGCAAAGGCTTGTCTGCTTGAATTCTAAAGTTCCAGAGCACTTTAGCTTCTTCGTTTTCTATTATTTTCTCTCTTTTATGGTTCAACCAGCTCTTGCTTGCAAGCAAATAGTTTTACTTGCAGATATTCCAATGCATCATTATTTTGTCGTGGCTTTGTAATGTGTGAACTTCTTGCAATAAACTAACTAGGTGATCCATTGTTTCTTCACTTTCTTGCAGCCACGTCATTTGTTTTCTGGTTCTATCTTCTCAATTCTGACAGAGGAATCAGGTCAATAACAAATATTAGTGGCAATAGTGAGTTTACTTGAAAGCTTTATCTCTTGATATTAACTTCCCCCAGTCTATCACTATTGACCATCAAATGTGTCTTCCATGGTGTGACTGATCTTTGTACAAAGATTCTGATGTTTATACTGAATCCTGTTATTTCTAAGCACTTGATTATTCAATCATGTGGCAGGGCGATGAAGGCTTCCTTGAAAATCCAAGCTACATTCAAAGTTGGCCTTTGACTGCAGTTTTATCACGAATCATCATGTCAATGATCTTTTGTTCCTCTGCTGTTTGATCAATTTCCTTTCTGCTCAGATGGAAAGAGCTTGCTTTCAACTAAATATTTTGGGCTGCATCACTACCACAACAATTAGTAGTTGGAAAGTTGTTTCTATGCAGGTAGTTGGCAGTTGATGCTGCCCCTTTTGTTGGATCTTATCCGGGACATGGTGCCATATGTTTGCCAATCTTCAATTTCACCTCTTTGCAGTATGTTGTTAAACTGCTTGGCAATGAATAAATGTAGAGCAGTCAGATATTTCAACCAAAGCCATGCAGTTCATTTTTTACCTGGTGATAACTAATGCTTGATCTTCTTTACCCCTTTCTCCATTATTTCTGCTGTTATTACAATTTCTTTCATTTCAGTTTGTTTTATATTGTTATCCATCTCCTTTATCCATCTCCACTAGACCGATTAGATCCCACAGATTAGGCCTCCTCCGAATTCCATCCGCCGGTCAGTGTCGACTGGCGACTACTCGGAGGAGAGCCTTCTCTGTGGCTGCTCCGACCCTCTGGAATGAACTCCCTGTGGAGATTCGAACCCTCACCACCCTCCAGACCTTCCGCAAAGCCCTTAAAACCTGGCTGTTCTGACAGGCCTGGGGCTAAAGAACTGTTGCCCCCGCCTCGAATTGGTATGACTGTTGTCTTTTAATTATGCATTGTTGTTTATGTCGTTTCAAATTCTTGTTTTTATCCCCCTTCCCTGGTTGAGTTGTGAGCCGCCCTGAGTCCCCTTCGGGGGGAAAGGGCGGCATATAAATAAAATCAACATCAACATCAACAACATTATCTAAATTGTCTTTTTGTATATTTGCAACAGGTAAATACATTTTCTTCCAGTACTCCTGCTGCTGCTAGCTCTGGTTGCTCAGTCAACAGTCCTGAGTCTTGTAGCCTAGTGGTCAACAATGCCCATGAACTCCAACACTTAATGCAGCCCTTGTTGGCCTGACCAATGGTTGGTCTAGTATATGTTTCTATACTTTATGTCTCAACATATTTTTTATGGGAGAGATACTCTTAGTGTGTCTTTTTGGTGAGACCTATCCAATATAATTGAACCTCTGTGATGACTCCCCTGGATGCTTCCCCAGATACCTCTCTAGATGTCAGTTTGGAAGAGGATGAACCAGTTCCTTGCATGTCAAGGGCTGAGTTGATTGATGGCTCTGATCTGTAAGAAAGTTGGCTGAAGTGCAACTTCAGCAGAACAGCCCTGAGGCTTCAGATGAGGAAAGCATGCAGCTGGTCAGTGATGAAGAAGAGGAACTGCTTTCTGCACCTGATCCAAGAACACATAGGACAGAGAAAAGCCAGGAGCAGAGAAGTTCAGCCAGAATACTTGCAAAGAGAAAGCCTCACCTTTCCTGATGGGCTGCACTGGAAGCTGGCTATTTAGCACAGCGTAGAGATGGTGGCGATGCTGGGAACAATATGTTCACTTCCTAGCTGTGTGTCTTCTGGTCATTGTGAGTCTTGCCTTGCTTTGGATTTACCCCATGCCTTGACTTGGATCATGCCATGGAGATTCTTGGATCATGCCTTGGAAATTCTGGACTTTTCTTGTCTCGTGAACTCTCCTGTGTTGTGGATTTAAGTTTGCCTGGTGGGCTTATGTTGATTGGGAAACTTTCAAGTGTCTTGTGAACTCTTTGGCCATTGCTCTGTAGACTACCACTGGTCTGCTTATGGCTGGACTTAATTGGGTAAAGGGAATAGCTGCAGAATATTAATAAACTCACTAAGCCAAAATTTGTGTGTGATTAAGTGAGACAGCACAACCTCTGGCATAGCTCTCATCTTCCTTGGTGCACACAAGCCCCACAACTTCCAGGTAGCACCTCACTAGGAGATGATGATGATGATGATGATGATGATGATGATGATGATTTATTTGTCAAACATGTAGAAGATAACAAGTATAGGTATGAACATAAACATGAACAAAGGACATAAAAACAGATCAATGGGTACCGTAGGACAGGGACAGTAAGCACGCTGGTGTACTTATGAACGCCCCCTTTACGGACCTCTTAGGAATGGGGTGAGGTCCACAGTAGACAGTTTAAAGTTGAAGCTGTGGGGTGTTTGAGGCTGTAACAACAGAGTCAGGTAGAGCATTCCAGGCATTGACCACACTCTGTTGCTAAAGTCGTATTTTCTGCAATCGAGTTTAGACACAACTACAATAGTTGTATCCAAAAGCTCCTCAAGCAGAACTCAAAAACCCTGACATATTCCTGGCTGTAAATCCATATCAGAGACCTATCTACAATTTTTTGCACTTAATGTGACTCATAAAAGACAAGTTATTCTTTGAGTCTAGGATCAGCAAACAGAGTCTCTGTTTTTCTAGCCTTTCCAGAGTTTGTTCTTTTCAAAGCTATTGCAGAAAAAAAAATACCGCAGAGCTGTGGTTTGAAGTCTTCCTCAGAGGCTTCACTCCATCTTCATATCACCAATGCCTTGCTCAGGTTTAAAGCCCCAAAGGTTTTAACTGAGCTGTCAGAAACAATCACCACCTATGTTCTTGTCTCAGTGGGAAGCAGATCGTTAACAACTAGGCTACCAGTGACAATATTCAATTCCAGCAAGCCATTGTCAATAATTATTATATTGGTCCAGCACCCACTGGGATTAAAAATGCCTGACCCAACCTACAAATTTGTTTCATGGGACTGAAATTCAGCTACCTGTGAAATGTTGCTCTAGTCACAAAATGTGACAAGTAAGAATTAGGGATCAAGATAAATGCTATATCCTTTTAGTACAACTCTCTTCCGCTCAATGGTATAAAAATCTTTTGGACTGTAGGTTTGAGTTTCTGAATTTAAAAAAAAAAAAACCACACTTGCTGAGAATTTGGGGAATTACAGCCTAACACATCTGATGGATTCAAACGGCTTTCACCAGAAAAGTAGTATGTATTTTTCATCCATGCAAAATCAGAATCTTTTAGATATAGACTAAGGGCCATATAAGATGCTGGCAATGAATCATTGTACAGAATGCTGTTCTGCAAACTGTCATGGGAACAGAGAAAGTTTGAAATGGGATTAGGTTATATGAGTAGGAGAACTTCACCTTTTTCCTTTGGTTCAGTACGAATTCCATTTTTTTCCTTTCTGCAGTACAACAGCACAACAGTAGGAAACAGATCTGTCATTTTAATTTCAGCAGAGAATTGGAAGCAGTAATTTAGTTGCTACGAGGATTTTTTATTTTATTTTTCAGATTGAGATGGTCCATTGCCTAGTAAATAAAGAGTGTACCATATATACTTTGGAATAGTTCATTTGATATAAACACATAGACTGAAATCAACCCAATGATGGAATAGACAGCCTTGATTAACACATCAAATTACCCCCTATAAGAAAAGTAATATTAATAATTGTCTCCAACTATAATCCATTTGGTTATTTTCAATGTAAAAGGTAAGCCCTCTCCTTTATTTCCTAACAAAGACAAAAGAGGAAGCAGGTTTGTAACATCCTTTGTTTAAAAAAATATTAATTCCTTAATTAGGACTGGAAGCATCATTAATATTCATTTGAATATAATTGTTTTAATTTTTAGTCATAATGACTTCAGTAACCAACTGTTTGATTGATGGTATTCGTGTCTTTTCCATGAAGGGAATAAGTCACAACGTTGGTTCTTTTTCTTTAAAAACAAAAGAAGAGAAGGAGAAAAAAAACCTGCTTTATATTCATGTGTGATATTTTTAACTGCCTTTAATTATAAACTAGCTAAATAAGCATGCAAACAAACAGCGCTATGATGATTGATGGGATCTTTCTCTGAAAGTGATTGTCACAAAATGGGAAGTTGTAAAGTCAAGTATAATCTAAACTAAACTAAACTAGAGTCAGGTACTTAAGTAAGTTCTTGGATCCAAAGATAGAGAGTTTGAGGATAGACTTCTGCTGAGTCCTCCCCTATTCACATTTAAGTTTCATAAAGATAAAAGTCCTGGACAGATGTGTGCTAATTTGCACTTTCATTGCAATATTTTAAAGATGTCCTTGAGCAAAATCCCTGTCTCTACATCATCTGTACATATAAGAGTTCTTGAGAGATGAAACATGACAATTCCATAAAATCAGTCTGAGCTTCTGGATTAAAAAAGCGTAGAATACAAATGTGAAAAATAATAACTAGCTTTGTTAAAATTTATATTGGCATTCCATGTTTCTGGAGCAAACCCCCCAAAAATGAAAGTGAACAAAGAGCAGTAATAGGAAGAAATACCTTATTTTTCAGAGTATAAGATGCACCAGAGTATAAGATGCACCTTAGTTGTTGAGGAGGAAACTAGGGGAACAATTCTTTCTACCGGGTATTCATCTGGCTAGCGTCCTTACTCTGGTCAGCTTCAGCCAGTGGTGGGTTTCAAAAATTGTTCAAACCTACTCTGTGGGTGTGGCCTCCTTTGTGGGAGTGGCTTGCCGCCCATGTGACCGGATGGGAGTGGCTTGCCGCCCATGTGACCGGATATGAAGATGCCGACGACACTTGTCAGAACCACCTTAAATTACCTCACACACAGCACCGGCATGCATAAGAATATGATGTAAACTTGTTTTTTAAAAGGCATCTTTGGTTTGCGTTAAAACAACTTCAACACACGCAATGTTCTGATTGCACCACAAACGCAGTAGTCATCCTTACCTTTCACAGAGGCACTGAGTTTTATAAATAGGAGCATGATAGTGTAGAATAATCATATCCAAGGACCAGTGGTGGGTTTCAAAATTTTTTGGAACCTCTTCTGTAGGTGTGGCCTGCTTTCCGGGTCCACTGGTGGAACCTCTTCTAACCGGTTCGGTAGATTTGACGAACCGGTTCTACCGAATAGGTGTGAACTGGTAGGAACCCACCTCTGGCTTCAGCACATAGGTTTGCTGGTTTTGAGCATGCATGCTTGTGCTATTTATCCCCTGGCTGGGGATAAAAAACAGCTTCAAAACCACAGCTGATCATTGGAAAGAGAAGCAATGAGAAAAGCAGGCAAAGCATGTAACATCGCTTCACTCGTTGGCACCTCTTTAGCGCTGAAAAAAAGCTTTGAAAAAGCTACATTTTGAGTAGAAGAACAACCAAATTTTCAGTCTCTTTTAAGGGGGGAAAAGTATGTTTTATGGTCCCAAAAATACGGTAATTATAATATGCTGGGTCTCAATTAGTGATGGAGTTAACAAATAAAAGGCCCATTAGACAACCATTGTCACAATACTATTTATTATAAGAAGGTGTTTCTCTTCTTACAATAGTATTGTTTTCTGACTGATAACAAGATATATTTTTAGCGTATGTGTGCTTTTGTACCCGCATGTAGGCATTTATCAGTTTAGAAACTGATTATTTTAACTCTTGCATTTGAATGTCTTTTAATTCTTACCTGGCCTTGATGATAGCAATTGCCTTTTGTCCCTTCATGATTGTTTAATTTCCCATGGAACAAATGTTAACAACATAACCAGTAATGAAGAAGCAAAACATGAAGGGTGAGGCAAATTAAGACCACCGTAGAAGCTAATCTTAACTGGCAAGGACAAAGCCTAAATTTGTCTTGAGGAAAGCGATCCACATTCCCCAGCTGACATGAAGATGTTGAACAATGCTCGGCTGGAATCCTCATGCCTTGAGTTCCATTATTTTATGATCTGGACAAGAGCCAAGATGTCAGAAATAAACACATCATATAGGAATTTAAACCAGGTGTCAGGCCTGCAGCGGTTCCTTTAAGAGTTCCTTTGAGTCCCCCTTCGGGGGAAAAGGGCGGCATATAAATGAAATAAACATTCGAAATAAACATTTAAGAATCTTTGGCCTGCCACACTCTCATTAAGTGGGGGAATTAGCAAGGGGTAGAATGTGTTGTTTTCAAAATAAAAAATTCCTTCCTAGAAGCTCAAGGTCATCTTTTGTCTCCCAAACCTTTGCATTTGATCGGAAGCAGTTGGGCGTAGGTGCTAGCGTGGAAGAAGAAGATTGGACCTTGTGATGGACTGTGGGTGTGGGGACAAGATCATGAACTTTTAACTGGGTGGGATTCTGATGTAACTTCCAGAATTGGGATCCCATAGCACGATGCCAACATGTCTGTCTTATTAAATTGGAACTTTAAGCATAGTTTTGTATTGTATTGTATTGTATTTAATAGATTTATAAGCCACCCAATCCTGGCGGCTTATAGAAAAGGAACAAATCTTAAAAAATAAAGAATTAAAAAAAAACCAGAGAAAATAGATTAAAACCTCATCATGCAACCACTCTGGTCGGGCTGGACCTCAGTCATGAGGTCAACAGCCCCCAGGCCTGCTGGAATAGCCAGGTTTTGATAGCCTTTCGGAAGGCCATGAATGTGGGTAGGGTCCGGATCTCTGGGGGTAGTTCATTCCATAGGGTTGGAGCAGCTACAGAGAAGGCCCTCCTCTGGGGAGCCACCAGCTGACATTGTCTGGCTGACGGCACCCAAAGAAGGCCCACCCTGTGCGATCTTATCGGCCGTTGGGAGGTATGCGGCAGTAGGCGGTCTCGCAGGTATCCAGGTCCTAAGCCATGTTTTGCCTTTGACTCTGATTTAATTCTGCATGATATTTGGAACGCTGACACCAGGTCTGTCTCAAATTATCTACACAATAAAATGAAAAATAATATAACAGAACCAGTATGTCCTGCATTTGTATCAAGGAAGAATTTACTGCTGGACATGACTGGAGGAGAAAACAACATAGCACCACAAGTCATTTGAGGACAACATACAATTTATTACCAGTGATGTGCAGTCCATCCTGGACAATGATACTTCATTCTCAGATGTGTTCATTGGTAAGGTTGTATTTATTTATAGACATCCCAGAACTGATCATAATTAAGAGCAATAGATTAGGAAATAGAGATATAAATAAACAAATGCAAACTATTCCTTAGAGTTCAAGTTGGTAAAAGGTGATTTAGAGGATTCAACCAAGTGAGTCTTAACCAAGACAGCTTAGATAGACTTCATTAACAATCATCTCGCCGACATCTACAATTTGTAGATTTATTATCTTGACCATACAACCAATCTTGCCTCATTTCCCTGAAGAAATTTAATCTACTGAGCTTGGAAATTCAATTCAGATTCCATCCATACAATTTCCTAGTTGACCAGACTGCATCATTGATGCATGTGCCCAATTGTGTCCAAATTCATCTGTTTTAGGAATAGGATAAGGTATATAGATGTGGAATTATCTAAGTGCAAACATTATAAGACTTGCCAAGACTGAGCTGATTCTACATTAAGGCAGGAATCTTGCATGCATTACTATAAATAAGATCAGGATTATTTCCCCTCTCCATTACACTTTTCTAATGAGGTACAGCATTTTTTTTTCAATTGGTATGTTTTATAGGAAATCATTGATAAAAATGATCAAGGTGTGTGAAATACTTCCTCATGAGCAAAAAACTAAGAAATGTGGGGCTTCTGAAATGTAGGAAGGGAAAATCAATGATAAACGTTGCTTAAAATTAGAGCAAGCATGGTGAGAAAAGATAGTGATTTTCTCACTGCCCCAAATTCTAGAATTTGGACTCAACTCTTACATTAATCAGTAGCAATTTCACACTTGGTCCTAGGAATTATGGAATTGAAGATATCATAGGCTTACAAAATTTATTGGCAGAACATATCTACTAACTTACGGGCCTTCTTGCTGTAGCTGCAGTTTTGAGTGGTTCCCACATGGGGAGGTGCAGTTCAATTTAAATGCTATCAGTATCATCCAGTGTTCATCCAAATATTACTCTATTCCAGCCTTTTATTTTTCATAAGTGTGTGCAGAAAAAAATGTCACCTTGCATTTTTTCTAACTGATAGATATGTGTGTCTCAGTGGTGGGTTTCAATTTTTTTTAGAACCTCTTCTATAGGTGTGGCCTGCTTTGTGGGAGTGGCTTGCCAGCCATGTGACCAGGTGGGAGTGGCTTCCCTGCCATGTGACTGGGTGGGCATGGCCAACTTGTAAAATGTGGTGAAACTCACTTAACAATGCTCTTGCTTAGCAACCAAAATGTTGGCTCGAAAAACTCTGGCATTTGAAGCACGCAAGTCTTAAAGCTGTCAAGTTACAAGACCCTTGCACCCCTAACCCTTTAGAAAAAAAAACCCAGGGTTGTTCAAACTTGACAGCTTTAAGAGTTGTGGACTTCAACTCCCAGAATTCCTCCTCTCGCTCTTCATCTTGATGATGTGCGGATGGGCAGGGGGGAGCTGGAACCGGTTCTAAACGACACTGTAGATTTGTGGAACCTCTTCTATAGAAGAGTTTAGAACTGGCAGAAACCCACCTCTGGTGTGTCTCATTCACAAATACAAAATACATTTTTCTTTGCAACTTTTCCAAATGTAGCCTTCTGAAATACTATTTTGAGATTCACCAATCAATCAACTGACCAATCAGAATAGAATTGGAAGGGACCTTGGAGGTCTTCTAGTCCAACCCCCTGCTCAAGCAGGAGACCCTATACCAGTGATGGCAAACCTTTTGGGCACTGAGTACCCAAACTGGAACACGCGTTCATGCATGAGCATGCATTCATGCCGGAGTGCTGGAACTCAAAGACCAGATGGTCGGTGTGCTCATGCCTGTTTTTTCACCATTTTTGGACTGTTTTCAAGCTGTTTTCAGGCTCGTTTTGGGGCTGTTTTGAGGCCGTTTTTCAGCCTGAAAACACTTCAAAGAAGGCCTGAAAAACAGCCTGTTTTTTAAACCAGAAGAGCAGCTGGTGACGGCCCACGTGCCCACAGAGAGGGCATTGTGTGCCATCTCTGGCATGTCTGCTATAGGTTTGCCATCAAACTATTTCAGACAAGTGGCAGTCTAATCTCTTCTTAAAAAATCTCCAGTGATGGAGCACCCACAATTTCTGGTGGCAAGCAGTTCCACTGGTTAATTGTCCTCACTGTTAGGAAGCTTCTCCTTAATTTCAGGTTGCTTCTCTCCTTGATTAGGTTCCATGCATTGTTTCTTGTCCTGCCCTTCTGGTGCTTTGAAAATAAATTGCCCCCCTGCTCTTTGTGGCAACCTCTCAAATACTGGAATACTGCTATCATGTCCCCACCCCCTAGTCTTCTCTAGACTGGCCATATCCATATCCTGCAACTGTTCATTGTAAATTTTAGTCTCCAGAGACTTACTTGTCTTAGTTGCTCTTTTCTGCACTTTTCCCAAAGTCTCAACATATATTTTTTTTTGCAATGGGGTGACCAAAACTGGATGCAGTATTCCAGGTGTGGTATATTTCAAGACAGGCTGGCAATGTCTATAAATTAAATATATGCCCACGTTTCTCATTTCTCTTGGAAAGAAACCTGCCCCAGAGTACTTTCTTATTCCCATGTGGCCAGGAAAATCTTTTAGCGAACCAGCCATGCCATTGTGTTTTCCCCCCCTTATTTTTATACTGTGAGTGTAGGTTATATTATCAGTATAATCTAAGCAGGATTCTTCCTCTATTCTCATGTTAGCTAGAAACTGGTGCTTAAATGTTCTACTAATGTGTATTGTAATTGCAGGAAGTGACTCATGAGCATTCTGATGGTGCTATCTTCATGCCTCCAGGAAAATATCACTTGTACATGAATATATTATTGAGAGGCACAGGAAAATATATTCATGCAATCAAGACCTTTGGGGATAAAGACCCCAGCCTTTCCAGCTGCTTGCTGTCTTTTTTCCCCTCTAAAAACATAGCACTATATCATCTTGTTTGTGACATTAAAATCAGGTTCTAGAAAATGAGTTAATGAGAACAATGAAGGTAGTGTTGTAAATTTAATGGAGGAATATTCAAAGAAACATGTAAACTATTTCTGCCAACCTCTGTTTTATTAGATTTTCTATACTCCTCCCTCTTAGAAAATCAATTTCCCTCCTTTGAAATTCAATGGACATTTTGCTTGAGAAAAGGTTTTATGTTTTTGGCAAAATGTATTAATATGCTAAAGTTATGCAGTAGGAGACTGAAATAAATTAATATGATATGTTCACAACTTTTTATTGGCTAGGAGGTTATTGAATCAAACATTGTTCTGCCTCTTCTTCCTCTTGGTGTCAGGCCTGCAGCCATCTTTTCTTCTGGATCTTTGGCCTGCCACACTTTCTATTATTCTGCTATGCATTTTCTATTGTGGGAAAATGGGAGTTAGATGATATGTAGCCATAACAAAATTCTTTCTAGGAAGCCAAGGTCATCCTTTGTCTCTGCACCTCTGCACCTGACCAGAATTGGATGGGTGGAATTGCCAGCATGGCAGTGGGAGATTGGACCATGTGATGGACTTGTGGGTGTGGGGGCAAGATCTTGAACTTTCAACTGGGTGGGGAAAACCGGGAAGCTTTCAGATTCGGGTTTTCCCAGATTGCCAATATGGCTCTCTTGATAAATTGGAACTTTGAGCAATACTTTGCCTTGGACTCTGATAAACTTTTGGATGCTATTTTAAGTTAGTCATTAATCTTTCCCATTGGCACAGAGTATCCCAATTATAGCATGGCCATGATAGCCACTTGGACATTAAATCCTCTGATAATTAGTTAGGCCTTTAAGTAATCTGACTAGTGCCAGTCCAGATTTCAATTCAATATTATCATGAGGTTAAAAGAAGCAATGCCTTCTCCAAAAGCAATGCAGTTTAGTCTGATCAGCATGTTGTGATGGGGGAGGGTACTTTGAATTCCTGGGTGAAATGAAATTTCTAAAATGTTGGTAGCCAGACATTCAGAGATCTACAAGTATAGATTGGGCAGTGGGCAAAGTTGAAAGTATCCTTCCAACCATAGCTGGATATAATGTATGTCCTTCCAGACACCTCTAAAAAAAGATCTCTAGTGGGACGTGATGGCTCAGTGGCTAAGACACCGAGCTTGTTGATCAGAAAGGTCGGCAGTTTGGCGGTTCGAATCCCTAGCACCATGTAATGGAGTGAGCTCCCATTACTTGTCTCAGCTTCTGCCAACCTAGCAGTTTGAAAGCACGTAAAAATGCAAGTAGAAAAATAGGGACCACCTTTGGTGGGAAGGTAACAGTGTTTCGTGTGCCTTCAGCATTTAGTCATGCTGGCCACATGACCACGGAGACGTCTTTGGACAGCACTGGCTCTTCCGATTAGAAATGGAGATGAGCACTGCCCCCTAGAGCCAGAAATGACTAGCATGCATGTGCGGGGGAACCTTTACCTAGTGGAGACTAGGTGGTATACATGCTATTGCCATGTACACCACCTAGAGACATTGACTAGTGGGTGGCTCCAGAATTTTTTTTAACAAATCACCTCCTTTTCCCTGAGGTCAGCTTTGAACCAGTGAAGATGAAGGCAATGGCAATGGGGAAGGTAAAGTGTGTAATGAAACTTCATTTTGAAAGAATATATCATCAATATTATGAGTCTGGAGCTATTTATAGGATACTGGGGGGGGGGGGAACCCTCCATTGTTGATTTGTTCCATGTAATGGAAGAAGAAATAATCATGCTTTTGTGTGCTATGAAACTCTATCAATGACAATGCTTCAAGGTGCCATTGGAATTAACACCATTTAAGCCTCTGTGGTTTTCTGAAGATTGGAATTATTAGCTCAGTCACCTGAAAAACATTAGCCTCTTCATAGATTACATTTTGTGCTCAAGAAGGAATTTGTAGGAGGAAAATGTGTAATGCCACAAATGGTGGATGCCTACACTGAGTAACCTTAGGACTGCAAAGGGGACACACACACACACACACTTTAACAATGCAAGGAGAAAGCTTAATCCTCTCACCATTGTTACTTGTATTATTTCAGATGGGAAAGGAGGTGAATGCACATGCAGACACACAGTAATCCTTCTCACTAATAAAGCTACGGACTGAATTTTGCTTATAGGGTAGGATTTGTTTGTGGAGAATATAATCTATAATCCTTTATAGTTTGTCTCACTCTGCAGCTTTACATATGGGACATACCCTATTTTTCGGAGTATAAGATGCACCTTTTTCCCTCAAAAAAGAGGCTGAAAACCTGGGTGTGTGTTATACACTGAATACAGCATTTTTTTTTGCCTCCTGAAACCCTGTCCCTTCACCAAAATGGCTGAGCATAGCTTGTAGAAGGCTTTTAGAGAACTCCTGGGGGCTGGAGAGGGCAGAAATGATAAAAAATGGGCTGTTTTTTGCTCAAATTTGCCTTCCCCCAGCCCCCAGGAGCACTCTATAAGCTTCCTAATGCCCTTTTTTGACAAAAAATGGACCCATTTTCGTAAAAAATGGGCCGTTTTTGCTCATTTTTGCCCCCCCCCCCAAACACTCTACAAGCCTCCTAAGGGTTATTCATGCCCCTTTTTTGAAAAAAAAAAAAGACTAATTTTTGCAAAAAAAAGGGGGGCTGTTTTTGGGAGGTTTGCAGAGTGCAAAAACTTTTTTTTTAAATTTGCCTCTTCAAAACCTTGGTGTGTCTTATACTCTGGTGCGTCTTATACTCTGAAAAATGTGGTAATTCCTGCCGGAGTATATCAAATTGAGAAAGACTGATTTAATAGTCTATTACACTGATGTCAGATGAATTAATAGATTCGAAATATAGGTCTACAGATGATGGCAGTGATATATGGCATAAAACCTATTAATGACATTAATTCATATAAAATGTAAAACTTATTTACAGTATCTAATCAATCCTAAATGGAGACAGATTTTTTTTTAAAATGGAAAGGATGTAGAAGGGTGATCAGGTCAACACTAAAATCATCAACACTGAAGCCTTTCCTAATTTGTAGACCTGACTCTAACCCTGAAACAAATACAGAGAGCCCTTGATTTAGGACCACAATTGAGCCCAAAATTTCTGTTGCTAAGCTATTTAATTTTGCCCCATTTTACAGTTGTTAAGCAATCACCACAGTTGTTAAATTAGTAGCCCTGTTCTTAAATGAATATGGTTTCCCCATTGACTTTGCTTGTCAAAAGGTCACAAAAAGGGATCACTCAACCCCAGGACACTGCAACCATCATAATTATGAGTCAGTTGCCAAGTGTCTGAATTTTGATCATGCAACCATGGGGATGCTGCAACGGTGATAAGTGTGAAAAACGGTCCTAAATAACTTTGTTCAGTGTCGTCGTAACTTTGAATGGACACTAAATGAATTGTTGTAAGTCAAGGACCACCTGTAGGTCAACAGATAATGTATGATGTATAATGTAAATCCTGTTAATGACTTATCAATTTATATACAACATAAACCTTATTTATAGTATCTAATTAATCCTAAATGGAGACATGCTAAAAGAAATTGGAAAGGATGGGGAAGGATGATCAGGTCAAAACATTAAAACCTTTCCTAATTTGTAGACCTGACTCTAAACAAACAAATACACATACTGGTATAAACATTCTTTTGTTGGGCCACATTCATGTTTCTTAAAAAATAAACAACATAAGCAGATGCATTGCTGCATCTTGGTAGCCAGTTCTTGAGTCTTATGCAGCTGAAGGAAATCAACATGTTGTATCAGAGCTGCGGTGGCGCAATGGTTAGAATGCAGTACTGCAGGTTACTTCTGCTGCCTGCCAGGTGTCTGCAATATGGCAGATCGAATCTCACCAGGCTCCAGGTTGATTCAGCCTTCCATCCTTCCAAGGTTGGTAAAATGAGGAGCCAAATCGTTGGGGGAAATAGGCTGACTCTGTAAACTGCTTAGAGAGGGCTGTAAAAGCATTGTGAAGTGGTATATAAGTCTAAGTGCTATTGCTATCAATAAAGGGACCTAAAATCCACCAGCCTATGGACAGTCCTCCTTGTCATAAATCAGCAGACAAGCAGTTTGTCCAAGATCAGCATCTGACATTGATATATTGCCATATATAGTTCCCTGAAAGTCGGTAAACTAAATTAATGCAAATACAAGGAATGGATGTATGAAATTAAATGCACCCACTTTCCACTTGGGTGTTCTCAAAACAGGGACACACTAGACTTTTAGTAATAAATTACTTTCATGTACCTGTATCAAGCTACTGCCAATTTTTGTCCTTATTTTCTTTTCTTTTTTCATAAATATCCCCATCAATACTACAACAATTCTTTGTGGCTCTTCCTCCAACTCTGATTGATCAGACTAGGAGGTTTCTTCCTGCTTCTTATATTGGACTTCACCTGGTAATATCCTTTGGCCTTGTACTTTGAATCCTTGCCAGAGTAAGAAAAGCCAATACCATACATTAGTTCCCTTGAAGATTTGACAACAGTTGTGTCAGCCCTACATCTGAGTTATGAGAGTGAAGAATTAAAGCAGATGCGGCTTCATAAAACACATCTTCCTGATGTGCCAAAGTCTTTCAATCGGAGGCAGAAGTTAAAGAGCTTTGCAGTGGCAGAGTGTGATGACCCAGCGCATGGCACGAAAGCAACACAACCAGAGAACAGGTCTAACTCCCCTTTTATTTCTCCAACTGTGCACTCAAACGTTCCCACATTCACTACAAGTCCTGCAGAGGTGGGTACCTACCAGTTCGCACCTATTCGGTAGAACCAGTTCGTCAAATCTACCGAACCGGTTAGAAGAGGTTCCACCAGTGGACCCGGAAAGCAGGCCACACCTACAGAAGAGGTTCCAAAAATTTTTGAAACCCACCACTGGTCCTTGGATAGGATTATTCTACACTATCATGCTCATATTTATAAAACTCAGAGCCTCTGTGAAAGGTAAGGATGACTACTGCGTTTGTGCTGCAATCAAAACATTGCGTGTGTTGAAGTGGTTTTAACGCAAACCAAAGATGCCTTTTAAAAAACAAGTTTACATCCTATTCTTATGCATGCCAGTGCTGTGTGTGAGGTAATTTAAGGTGGTTCTGACAAGTGTTGTTGGCATCTTCATATCTGTCACATGGGCGGCAAGCCACTCCCATCCGGTCACAAAGGTGGCAAGCCACTCCCACAAAGGAGGCCACACCGACAGAGTAGGTTTGAACAATTTTTGAAACCCACCACTGAAGTCCTGGAGCAAAGCTCTCGCATGCCCCTTCAGAAGCCTGCAACCAGGGCCACCAGTCCAATAAGACAGGTTAGCTAAATAGTAACCAGAGCAAGAAGTTCAGCGAAACAGGCAAGCCCCACAAGACAGGGGGCAGCAATCTCCAGGCTTTGTCAAGTGCACATGAGGCTCCACAGATTCAACACCTGTTCCCAAGAAATCCTCCTCCCACTGGCATCTCCTTACATCTCAATCCCCGGGTGTGTCTTGTGAAAGGGGGTGGGACACTCTCCTCCCTTGTAGCCAGCTCAATCTGCATTGATCTTGCCGTCACTCTTCCTTCCTTACTCTCGGATCAAGAGGGGGTAGTCCTTGCTCTTCTCCTGAGCTCTCCCTGTCGGTAGGCCTTACTAATTCAGAAAAGCCTTGCCTGGACTGACTCTGCCCTTCCCCAGTTTCCTCCAAGGCCAACGGAGCTCTCCATCTCTGTCAGTTCTTGTTCCAGCTCATCTTCCCCCCCAGAGGGTGCTCGAGTCCTTTGTAATTGCAACGTTCAGCTTGTTGCAGGAAGCAATAGAGGATCAGCTGAGATACATAATGGCAAAATCCAAGGCCAAATGCAGAGATGGTAGTCAAATGGCTACAGGTGAGCATTAGCTTTTAATGCAGCAGATGTGGTAGCTGTGGCAGCCGTGCCAATGGAGACAGAAGTCATCAGTCAAGTTATTTAAATCAACACAATGGTCCATCACTTAGGACTTGTAAAAGGAACCAAATATAACTCTCTGGTTGGTCTGGGTCATATGAATAGAGCTGAGACAGTTAGTGTGTCTAATTCACAAGGTTGATTCTGTGATTCCACAGTGTGTAAAGCGCTGGCACATATTGAAGCTTAGATGTTAGAGTTCAAGCATCTTAGAATATTTTGCTGTTCTTTCTCCAACCAGAACGCCAAATAATTTGAGGGAATACTCTGCTGAAATTGTAATGTTTTATGGAATTTTTTCCTTTCCTTTCCAACCTCACACCACTCCATCCTATCCCATTCTCCTTTTTTCTTTTTCCCCCCCTCTTTCCCCCTTTTTTCCCATTCAGAGTGCTTTTAAAAAATTACAAGACCATCTTTAGGAAATAGGGTTGTTTTTTTAAAAAATAATAATTTATTGTTTCATAATGGGAGAAAAACTGTTGTTGTTCCATACACCCACCCTACACTCCATCACTACTGAGACTCTCTTGCTGACCCAAATTGCTCTTTTGAAAAAACTTGGAAAGAACTGGTCATAGAGGCTGCACAATGTTTGAAATTTGATTGAACATTCACACACACAATGCCCCCATAGAGCACTGGGCAGTTATGTGAAGTAAAAAGTGCATGAGATGTCATCAAACATTTCTATTTTGAAAAAAAAATACATGCATTTTAGTTTATTCCAAAGTAAATGAAATTCATCTTTCTTCTATATCACAAGAATTGTATTTTATAAATAGCAATAGCAATAGCAATAGCAGTTCGACTTCTATACCGCTTCATAGGGCTTTCAGCCCTCTCTAAGCGGTTTACAGAGTCAGCATATTGCCCCCAACAACAATCCGGGTCCTCATTTTACCCACCTCGGAAGGATGGAAGGCTGAGTCAACCCTGAGCCGGTGAGATTTGAACAGCCGAACTGCAGAACTGCAGTCAGCTGAAGTAGCCTGCAGTGCTGCATTTAACCACTGCGCCACCTCGGCAAACCATATTGCTTAATGAGTCTTGTGATGTAAAAACAGCTTGAATAAAAATAAAATAATAAAATAAAATAAAAATAGTGTCATTTTCCCCCCCTCATTCTTCCCTGAGTCTTCACATTGCTCAAGATCGGGTTGACGCTGGGGCTCAGGACCAAGGACAGCACCCTGATGAAAATAACAATTGAACATAACAATTAAATGATAAGGAATGGCCATTGAAAACCATGGTCTAAATGGTTCAGCCCAACTCTGTTATTCTATGTTGGAGAATATTTGAAGGCAGGGATATGGGGAAAGTGCTTCCTGCTCAATCAAGAAAAACTCCTTTCTTTATATGTGTACATTGACAATGTATCTAACTTTGTTCCTTCCAAGCTTCATGTCATTTGAAGGACTATGCTACAGCCATCTCTGCTTTGCTCTGAACTGGTAGATTAGACAAATCCTCACAATCATTTTCTCTTTTCTCCCTGTGTGTATTTTTAATATTTGACAAAAAAAAGGCAACATGAAAGCTTTGTTCATTCTCTTTCTACCCTATAGCATGGGTGAACTGGTATCATTTCGCATATTTTATTTTCTTTGCAACCTGAGAGCTGTGTTGAGAAGAAAAGATAATTAGACTGAACATGAATGCGGCTTGAGATGGAAAGAGAAATACATTTTCCTCAAGCTAGCCTAGATATCCTTAAAGGTTTCCCCAGATCTGCTGTTCTATATTTTCTAACATTCATCCTTTTAATGTTGCAGGAACTTTAGGTGATAACTTAATTATTTTTTACAGGTTCTGAAAGCCTGAGGAGCACACAGATACATCTTTATTCATCTATATTTATTAGATCCAGACTTCGATGTTAACAACCAATTTCCCTTTTGTGCAAATATCTCCAAATTTGAATTATGACTCAGTCAAAAGAACCAAGAAACGTAGGAAGATAGTGTCAGGCCTGCAGCCATCTTTTTTGTTGGATCTTTGGCCTGCCATACTTTCTCTTATTCTACTATGCATTTTCTATTGTGGGAAAATGGGAGGGGGGATTGTACAGAGTTAGATGGTATGTAGCCATAACAAAATTCTTTCTAGAAAGCGAAGGTCATCCTTTGTCATTGCACCTCTGCACCTGACTGGAACTGGATGGGTGGAACTGCCAGCATGGCAGTTGGAGATTGGACCATGGGATGGACTTGTGGGTGTGGGAGCAAGACCTTGAACTTTTAACTGGGTGGGAAAAACCAGGAAGCTTTCAGATTCAGGTTTTTCCAGATGTGTCAACATGGTTCTCTTAATAAATGGAATTTTGAGCAATACTTTGCCTTGGACTCTGATTTACTTTTGGATGCTATTTGGAACCCTGACACATAGGCCATAAACACTAGAAATAGACAGGTTGAAGCGTTCAAAGATAAATATTTAGCACACAGCTCCAAATCATGAAATCTGGGAGATGGGACAATCGGTAATGCTGAAGCCACAGGCCGTAATAAATCAGATTGCTCAGTGCCTCCTAAGAGACAAATCAAACCTCAGTGGAGAGCAATGTGTGAATTGGCAAACATCAGAACATGTTAGGATGTGAGTGGCAAGCAATATAGTTCTAGCAACAAGCTAGATGGATAAATTGTAGTGGATTGCAAATATGTACTTTGAAGCCACACTTCAGGGAGCTTAAAATCATTTGAGATTTGGCGTGAGAACCAAATCCTCTTGATACACTGCAAATGTCCTCTTCTCTGCAACTTTCTGGCCCTGTTGCCAAGCAAACGTCCCTATACACAACCTCTCATTTCAGCATTCAGTTGCTTTTAACAATAAAATTGTCACGCAGAGATCCCGAATAGCCCTTTTATTTCTCCTTTGGGCTTTCTTCCCCAGCTTTGCTTTGCTTCCTAGAATAGGATTTCTCCATTTAAAGAACTATTTTCTCTGTCCATTTTATTTATTTTTTCCCTTTAATATTCATTCTTGATCTCTTTTTTTTCCCTGGAGTTAATTTCTTATGCTTTATTTAGAATTACATTTAGGCTGAAAATTGTAATTCCGAACAGATTGGAAAGTCACTTCTGCTCTCAGTGAGCATTACTTCTGCCTAAATACATTTTAAGGTTATGCTGTTCATAAGGAAGTTCAAGATTATTTCCATGTTCTGCCTCCGTTGCTTCTTAGCCTGCATGTCCTTCAAACACTTTAATCTATTCTATTTTGTATTGATTTCCTAATATATTGTAGTAGCTGTTTTACTGCCATTTAGATCATGAATTTCTGGTGATTAGCTACGCCTTGGGACAACTTGATCTAAGGGAATCCCAGAGCTATATCATGTTCGAGTTACTGACAACCAATATTATCAACATTTGATTTGTAGAACCAACAACTATCTTTGTCAACCCTAAACTCTTTTACTTCATCTTATTTTACTTATTTCTTGCAAACTATCCATCATGTCACTTTTCAAACAATCATCTGTTGGAACTAGTGGTGGGATTATTATTTTTTTACTACCAATTGTGTGGGCATGGCTTTGAGGGTGTTGCTTTGTGGGCACGGTGTGGCTTTGGGGGCGTGGTGTGGCTTTGTGGGCATGGCAAGGTAAGAATACTGCAAAATCCCCATCCCTTCCCCACTCCTGGCGGGAGGATACTGTAAAATCTCCATTTCCTTCCCACCCCACTAACCTGCTTTCCAGCTCCGTTCTCCTGTTCAGGGCAATAAAACAAAATCAGCTGGGAGGTTGGGAGGAAGCAGAGGCGGGGCCAGCCTATTTGCCGGTTCTCTGAACTACTCAAAATTTCTGCTACCTGTTCTCCAGAATCTGTCAGAACTGGCTGAATACCACTTCTGATGTTGGAACTGACAGGCTGGTTACCTTCATTTGCATTTCTACTATACAGGTAGGCCTTGCTTAACTTCCGGTCACTTAGCACCTTTTTGAAATTATGATGGAGCCTTGTAAAGTTCCAGAGTTCCAACAGCTGTAATCCCAGTTCCAGAGTTCCAACAGCTGTAATCCCCTCCCATTACTTGAAAACAAGTATTGCTTGTTGCCAAGCATTTTGAGTGTATGGCAACTGGTTTGCATTTGCAGCCATTCGCAACATCCTCTGGTCACATGACTACAGTTTTTTTTTTTTTTTGCATTTTTGCTGCTTTCCAGCATTTACTTCTGGTTTCCAACCAAAAATGTCCATTGGATAAAATGTTTTTTTAAATGACTGTGGTATTTGCTTAACAACCACTGCAAAAGGGCCATAAAATCAGGACTTGCTAATATGGGTCTAAACTCTGTTATAGTCATAAATTGAAGACTATCTGTATATTGAAATCCTCCAGCTTGACCATCTTATAAAAATAAAATTGCTATAGAACTAGCAATATATATTCAATATGGGAAATCCTTCATTTTAGTATAGCACCTCTGTCTGCCTCAATGTATCTGAAAATTGACTTTATGCTTAGGGATTCTTCCACATAATCCCACTTATGCAAAAGGAGAATTGGTGAAAACTCAGCAAACTTTTCTTGAGAGGGGGATGCAATCCTTAGAGGATTTGCTAGCTAGACCCATATAATTTCCAAGTTGTACTTTATGTAGCATTATCTTTTAGTGTCTGTAAATAGTGCCCTGAAAGTTTTTAACTATTGATGCTTCAAACAAAAGCATCTCAGTAACTTTTGAAAGGTGGTTTGAACAACTGGAGTGTTGCACAATATTTATAATTTACTCAGCTAACAAATATTATTTCCCAAGAGCTGCTGTCAGAAAACAAGCCTGTTGCATATGAAAATGACAAATTCTTCATATTCTTCCTCATCCCCATGATAAATGATGAGCAGCCCTGCCAGTTTCTTGAAGTGAGAACTTCTTTCTGGCTTGAGGTTATACCTCAGAGCCTGTTATGAAATGTCCTCTGATAACTGTGAATTGACTAGCATATGTTGCAGACAAAGACCAAAGAAGGCTTGCCCTCTGTATCATATTTATGATTTTCCCTTCTCTATAAAGGGCAAAGAATAATGAAAGGCAATATTATTTTCTGATCCATATATAAGTTTATTGTTTCGGGAAGACCTTTCCAGCAGGAACTGATACCTATTTGCAAGGAAACACAGAGCTGCTAGGAAATTGGAAATTATGTATTGAGAGATGAAGAGAGATACATGTTCTAAGGGTGACGGAAGTAGTTTTAACATGCATTTGCTAGTGTGAAAAAAATGCATCAAAATCCAATGAGTGCCAAAACCAATTCCACCACCTTTCAGAATGTGTATATATCTTAGACTGTAACAGACATATATTTTTTAAAAATCTAATGACTTAGTGTAGCCACAATGAAGAGCTTGAAAACTACAGAGAAGATGGACATGTCTAAACCTGTTGAAATCAATGAGCATAAAGGTACCTGGCTCTGCATTAGATCATGCTATGAAGTCACATTCAATTCTTTTCAGTAGGACTTATTTCTATTTGACTTTTGTTTGATTTCGACTTGATTTCGACTCTGGGTACTTGAGAGACCACCTGCTGCCAATTACCTCCCAAAGACCCATTAGATCACACAGGGTTGGCCTCCTCCGGATTCCGTCTACCAGCCAATGCCACCTGGCTACTACCTGGGGGAAGGCCTTCTTTGTGGCAGCTCTGGCCCTCTGGAACGAACTCCCCACAGGGATTCGGACCCTCACCTCTCTCCAGGCCTTCCAAAAAGCCGTCAAAACCTGGCTTTGCCGGCAGGCCTGGGGTTGATGAGTTCCCTCCCCTCTCGACTTGTATGGTTGTGTGATTCTTGGTTATTTTAATTACTTGTATTCTGTTTTATGTTCCCCTTTTCCCCTTTTGAGTTGTTCGCTGCTCTGAGTCCCTCCCAGAGAAGGGCGGCATACAAATAATAAAATTCAATTCAATTAAATTCAAGTTTTATATCTATTTTTTATCTATCCATCAGTTACCCATCCATCATCCATCCATCTATCTATCATCCATCCATCCATCCATTCATCCATCCATCCATCTAATCATCTATCATCTAACATTTAAATGAGATTTCAGAAAGTAATTTGGAACAGTAAAAAAATGAAACAAAAGTAATTCATTCAGTTCAATTGTCACTGATTCTAAAATGAATGTTCTAAGCAAGCAATTGTCATATATTTTAGTATGTATATGCAAAAACTTTAAATTTTATATTTGTTGCTTTTATATGTGTTATCGGCTTGTATGCCATCCAGAGTCACTTTCGATGAGTTGGGTGGCTATACAAATTTGATTAATAAATAAATACATTGTGGATAGTTTGGTTTTTATGGAAGATGCATAGAGAAAAAAAAATTCAAGCAGTAAATTCCCAGCAAATCAAGAGGTAAAATTGGTCATGGTCCTTGTTTTTAAATTTTTCCTAGCTATGAAATTAAAAATGCCTATCTCAGCATTTGTTTGAAAATGGGAATTAATCTGTGAACAAGATTGTGTACAATGTTTCAGATAAACAGTTCAACAGAACTGAAGAATTGATTGTTTTCAAAACTATGGGACACATGTCTGAGGCAGAACATCTATTAAACCGTAACCCGACAAATGCGCGCATGACAAAACAGTTAAACAGCGACGTCGAAATCGCGTTAGGTTCAGGGTTAGGTTTAGGGTTAGGTTTAGGTTTAGGTTTAGGTTTAGGGTTAGAGTTAGGGTTAGGGTTATTATGTTGTTTTCACGTTATTTGTTGAAGGCACGCTTTTGTCGGCACGCTGTTGTCGGCGCGCTGTTGTCGGCGCGATTTCAACGTCGCTCTTTTCTCGCCACAGTTTTGTCGGCGTGCTTTTGTCGTGCGCGCATTTGTCGGTGAACCCTACTAAACATGTGTATGTGCAGGAAGTCCTCAACTTACAATCATTCATTTAGCAAATGTTCAAAGTTGCAATGGCACTGAAAAGTTACAATGGTCATATGATCAAAATTCAGGCAATTAGCAACTGTCAGGTATTTACAACTGGTTGCAACATCCTGGGGTTGTATGATTGCCATTCATGATCTTCATAGCCACTTTCCAACAAGTCAATGGATGGAAGCCAGATTCACTTAACTATTGCATGACTCCCTTAAAAAACTGTGGCCAAAAAGAAATCAGTTGCGACTCATTTAACAACTGCATTTTTTAACAATGGAAATTCTGGTGCCACTTGTGGTCATAAGGTAAGGACTATGTACGTGTAAAAGGACAGAGGCTAACAAAAATCGAATGAAAGTTTTTACAGGAGGATCTGTAGATAGATGTTTTGAACGTAAATCATGAGTAAGCATGAAAGAAACAACTGCACCAATGGAATTCATATAGAACTGTCTAGTTTTCTTTTTGGTGAAGAAAAAACCCACATTACATTGGCAATACTGGTACAACAAATTTATAATAATGAGGCAGAAAATGCACACATTGCTAGATGTTCCCAAGAAAAGTATTATTGCATTTACTCTAACTGCTGTTCATGCATTTATTTATGAAAGCTAGACTAAGTTAAGCTAAACTAAGCTTTTCTTGGAAGGAAAGCTGCATATCGATGCTATGGAATAGAGGAGGTGCACAGGAGGATGGAGCAAACAGTAACCTTGTTTGGCCAAAGCCAATAATAGGCACATCTGATATTTCATTAATCTCCCCTGTTGGTCTTGGAAAGTCTAATTAGCTACTTATCACTCTCAACAGGTGTTCATAATGTTATCCTTCATCAATCTGGAAACCCATTGCTATTTTGATATTTTGTTGCAGTATAAACAAATAGTCCCTTGGGTGGAAAAATCCATGCCCAGAATATATTTATTTTTTCATTGGAACCCTGTAACCCAGAGTGCATGAGGTGTGGGGATCTATTGGACCACTTTCTCCACTCACTGCATTATTCTCTACATTTCTTTACACCACAGGGATATTTTCCTTTTAATCTACATTCTGAAACAAAGACAGCGTGCAGACTTCTAATTTAGCCCTATCTCTGCTGTTGACACTAATTTGGGGAGGATCTTAAACCTTCACCCCACCAAATTTAGAAGGCTTCTACGTCCTTTTTTCTCTCTTCAAACATTTTATTTCATTTTCATTTTCCTTTATACAATCACTTAAATACTGTGCAGTTAAAAAGAAAAAAAAAGCAATAAATACAACTCATAACACTTCTATCCTTCATACACCCTTTCTTCTACCCCTCCAACTTTCATTTCTCCCCTCCAACAATCCCCTCTTCTGCTTTCCCTCCCCCTCAACCATTCCTTTCTCCCCTTCCCACCATCTCACCCTCCTTACATTCCCTTCTCACTCCCTCTTCATTCCTCCCTCTTCTTTCCCTCTACTCCTCTCTTTGGTGTATTTTTACTATTCATTGGTCTATTCATTTTGTAATTTACACTAAAATTATAAGGAAAAAAAACCAATTTTTAGGGAAAAGAAAAAAAAAAGAAAGAAAAAGAAAAAAAGCAACAGTATCCAAGTGCATTCATTGTTTTAAAAATTGAATCTACATTTCCACCCTCCCCCCCTCCCCCCCATGAACCCCCCTCCCAGACCCCCTTCCGACTTCCCAGATCCCATTCCCGACATCGTTCCTTATCAAGCAAAGTCTGGAGTATATTGAAACCAGATAGATTAAAAGTTAAAAAATAATAAAAATAAAAAGGAAAAAAAGAAAATAATAATTAAAAAATAACAGGGGGAAACCCCCCCCCAGAAAAAAAATCAATAAACTCTCTACCTTAAACTCAGCTTCTACGTCCTTTTGTTCCTGTGTTCTTACAGTCTATTATAGCAATAGCAGTTAGACTTATATACCGCTTCATAGGGCTTTGAAAGGCCTTTTCTATATTTCTCCTTATTATCATTACCATTCCCCTCCTGTTATTGCTGCTGCTACAAGCCACGGGAGGAAGTTAGCTGTGGCTCAACCAAAACCCTGTTCTTTGAATAAGAATAACAAGAGAATCCACAAGCTAACTTCTGCTTTTGTACTTAGATTACTTGGTTGGTATCTAACCTACATTTTAGGAGGAGAAGGTGGTTGAATCAGTGGAACAAGAAGAGTGGATAGGATAGGGAAAACGTAGCCATTCCCATTTTCTTTTGTGATCTACAATGATTCCCCTTGTGTCCCACTGACATAAATACATTTGACAAGACTATCTCTGGCCCTGTTAAGTTAAAACGTTTGCACCCATAGTTCTGAACTAGTTCTTTGCTTATAAGGAATAAAGACTCCCACATGAACATTATACGGATTTTCCTTTATTATCTTTTCCCTGGCTCTATAGTAAGCTTTTGAAGAGAGAAACAGAAATGCTGTATTTTGCAAAAAAAACCAAAAACCCATTGATTCATGTAAAGGCAACAGAGTATTTATTTGGAAAACAGAAGTAACATGCTTTCAAAATGAATTGATTGACAATAGGGTGATCATATTCCCCGTCAAGGTCCTCACACCAAGACCCCAAAGTAAATCACAGTTTCACCTTATACAGTACAATACAGGGGTGGGTTTCTCGCCCCGTTCCAACCGGTTGGGTTGGAACGGGGCCAGCGGCATCCTTGTGCACGTGCGCGGTGCACGCATGTGTACTAGTGTCTCTGCGATGCTCCAGCTGCTCCTGGAGGATCGCGCAGGTGCTGTATGCGTCCTGTGCATGTGTGGAAGCGCAGAACTCGTCAAAACCGGGTAAGGACCGCAGGCAGGCGGGTGCGCCCTTTGCCGTTCCCGGAAGTTACTTACTTCCGGGTTTGCTGACCAACCAGTTCACAGGGACTGCTGCGAACCGGTTGAAACCCACCCCTGGTACAATACATTCATTTCCTAAGAATTCTCCCTGCAAACAGGAATTAAGCCAAATAATATTAGCAATAGCAATATTGCTATTAGAGTTATATACCACCCCATAGTGCTTTACAGCACTCTCTGGGCAGTTTGCAATATCAGCCTATTGTCCCCAATGATCTGGGTCTCCATTTTACTAACCTTGGAAGAATGGAAGGCTGAGCAACCTTGAGGCAGTCAAGAATCAAATTCCAGCTATGTTTAATCACTGAACCATTGGTGCTCCTTAAACTTAAAATACTTAAGGCCCAGTGGTAGAAGTATAAATAATGGCACCTCATATCTATGGTGTTTCAAATTTGTAGCTTTTCTTTCCAATCCATCTCAAAATTCTGTGGACTCTTTGTAGGGCGCAAATGAGCTGTTATCGAGAACATAAGTGCCAAATCTGTCACTGAGGTATGCAGGTTCATGGGTTCTTCTCACAATTCCAGGGGTCAGTATCAACACCATTGTGCTGTAGAGTGTAAATTGACCTGGAGGTACCACACCATGATATTTTATTTAAGTTCTAAAGTAGGAGAAACCAATCTTTGTGGCTCCCCCCCCTCTCTTTTTGCTGCAGAGAATGGGTTATCATCAAACTGAAGAGATCCTCCCCATGGCGCAGAGAATGGCCAGAGGCTACATGAAACCTGCGGTCTCTGCATTATTCCATCCTTAGCCTAAAGAAAGGAAGGGAGATGAATCTGCTTGAGTTCTTTCTGACTTTGTACTGTTAAAACTCTGAATACACTACAGAGCCCTGGTGGTGCGGTGGTTAGAATGCAGTATTGCAGGCTAACTCACTGCCCACAGCCAGGAATTCGATCCTGACTGTCTCAAGGTTGACTCAGCCTTTTACCCTTCCAAAGTCAGTAAAATGTGGATCCAGATTGCTGGGAGCAATATCCTGATGTTACAAATTGCTGAGAGATTGCTGTAAAGTGCTATGGGGTGGTATGTAAGTCTAAGCACCATTGCTACCAACGTTGTATACATGTTCTCTGAATGTCATCTGCCATATCTTCCCATTTGTCTCTTTCCTTCAATGATCTACCTGAATGTATCTTTCTGGTTCTGGCCCCCATGAAATTAATCATCTTCCTATCTGCTGCATTTGCTTCTTTTGATCTCATGTTGCCAATCCAACCTTTGTTGTGCACTTTAAATCATTGAAAATGATGAGATTCTGAGAGGTCCAATGATGGGTGGTGGTGATAAAAGTCTGCAGGTCTGCAATGATGAAACCCAAGGCCCACCTCTTTTGTGTGTGCATACAATGTTGAGGAATGTATGAAAGGGATGGAACTTGTATTGCAATGCTGTACCTGCTATCTTGCAACGTTTTTTATTGAAGAGTTTTAATACATTTTACAAATATTTCCCCTTCCCCTTCCCTCCCCCCACCCCAACTGTCCCCCCCTCCAATCCTCCCTCCCCCCAACTTCCCAGAGCAAAATACAGGGTATAAACATTTAACAATCATACACTAACATAAGCTAACTAGCTTTAGCATCCTACCTCCCTCTTGTACTTTAACACCCCTTTTATTAAACTAGGTTTAGATAAATTATAACATTCCTTGTTCATTCATTCATAAGCTAACTGAAATTTCTTAGTCCGATATTTATTTTGAATGTAATCAATCCATCTTCTCCATTCCAACTTATATTTCTCATTTGAGTGGTCCTTCAAATATGCTGAGATTTTGGCCATCTCTGCTAAATTTACTACTTTTAACGTCCATTCTTGAATAGTAGGCAATTCTTCCTTCCTCCAGTATTGCGCCACCAACAATCTTGCTGCCGTTATTAAGTTCAGAATCAAATTAGTCTCTATAACTGTACAGTCTGTAATTATACCTAGCAAAAACAACTGAGGAATAAACTTTATCCTCTTTTTAAGAATATTTTGAATAATCCACCATATTTTTATCCAAAATGCTTTAACTTCTGTCTTGCAACTTTTGATGTCTCAAGCCCTCCCCCCACCTCCAGACACATCTGACAATATTCTGTGATACGTACATGTTCTCTTGTGTCTGCCACTAAATAACTGGCTGCATTGAGGCCTGAAGTGATACCAGAAGTGAAGTAATATCTGCCATACGGCAACACAATTAAATAAATATGAACAATCACATTCTCAGTATACATTATATTTATTAAGGCAGTTGTTGGATATATACAGGGCGGGGCATAACCTTTTCCTAGGGGGTCACAGCAAGATCGACAGCAGTTTACAACTTCCGCGACACCTCATTTTAAAGCCCATAAAAAACTGAATTGAATGAGCTATTAAATGTTAAATTTGTTTCGGTTGAAACTTTGAGAATGAATTTGGAAACTGTGTTGAAAAATCTGGAAAATCGAACGGAACTGTTTGAAGATTTGTTGTGTTCTTATCCACCTCGTTTGAATGCTGTTCGAAGGGCTAATGGTGGTCATACTGACTATTAAATCGTGTCAATAAACTCAGTTTTTGATGGGCTTTCGAATGGTGTATGAATTATTTGTGTTGTTATTACAAGTGTTGCTGTGACCCCCTAGGAAAAGGTTATGCCCCGCCCTGTACATACATACATACATACATACATACATACATACATACATACATACATACATACATATATATATATATATATATATATATATATATACCCCCTCAACACACACACATTTATCAATATAGGTATAAAAAATTATATATCTGTATATCTCAGTGATTATTTTGGTAATGTGCTTTTTTTTTTTCTTATGTGGAAGTTTTCCCTATAATTGCATTATTTTACCAGGCTAAACCCAATTAAGAAGCTCTTTTAAACTATTCATTATGTAAATGTTTTCATGATACTTATTTCCCCAGATTTAAAAACATTTCAGTTTAGAATAAAAATCAGCAACATTGGCAAATTTCTTTTTTGTCACTGTCCTACTTTTTCTCGGTGTTTAGCTGACAAAAAAGCACCTTTTCCACCTGATTTTATATAAAATAATTCCTTTGGGACTAATTAGATTTTTTTATAGCTAAGTAATGAGAGAGATTTCTATTTCTCCTTCCTGCTTTCCTTCCCCTCCCTCACTACCCACCTTCTCTCCCTTGGTTTGCGCCTTGGGTTATTCTTAGGCTCACAGTCACTTTCAATTTACATGATTGCCTATATTGCTCTCCCGCTCGAACAGAACAATACGAAGAGTGACATAGATTTTGATAGCATTTCATAGTTTAGGTCATTGTTGAGTAAGAAAAAAAAAAGTAACAAAACCCCCATCTTTTAATAAAGGTTTGGCACAATAATACCCCCCTCAAAACTGATTAATATTGATTTTTATCTTATTCATTTCTGTATGGATAAGGATGGTTTTATATGGCTGAGACAGGACAAAGAAACAATCAGATATGAGATCAGCATATATTTCCATCTAGTCCAGTGCATTTTCCTGCCTTAGAACAGATGTCTTTTATCCCAAAACTTTAGTACACAATGCCATGGATTGAACCTATGGCCCTTCATATGCAGCCTATGTGCTGTACTGCAGAGCTATGGATTTTACATCCATAGGGAATTCAGTTGCTAAGAGGCAGTTTATAAAATCAAAGATTCAACTGGTTGAGTCAGGGTGTTTATCAATAAAAATAAATACGGAGGTAAATGATTCTTCCACTTGTTAATATATATACTTCCACTTGTTAATATATATAATAAATATGTGTATGTGCACATATTCTTTATGTACGTATATAACACATTCTCCGCCCCCCCCCACATGTCTATGTATACTTTTAAATTTATTTCCTGCCTTCTAAAATGATAGAGTGCAGAGAAAGTTGTAAAATTTGGTTTTCCTCATATTGTAAACTAAGGCTAAGTAAGCATAATAACAGGAACATTACAAGTATGTTCAGAAGGACATAAAGTGGGGGATATTGGAAGTAGAATTTTCTAAGTGAAAAGAGCATTGTAACAAAGGCATTTTGAAGGATAAAAGAGGAAAAAGCGCCAAGGGGGGCAAATCCCTTTGTTGGCATCAAGCTTGGGTCAGAAGGTTGCCTTATTCAAGAATCACTCCTAAATTGAAATGCGTTTCGGGATGATGCCCAAGCCTTGCTCTATGCTCTCAACATATAAGAATCATTCAGGTGATAGTTAGCAGGTCTAGGAGTAGATTTATTTTCACCTGCCTATAACTAGGGACAGCACAAAATAATAAAACACATAAAAAGTTCATGCAATAACTCAGTTCAGTCCAATTTACGATGTCCAACTAAAGGTGAAGTTTCGTCCTCTGAGCTTGTGGGTTGGTTTCCAAACATTTCATTACCAGACTAGATAACATCTTCAGTGGAGTTTAGAGGATGTCAGTGTTTCTGTTTACAAGAGCTTCAGAGATGGATGTATCAAGTGTGGGTATTGTGATGGGTTTGTTTGTTTGTTTGTTTATTGGATTTATATGCCGCCCTTCTTCCAAAGGACTCAGGGTGGCGTACAACATTAAAAAAAACACATATTACAAAAGTTTAAAAAATTAGGTAGAGTATCCAAAAAACAAACCAAATTAAGATTAACAATAACATTTAAAAATTTGATTAAAATTAACAATAATCAATCAATCAATCTATTTTATTTTGTTCAGGCCAGGCCGGCTTGCTGGAAAAGCTAACTTTTTAGGGCATGTCGGAAGTACCGGAGGTCGGGGATTATACAAAGCTCTGGGGGCAGCTCATTCCAGAGGGAAGGGGCTCCCACAGAAAAGGCTCTCCCCCTGGGGGTTGCTAGCCAACACTGTCTGCCCGACAGCACCCTGAGGAGGCCAACTCTGTGGGATCGCACTGGACGGTGGGAGGCTACCAGTGGCAGTAGGTGATCTCGCAGGTATCTTGGGCCTAAGCCATGGAGCACTTTAAAGGTCATAATTAGTACCTTGAATCACACCCGGAAGACAACCAGCCACCAGTGCAGGCCACCTAAAAGGGGCGCAACATGGGAGCACCTAGGTACCCCCATGATAACCCGCGCAGCCACTTTCTGGACCAGTTGAAGCCTCCGGGTGCTCTTCAAGGGCAGCCCCATGTAGAGAGCGTTACAATAGTCCAGGCGAGAAAGGACGAGGGCATGAGTGACTGTGCACAGAGCCTCCTGATCCAGGAAGGGGCGCAACTGACGTACCATGTGGATCCGGTAAAAGGCCCTCCTGGTCACGGCCATAGGTGAGAGTCATCGGTGAGTGTTACAATGGGTCTTGTGATAAGGAGATTGCATCAGGTCAGACTCATTGGGAGGCGAACGGCTGGTGTGTGTGTGGGGGGTGGGTTGTGAGGTTGGTTGAGGGTTGGTGCTGTCTTGGGTTGGCTGTGTGGTTGATTTGGCTTCTGAGTAGTTTGTAGACAGATTGTGGATCAATGTGTTTGTTGATGGAATTGCTTGGGGAGTGCCAGGTTTTGATAAGTCACGAGCATGGCGGGGAATAGCATGGCCGACGATTTTTGTTTTGCTCCAATCCAATGGTGCTGAATGGTGTCAGTGTGGGTACAGATTAAGTTAACTGCTACAGATATTCGCCACTATTGCAATGTCCAACTAAATTTAAGTCCAACTAAAATGTAGTTGGCAACCTGAATAGTTGCCTTATTTGGACTCAGTGATGTTCCTAGAAAGGATAATTAAAAAATGTTGGGAGTGCACGGCAAGAGTGCATATTCCCAGAAGGTTACCCAAGGCATGAAAGTCATTCCAGCTGCCCAGTTAAAGTAAGGAGACACCTATAATGAACAGCAGCAATATAGGAAGTTTAAGAGGTAGAAAAACACTTTAATGACAATGGCAAGACGTAATATAATACTGTGCAGGAGAAGGCAATCATAAGCTGCTTCTGTATTTTGCTAAGACATAATATAGATGGTTATTATAAAGTGATTGATGATATAATACCAGATGATGCCCCCCCTCAGCTTGGAAAGAACTCAACATACAAGAAGAACTGTTAAGGAACATTTATTGAAGTACTAATGATGTTTATGACACAAGCAGATTAAAAGACTTTGGGACATCTAATTTCTGATGCTGCCATCTAGAAAACAAAATCTGAAGCAGCAAAGACAGAGTCATAATAAGCACATGCCATGTAATAAACCAAAGCATGGAATAATCCAAAACAATGAAATATAAATAGATTTCATATTGACTTCTTAGCCCGCAGCATATTGTAATGGTCTGGAATGGGACAATTTTAGTCAGAAGATCATACTTTACACAGGTGGTCTTTTTCATATGACCACAATTGAGCCAAAATATCTGCTATTAAGTGAAACATTTGCTAAATGAGTTTTGCCCCATTTTACTGAGAGCCCCATTTTACTGAGAGCCTTCTCAGTAGTAGCTCCGACCCTTTGGAACGATCTCCCCGTGGAGATTCGTACCCTCACTACCCTCCAGACCTTCCGCGCAGCCCTTAAAATCTGGCTATCCCGTCAGGCCTTGGGCTAAGATTGTAATCTATCCCCACCCGAATGGTATGAATGTTGTGTTCTTTTTAATTATGTATTGTGCTTATGTGTCATTGTTTGTATCCCCTTTCCCTATGAGTTGTAAGCCGCCCTGAGTCCCCCCAGGGAAAAGGGCGGCCTATAAATAAACTTTTCCAATTCCAATTCCAATTCCAATTTACAATCTTGCCTGCCACCCATGTTAAGTGGATCACTGCAGTTGATAAGTTAATAATATGGTTAAGTGAATTTGGCTTCCACGTTGATTTTTGTTTGTCAAAAGATGACCACGTGACTTTGGGACACAGCAACGGTCATAAGTGTGAACCAATTGCCAAGCATCTGAATTATGATCACATGATCCTTTCATTAGTGTGAAAAATGGCCATAAGTCACTTTTTCAGCACTGTTGCAACTTTGAATAGTCACTAAATGGACAGTTGTAAGTTGAAGAGTACTTGTATGATTCAGGACACGCAAAATAAAGAACTAACAAAGTTGATTCCATGGTTAGTAAAGATATAGTACATCTAGAAGTAAGAATATTATTTCCCATGACCAAATATCAGATTTCACAGAGAACTATTTGATATGACAATTGCTCAAGTTGATTGTTTCAATTATTGATGAAAAAGAAGAGGAACCAATGAGTTTTATGGTCAATCTGAGATTGGCAAAACATGCAAGCAAGATCTGCTGTTTGTGGTTAGAGAATGGAACATTAATGCTGGAAAGAGAACAGAGGGAAACATAGTTGAAATATATAGCCTAACAAATTGAAAAGAAGCAGGACAAGAGTGTGTCAGTTCCTGCCAATTTCTTCATTGCTAACAAAGACTTCTAACATCCAAAATTCCTTATATAGATGGGCATGAAAAGGACTACAGACAAAGTAAACTGAATATTTTGTTGGTACAAGGAGAAGGATGATCTATTCTAATAGCAAAGATGTAGCCAAGGCCTGATTGTGAAACAGACCATGAATTGCTCATATGGTCATTCTGAAGAAGAAAGCCTACTAGTTTTTCATAATAAGATTTTCATTTTTAAGAAGCATCGAAAATTGCTTTGAAGTCCTGAACCTCATTCATAGGGAATCAGAGAAACTGTAGAATGAAATCAAAGACATTGTAAGATGAATGTGAAAAGAGACGGCAGAAGACCAAGAAACAAGAGAAAGCAAACTGGATGTCAGAACCAATCGTGAAAATTGCAAAGAGGAGAAAGTGAAGCCTATGAGGACAGAGATCTCAGGAAGGAACTTAACAAAAAGTATCAGAGCTGTTAGAAGAGACATAAATAAAGATATACATAGACACACAAAAACAAGGAAAACAGAAAAGTTTTCCAAAACATCTCTGCACTCAGAAGATGTTCCAACCTTGAACTGGTATAGTAAAGGATGCCAATGGACAGTTACTGAATCCAAGATCAAAAAAAGATGGAATGCATTAAAATTTTGTACACTGGAGATTTCAACATCCAGGACGTATTAGAAGATATTCCCTTCTTACTTAAAATATTATCTAGCACTAAAATATGATGCTTAATAAGTATTCTGTTCATGACCAAGTCAGAAGGCTGCAGGAATTGATGGAAAGTGGACAGAAAATTGTCAGAATATTCATGAACCGGCAGAGACATGGTAACAGGTCAGCCAATGAGGCTTATTTGGAAACAGAAACTTAAGTAAGAAGTCTGAGTGTGGCTTAATCTCTGAAACGAAATTAGTCTGTATTCTGCTTTGAACTCTGAACTCTGAACTGAAACTCAACCAAACTGATCTCTCTCCTTTCTACCATGTTGGAAGAATGTGCTGTTGGTATTGTATATTTATTCATGTGTTATTATGTATATAAAGAAGTAAATTATTCCTGCTGAATCAGTTATCTGTATGTGCTTTCTGGATGTGATTGTCTGCTGTAAACTCTGACAAAAATGGCAAGCAAACAAGTAAAGGGTCAAGTTAAGCTAACAAATCTGGAGAACAACATAGCAGTCAACAGATTAGAAAACGTCAATTTACAGAATATCTAAGGATTTGGTTACTAATGATTTGGAAAGTGGAGATATTGCTAAAGTCTTTTTTCCAGATAACAATCCAATGATTTTAGTATTTAAAAGAAAAGAAAAACAGTTCCTTTAGATCAGTGTTTCTCAACCTTGGGGACTTGAAGTCCTGTGGACTTAAAGTCCCCAAGGTTGAGAAACACTGCTTTAGATGGAGGCTACATCAAATGATTTTTTAAAATAGGGAATTAATGAAAACTGTGGGATATAGAAAAGGAGTAAACAAGGTTGACTTTTATCACTATTGTTATTTATCTTAGCTTTGAAAGTATTGAACAGTAATATTCAAGATGTTCGTTTGAATTTGAAGTTGAACTATGTACAAATGATGAACATGTAACTGTTAACATGAGCACATGAGCACTTTAATTCAAATTTGAAACAGAAGAACAAGTGCAAGACTGTATGATAAAATGGCTATGAAATTTGGACACAACATACTGAAAGTGGGAATAACAATAGGCTTTTTTTGTTGTATGCTGACCAGAGTCTGAAATGGTCAACTATATAAATTAAATAAATATGGAGTTAAAACCTAAAAGTGATTTTTTTAAATAAAATGATGTATCATTGATATATGACTCCAGAAAAATCATCTAGAGAATATAAAGGTACCTCAAATGTATGTTGGAAATGTAGACATGAAGAGTCATTTTGTCATGCCTGATAGATTTGTAAAAAACAACAATAGATATTTCTGGGTTCAAATACATATAATGATATAAATTTAAAGATCAACATTTAACTGAGAACAGAAATTTGCTTGCTCAAATAGAAAAAAAAAGCCATGAAAGATTATTTTTATATATAATTATTGCCGCAAGGCTATATGTGCAAAAATGGAACAAATCCAAAATACTCACAATGGATAAATAGTTGGTGAAGAAGACAGGTAGAATTAGCTTCTCTGATTATAAAAAGATCAATAACTACTATTATCAATGATCTGAAATCCTTTATGGACTTTTTGCTGAAAAAAGTGAAAAATGAGCTTGTGATTTATGTGTTTAAGAATTAAGAAGAAACAAAAAAAAAAGAATTAGAAAACAGAGCTTTTACAAAAAAGGAAATTATGATGAATCTTAGAGAGTAAAATATAGATACATTTATAACTGCCTGTCAAAAAGATGGAAGCCATTTCTCTATAATCTTCTCTTTTTTCTTTTCTATTTCTACTTATAGACTATATTGTTGTTTGTTTTCTAATAATTGCATTGTTTTCTTTCTTCAATAAAATATGTGTTTTTATAAAAAGATGAGGTTGATCTAAATACCATACTAAATAAAGGAGATATAACAGACATGTACAAATAAATTTTGCTTCACAGGCAAGCAAAATAATGCTTAGGATCAACACTTATAAGAGCCCATAAAAGAAATTTGAGGCGTTTGATTTTTGGGACCAATTTTCTTATAAATACTATTGAAAATTAAGCTAAAAGTAGCCAGACACCAGGATTCCTCAACTGCACCTGATGTAACAAGGTTTTAAAAAGACAGTGAAAGTGCAAAAATGCAAGGCAACCATGAAGGTTAATAATAAGTGTCTGGCAACTGTTAACACTAAGCACTGAGAACCAAAGCTTTTAGATAGAAGTTTAGCAAAAATAATAATGTAGCAACAGATTCAGAGGTCTTTTGTATAGTTAAAAGTATGATTGTATAAAGGAAATAACTCCTCATTGTATGTATGTATATATCTCAGAGGTATATTCAGAGTGACTGTGTGCACAGTTCACTGTAAATTGTTTTGCGAATGTACGAAGAACAATTTACATTGAACAGCTCACAAGCCCATTGTGTGGAGGGTTGTGAACCAGTAGTAAAACTGGCAGCAACCCACCCCTGATGTATATGTGTGTGTGTGTAAACATATAAGTCTGTGTATACACACGCATGTATATGTATATGTATATAACATATGATCCATACATGACTTAAACTAAATCAGTAAGGCTAACCTTAGCAGGAATGAGGATTAACAGAATAACAGGATTGGAAGGGACCTTAGAGGTCTTCTAGTCCAACTCCCAGCCCAGGCAAGAAACCCTACATTATTTCAGATAAATGGTAGTCCAACCATTCTTAGAGCCGAGGTAGTGCAGTGGTTAGAGTGCAGTACTGCAGGCTATTTGAGCTGACTGCTAGCTGCAGTTCGACAGTTCAAATCTCACCGGCTCAAGGTTGACTCAGCCTTCCATCCTTCTGAGGTGGGTAAAATGAGGGCCCAGATTGTTGGGGGCAATAGGCTGACCCAGTAAACTGCTTAGAGAGGGCTGTAAAAGCACTATGAAGCAGTATATAAGTCTAAGTGCTATTGCTAAATTCCCAAACCTTTCAGGGATGGAGCACTTACAATTTCTGGAGGCAAATCATTCCATTGATTAATTGTTCTAACTGTTGGGAAATCTCCTTAGTTCTAGGTAGCTTCTCTCCTTGATTAGTTTCCATCCATTGTTTCTTGTCCTGCCTTCAGGTACTTTGGAGAATAAGCTGACTCCCTCTTCTTTGTGGCAGCCTCTTAGATATTGGAATACTGCTATCACGTCACCTTTAGCCCTTCTTTTCATTAAACTAGACATACCCAATTCCAGCAAAAGTTCTTTATATGTTTTAGCCGCCAGTTTCCTAATCATCCTTGTCGTTCTTTTCTGTACTCTTTCTAGAACCTCAACATCTTTTTTACATCGTGGTGACCAAAACTGAATGAATTGAATTAGATTAATTTTATTAGATAGGCCCAATGTTCAAGTTTGTCAAGATCCTCTGTATTTTAAGTCTATCTTCTGAAATGTTGACTAACCCTGCCAGCTTGGTGTTGTCTTCAAATTTGATGAATTCCCCATCCACCCCCTGATCTAGAGGATTGATGAAGATATTGAAGAGTACTGCAACTAAGACTTGGAGTACCACACTACATACTTCTCTCCATGTAGATGCAATTCCATTAAGGACTACACTTTGAGTGTGGTTGGTCATCCAGTTGCCAATCTATTTGGTGATGCTGCTGTCTTACCTAGATTTTTTTCTCTTATCAAGTAGTAGGATTATAATCATCTATTCGTGGATTATAATGATCTATGATATTGATGCTAATTTGCTATCCTGTTTCAAATCTCAAATTCACACACAGTTGCTAAGTGAGGAAAGCAGTTTACTCACAGCTGAGCAGATAACAGCAGACAGGGGAAGAAATGTAGATTATCAAAGTCTGGAATTACAAAAAAAAAACCCTTGCTTAAATGGTTTAGCTTTCAACAAGAGTAGTGAAAATGTTGACTCGGCCTTCCATCCTTCAAAGGTGGGTAAAATGAGGATCCAGATTGTTGGGGGCAGTATGGTGACTCTGTAAACTACGTAGAGAGGGCTGTAAAGCACTGTGAAGGCGTATATAAATTTAAGAGCTATTGCTTAGTGCTAAATTCAGTCCAAGGTTCAGATAGCCAAGTTCAGAGAACCTAGATAAGAGGATCACAAACAAGATTACACAAGAATAACATGCCAAGGTAGGAAATTAGATACTTGTCTCCACAGGAGAAGCATAGGTCAGCGTTGCCTCTGAAATCAGGCTGTAACCACCAGTCTTTAATTGAGAGAGTTATTCTCTTGCTTGGCAAGGAGCCACATTGCATATCTTTGTTCTGCTCATCAGGTATGACAGTTTGGTGGCTGGATGTCATCATCTGACTGCTCCAGCTGATCCAATGGTGCCTGTGTTTGATCACTGTTAGATGATTCCTAGCTGATATCTCCTGAGGCTGACATTCCACTGATTCAATTGGAGCAGCTTAGATTCTGAGTATTGGGCCATGACAATTTTCTATAAAACACAACCAATTAAATAGAAATTATAATTTACAGATGCCTATTATAGGGCCTTATACACCATTCCTCTCTAGATTATTAAAGGTAAAGGTTCCCCTCGCACATATGTGCTAGTGATTCCTGACTCTAGGGGGCAGTGCTCATCTCCGTTTCAAAGCAGAAGAGCCAGCACTGTCTGGAGACGTCTCTGTGGTCATGTGACTGGCATGACTAAATGCCGAAGGCACATGGAAACACTGTTACCTTCTCACCAAAGGTGGTCCCTATTTTTCAACTTGCATTTTTACATATTATCTGCTAGGTTGGCAGAAGCTGGGATAAGTAACAGGAGCTCACTCCGTTATGTTGTGCTAGGGATTCAAACTGCTGAACTGCCGACCTTTCTGATCGACAAGCTCAGCATCTTAGCCACTGAGCCATCGCGTCCCTAGATTATTGCTTTATGCTAATATATCCATTTGTCCTTCAATATATTTGTCTCTTTGGCTCTAATTTAAATGTACTATCCAAGAAAAAACATTATCCTTCAAGACCTACTTGAAAAAAAAGATACCCAGTGTTCAAACTGGCTTTAGAAAATATTAAGGAGCAAGAGACAATGACGCACGTTAGATAGTTGAAAAAGGCAAAAATGAAAAAGAAATTGTAAAAGGACACATAATGACTGAACTTCATTCAGACATGCCAGTTCAGTTTGTATAGATAGATAGATATTTTATTGATTTTTTTAAGAGGAAAAAACCTAAAAAAAAAACACAAGCCCTCTTTTTTTTAACAATTATTAACAAACCCATCATTGTCTCTGCTTCTTAACTATTTCAGAGATCCCTTCAGCCCTTGTTTAATCCTCATCTTTGTCGATCATTAAATCCATAAATAATTTCACATTTTCTTTTAGCAAAAAGTCCATAAAAGGCTTTCAGTGTTTTAGAAAAATACTCCCCCCGCCCCTCACTTGACCAAACAGGTCAGTTTTGCTATTTCTGTCAGTTCTGACATTTTCACAATCCATTCCTCTATTGTGGGGATTTCAGTAGTCTTCCATCATTGTAGGTATAATAATCTTGCTGTGGTTACTATATCTAAAAATCAATCTTCCATGAGTATTTTCTAATCTATAAATCCTAGTAGAAACAGTTATGGTTTCTTAGCAACATCCATCTTTAAAATTCATGGCATCATTGTATGTCTCAGGCAATTTGATTCTGAGGTTACCTGCACTTGGGGATGAGTTACAACTGGCAAAATTAGGGTTTGCCTCCCTTCCAATAAACTGGTTCTCCCCCCTCCCCATGTTTCCCTTTTCCAACAGGTCTCTGGATTGAAGAGGAACTGAGAATCAGTCCAGGAGAAGATTGAAAAAGAAAGATTCATCCCAGCTCTGGCTAAACTATGGAAAGGAAACCAACGAGAAGTTTTGGGAGTCTGTAGTTCAGTCAAGTTGAGATAGATGCTAGAGATTTTTTTTAAAAAAAGCAACTTGTTAAAGGTGGCAAGATTCCACATTCTTTACACACAGAGATAAATTTAAAAAAAACCCTCCTCCTATGATTTTGAAGGAAACAAAACCAACCCATTTTAAAATCCTCCTTTGAAGTAACCATCTCATCCCAAATTCCAGCTATTCACCATGATGAGCCACGGTGGCGCAGTGGTTAGAGTGCAGTACTGCAGACTACTTCTGCTTCCTGCCGGCTGCCTGCAATTTGGCACTTCAAATCTCAACAGGCTCAAGGTTGACTCAGCCTTCCATCCTTCCGAGCAGAGGTGGATTTCTGCCAGTTCGCCCCAGATCGGATGAACTGGTAGTGGCAGTGGCGGGAGGCTCCGCCCACCCACCCAGACGCTTCGGTGCATGCGCAGAAGCATTGCACATGCACGCATGAGTGAACCGGTGGTAAAATAAATTGAAACCCACCACTGTTTCTAAGGTGGGTAAAATGGGGAGCCAGATTGTTGGGGGCAATAGGCTGACTCTGTAAACAACTTAGACAGGGTTGTGAAGCACTGTAAAGTGGTATATAAGTCTAAGTGCTACTGCTATTGTTAACTCTCCCCCAGGGTTAGGATTCAAATAATTTAACAGTTGGTTATCTGCCCTAATGACCAGTAGGATAGGCATGGCTCGGTGGTCATGTGACCATGTGGGCCAACTCAACATCACTCAGGTCGATGGGCGCTTGGCCTTTGCTGTTACAATGTAATCAGGATTAACCGGAGAGGCAGTTTCTTTAAGCAGGGCCATAAAGGTTAGGCTAGAAACAACACCAGAATGTTTCCTTCCTGCCTTCCTTACAGGATTAGCCCTGTAAAGTGGGAAAAAAACAAAGGGAAATTTCTTCCAACAACCGGCTCTCCAAATTGCTTAGAAAGTTAACAACCCGTTCTCCCAAATAGGTGCGGGCTGGCTGAATCCCACCACTGCTCTCCCCCCCACCCAAAAAAATCCTTCCTACCACCAACCTAACACACCCTCTTCTTTCCCTATATTGCCTTTCTGGTATTAGTGACTCCTTCTGGTCACAGGGTTCTTTGTTCTTTAAAGAGCCAACTGTTCCTCAATAAAGAAATTAGTAAGTGCTTCCTAGATTATAGAAAAGTCCTCCCTTGTATTAACCACATCAGACTATCTCCTATACCGAATCCTTAAGGACATGGGAATTTCAGAACAACTTGCTGTGGCTTTTATGTATCATGGCTTGCATGAAACAGAAGAGCTTGAATTATGATGGTGATGCTTGTAGTATTTTGACAAAGCGTTCAATCCTATAGGTGACCCTGAACATGTAGTTTAGCCATTCAAGTAATACTGAATTACAACATTGCTAGTTTGAACAGCAATAGCCACCTAATATTGTTTGGGTGATATGAGATGGTTCCAAGGTGACAGTCATAGATGATGGGGAAAAAAAGACCTTTCTATACAGAAGAGTGTATCTTCTTAACTCTTCTAAATTCTGAGGGTGAGGGAATACTACAAAAATGCTTCTAAGTTGGAGTTAGCTGGAGTTTATGTACAGTTACCAAATGGCACCAACATAGTTAGCTTTTCCTTTCTTTCAAATATACATGAATTCTATCAGGAATTAACTTCCAAGTAAAAATATAATATGGTCAGGACAGTCTTTCTGTCAGCCTTGCCAAGTAGATCAAACAAGAAATACAGCCAGATAAATTCACTGTACATTAATGTAAAAGTACATTAGCAGAATCTTGCAAATTTGAAAGCATAATTCTTACACTACCACATTTACAGACTGAGAACTTAGGAAATGTGTCCTCTGACACTCCTGTTCCACCCAGTATGCAGCTGCAGACTATGCTGTTATATGACAATCCCTAGGTAGCATCTCAAGGTCTTTTTCACACACCATTATACTGTCACAATAACTTCAGGTCTTACTGTAAAACACTCCATGCTAGTTATCTAATTACCAGATGTCTAGTAATAAATGTTTTCTTTCACCAAACCTTTTGGAATTTTGAAGAGATGGGCTCCATTTTTACATTTTGCCTAAGGATTTCATAACCATTCCACTGGCAATAGGAAATACTAAGTTTAGCCAATACCAATCCATCATAAGTTTACATTGCAGTTCCAAAGAAAGGCAATGCCAAAGAATGTTCAAACTATCGCACCACTGCACTAATTTCACATGCTAGTAAAGTTATGCTCAAAATCCTACAAGCTAGGCTCCAGCGATATGTGGATCAAGAACTACCAGAAGTACAGGCAGGATTTCGAAGAGGCAGAGGAAGTAGAGATCAAATTGCCAACCTACGCTGGATCATGGAGAAAGCTAGGGAGATTAAAAAAAAACCCCATCTACTTCTGCTTCATTGACCATGCTAAAGCCTTTGATTGTGTGGGTCACAACAAATTGTGGCAAGTTCTTAAAGAGATAGGAGTACCAGACCATCTTATTTGTCTCTTGAGAAACCTATATGCAGATCAAAAAGCAACAGTGAGAACTGGACAGGGAACCATTGATTGGTTCAAAATTGGGAAAGGAGTCCGTCAAGGCTGTATACTGTCACCCTGACTATTTAACTTATATGCAGAGCATAGCATGAGAAAGGCGGGGCTAGATGACTCAAAAGTTGGAATTAATATTGCCGGGAGAAATATCAACAACCTCAGGTATGCAGATGATACCACTCTAATGGCAGAAAGTGAAGAGGAATTAAAGAGCCTCTTGATGTGGGTGAAGATGGAGAATGCAAAAGTTGGCTTGAAACTCAACATTAAGAAAAATAAGATCATGGCATTCAGCCCTCTCAATTCCTGGCAAATAGATGGGGAACAAATGGAGGTAGTGACAGATTTTATTTTCTGGGGCTCCAAGATCACCACAGATGGGGACTGCAGCCAAGAAATTAAAACACACTTGCTCCTGGGGAGGAAAGTTATAGCAAATCTAGACAGCATACTAAAAAGCAGAGACATCACTCTGCCAACAAAAGTGTGTACAGTCAAGGCTATGGTTTTCCCAGTTGCAATGTATGGCTATGAAAGTTGGACCATAAAAAAGGCTGAATGCCAAAAAATTGAGGCCTTTGAACTATGGTGCTGGAGAAGACTCCTGCCTTGGACTGTAAGATGATCAAACCTGTCAGTCCTAGAGGAGATAGCAATAGCAGTTAGGCTTATATACCGCTTCATAGGGCTTTCAGCCCTCTCTAAGCAGTTTACAGAGTCAGCATATTGCCCCCAACAACAATCTGGGTCCTCATTTTACCCACCTCGGAAGGATGGAAGGCTGAGTCAACCCTGAGCCAGTGAGATTTGAACCGCTGAGCTGCTGATCTAGCAGTCAGCCTGCAGTGCTGCATTTAACCACTGCGCCACCTCGGCTCTCAACTCTGACTGCTCTTTAGAAGGCCAGATCGTGAAGATGAAACTCAAATACTGTGGCCACCTAATGAGAAGGAAGGACTCACTGGAAAAGACCCTAGTGCTGGGAAAGATTGAAGGCAAAAGAAGAAGGGGATGACAGAGAATGAGGTGGCTGGATGGATTCACTGAAGCGTAGGCTTAAGCTTAAATGGACTCCATGGGATGGTAGAGGACAGAAAGGCCTGAAGGAACATGGGGTCGCGATGGGTCAGACATGACTTCACAACTAACAACAACAACAACAACAACAACAACAACAACAACAATCCATCATAAGGAATAAGGGAGGCACAAAAGAGGGTTGCCTATTATCTCTCTTATTATTAACACTTGTCATTGAACTTGTAGCTCAAGCTGATAGATGTAAATAGCTTATCAGAAGCTTCTTAATCTACAAATCTGAACATAAAACCAATATCTATGCAGATGACATAGCTGTAATATTAGCATAAATTATCCATAAAGTTCCTAAGCTACAAGAGAAATTGACAAAAATTTGAGGCTGTGGCAAACTTAAAAATAAACTTTTTGAACTCTGAATTGTTACGTTCTAAAGTTGTGACAAAATTTATTTTTCAGAAGAAACGTAAAATCCTTAATATTCCCAAAAATGGGGAAAAAGAATATGGCCTTTTAGGAATCAAATCTTTTCAAAACACTTAACTCAGCTTTGTAGAGTTAACTTTACTGCTTTACAGTATTTTGTAATTAAAATATATTAAAATTAAAAAAAATCAGGAAATAAGAAAATACTAAGTGATCATGGCTTGGAAGACCTACAGCAGAGGTGGGTTCCTACCGGTTCGCACTGGTTCAATAGAACCGGTTCGTCAAATCTACCGAATCGGTTAGAAGAGGTTCCACCAGTGGACCTGGAAAGCAGGCCACACCTACAGAAGAGGTTCCAAAAATTTTTGAAACCCACCACTGACCTACAGTCAATATGATGGTTTTACTCTCTAAATTGTTTTTTTTTTAAAGTTTTGCCAGCTTATTCATTTCCTTTAACTCTTAGGTAATGGCAAACATTATTTATTAATTTTCATTTATTTTGTTAATTTTAAACTTGCAGGGAAAATATTATATTTAAAGAAGGTTCAGAATTCAATTTTTTGAAAAAAAATTATGGTGCTTTTTATTTCCAAAATATTGTATGGTTATTATTGTATATGTAAAGGTGGAAACCAAACTCAGAAGAAACCTGCTTGGAAATTAAAACATTGTTTTTCCTAACAAACACTGTTAAAACATTTAAAGCCAATGACAATCTTTTTTGAAATCCTAATTTTAAAATCTGGATGAAATGGGTGAAACTTTAGTTCTCCCTTGTTTTACTTTTATTTCTATTTGTAGTCATCCTAAAATCCCTCTATCTGTTACTGCATTTTACAAATCAAAGATTAATTACAAATTATGCAGGCGAAAGGATTTTTTATCATTCTGGCAATCCTATTAATTTAGAGTTGATAATTAATGAGTTAACTTCTTCAGAATGTGCTTGGCTGTTTCAATTATAACTTAGATCCTTTCTTCTTCATTCAGAAATAAAAAGCTCAGGCAAATAAACCCTTGACAAATTTTGAAGCAGTGGTAATGAATCTTTCAGATTCATCTAAAGGATTTGTCTGTATATTATACGGTATTGTCTCAGAACAAACACATCCATTTCTAATTGGCTTGAAAATGTTTTGAGAATAATAATTCCAATACAAAATGAAGAAACAAGAGTGGAATAAAATATGGAAATGGAAATCAATGTCATCAACTTTAGCCCAAATTAAAGAACATTTTCTTAAGTTATTCCATGGACGGTATATGATTTCTTATAAACCAGCATTTATGAACAAAAAAAGTTCCTCTTTTTGCTGAATTAGTTGTGAAGAAAAGAGAATCTATTCCACTTGTAGTCATAGCCCTATATTTTTTCCCCTTCTGGATTGATGTGTTTCTGAAAAAGTAAAGTTATATATATATAAAAATGAATATGTGTCCACAACGTTCTTTGGTGAATGCATAAGGATCTAATACAAGTATTTGCTCTAAGAAAGTGGTCCCCAACATCATTTCAGGCTCTGCACACCAGCAGTGGTGGTGGTGGGAGAAGAGAGGGGATGGTTTTGCTTGCATGCCTATCACTTGCACACGTAGTGCTTTGCACACTCGAGAGCTTGATTGCCACTTGCACAGCTGGATTCCTGTGGATTGGAAACCTCTGCTCTCAAAGAGCTAGTGATATTGTGTTGACTGCTGCTAGAATCTTCACATCTAAACATTGGGAGAAATCTTGCAAATCTTGGTACCAAAATGTTTGTCACATCGCCGTAATTGAGAAATCAATCTATGCTCTTCACTTCATTCGTCAAGTTAAATTTAAAGCTTTCTCAAGTATATGTTAAATTTTATATTTTACACTAATTGGGGAATCATAATTATCTTATGCCAGATGAATATATTAATGTGTGGGAGGAATAGTAGGGAATTGTGAATATATGGTTTGGACCAGTCTTATGCATCCTTATGTTGTGTAGAGGTACTGGATTTCAATGGCTATAACACTCGAGACAGTCCAATCGTATCTGGAAGATTGAAAATTAGATACATGTCCATTGTGCTCTTTCACCCACTTGATGTGCAACTACTTTTCAGAGGAGGATCATAAACTAGTTTGAACTTAATTTAGTTGAGGCATGGCCCAGCTATTAAGACACTTGGCTTGTTGGCTGGAAAACCAGCAGCCCAGGTTCGAAACCCATGACTTATGTGACAGAGTGAATTCCCATTTTTACCCCAGCTCCTGCCAAACTAGTAGTTTGAAAGCATGCAAATGCAAGTGGATAAATAGGTACCACTTCAGTGGGAAGGTAACAATGCTCAGTGATGTCATGCTGGCCACATGGCCATGGAAACATCTTTGGACAGGCTGGCTTTGAATGGCCTTTAAATGGACATGAGCACCACTCCCTATAGTCAGCAATGGACCATAGGGGGTTAGCAGGGATTCCTTTACCTAATACATTGCACTAAGGAAAAAAAATGGAACAACAATGTCAAATCACCTCTTTTCTTTGCTGACCCCCTCCACTAATTTTTTAAAGGGAAAAATAAACAGACGTATCATGTCTGTTAATAGCTGGCTATTGATAAAATCAAACAGACTGTAATGTATCTGTGGAATATGTTGCATGTAGTTAAAGGCAGTATTTGTCAGAGAAAAGGAGCATCTATATTTGAAGCTATTCTGAATATGTGAAGATTAGACAATTGATAATCTATAATCCCATGTATTTACACTGTCTGTTTTATCTTCATCCCAAATTGAAAGCCCGAAAGAGAAGTTGCTTGTTTACTACAGTGAGGATTCAACAAATACAGCTAGTGACAAACTTTCAAAGTTTGTTTTAACCTAATATTTTTTCCTTTCCCCCTTTCTTGTATCTCTCATTTTTTTGCAATATTTTATGATTTCTTTAAAGACTCCAGCCACACGCGTGAACTTTTTTGTGCATATATCAGGTATGGCCAACAAAAACTCTGATGAATATTTCAAGTGGACTTTTCCTTAAAGGTGTTTACTCCCCCTCCCCCCCAAAAATCATCTTGAAACTAATTTTAGATTGTATGACACTAGTTTTGATAGAGGTACAAAAGTATCCCTCGGGAATGGTCTGATTTATTTTTCATGAGATAATTGCTTGGTTGAATAATGCATGCTAGGACTTGGTAAAGGGTGGAAAAAAATGTCAAACACAATTCAGTGATATTTTGCTTTGATTTCACAGCAGAAGCAAATTAGAATTGACGTCATAATACATATCCTGCCCTTTCCTTTTATGGAATTCAAAGGCCATCCTACTAGTATTGAGCTTGTATGTGAGAAGGCATAGAATACATAAGCAGAAGTCGCAGCAACAAATTGTTTAAGGTTAAGCAATGATTTCAGCTCAACTTGATATTATATTGTACATTCATACACACACACACACACACACACACACACACACACACACACACACACGCACGCACACAGAGGGAGAGAGAAGGGGGAGGGAGAGAGAGAGAGAGACTGGTGATCAATATAAAGTCCTCCCCCTTTGAACACATATACAATGTGGATGCCCATAGCTAAGAGGTGGGACCTGGATTATGATTCAGCAAACACTATCTTGCCTTTTTGACATGCCTAGTAGACACTGTTATCTACCAGCAAAACTTTTGTGCCCCTAGAGATCCCACAGTGGATCGGACTCTAAATTTAAGACAATTATTAGTACGGAATTGCAAAGTATTTTAAGTTTGCAGATATTTAAGGCAGACATTTTATCCTTCGAAATGAATGAACTTTCCCAAAACCTGTTTTTGGTTTGGAGTCCTTAACATGCTAACATGCTAAGCCTTTGAGTTACCAGGATGTCCGTACTGCATTTCATTCTTAAGAGATTGATACATGGTAATAGTACCCTGTTTCCCTGAAGATAAGACCTCCCTGGATAATAAGCCCAATCAGGCTTTTGAGCACATGGGCTAAAATAAGCCCTCCCCTGAAAATAAGCCCTCCCTGAAAATATTGCAACGCAGCAGCAGCCATGAGGTGACCACGCTCACCACCTCCTGCACCTCAAAAATAATAAGACCTCCCCGAAAATAAGACCAAGCACTTATTTCAGAGGTCAAAAGAAAATAAGACCCCTTCTTATTTTGAGGGAAATGTGGTAATAGTACTTAGACTTATATACCACTTCATAGTGCTTTACAGCACTCCTTGAGGGGTTTACAATATCAGCATATTGCCACTAATTATCCTCATTTTACCAACCTTGGATCAAGGTGATCATGATCAGATGCTTGTCAGTGGGTAGAATTAGCCTGTAATACTGCATTCTAACCATCGCACCACCAAGGCTCCTGTAGCACAGCCAGGATCTATAGGGTTGGTGTCAGCCCCTTTTTTTCTGCTTGCTTTTCGGCTGCCATTGAAATGGGAAGGGGGGGGCATGGTATTTGGGTGTGGGAATTATTCTGTGCAGGAGTGACTGTAAGAAGGGAGTTGTTCTCACCATCTACTGCGCATGTGGCAGGGAGAGGAGTTTCCCGCCAAGGTCAACTGTCCGGCATACCAACCTGATGATGATTTTTGAAGATGTTTCCCACATGAAACCTGTGGAGTAATTGGATTGGACTATGGGATGGGGTTACCAAGGGGAGGGAAATGGGTCACATATTGATATCTATGATTATGCGCGCTTTTGCCTCAGATCCTGCTTTGCTTAGCTACTATCTACTTATAACCAGTAAAAGTACTCTTAATTCTGCAAAATGGAGTTGAGTGGTTTCTTTCTTGGTTACTGAGTGAAGCAGCTCTGAAGCAGCTGTTCTTGTGAGGTGAATGATGGAGGCAAATGTGAAAAGCAAAGGACATATCACCCCATTAATTCAGCGAAATAAATTAGGACCCAATGAGTTTCAGCCTATAGCTTCTCATGCCCCATTATATTGTTAGGGACGGCCATCTTGGAATCTCCTCACTGCGACCTTGGCCCATGATTATTTTAAATACGACAAGTGCTTGAGAGTTTGCCCCAGTTTAGCCCTGAACATATTTGCTCCGTGTTGAATATGCAAATAGTTGTACTTAAAGCCAGCAACAGCCTGTGCTGCGCCCTGATTGGCTGGGACGCAGCAGAGCCTGTTGCTAGCCGGTTAACCAGCCCTGATTGGCTGGTCATTTGAGAGTTGCTCTTACCAGCCTCTGATTGGCTGGTCAATTGACAGTTGCTTTGGGGTTCGAGTATAAATACCCTGGCCGTTGCAGGGAAGTTTTGAATCGCTGTCATCTATGTTCTGAATAAACAGCTTGTTCTTATCCATGGCTCCTGTGTCTTCCCTCAATATACAACACTCCGCCCCCCCAAAATAAACTCTGAAGAAAGCCTTATTAAGGTGAAAAAGAAAAGAAAGAAAAAAAGCCACATTAGAAATATTGATATAGGATGGAAAACCTTGTCTCTTACCACCTCTATCCAGCTCTTTTCTGTCACTCTGAAGGAAGCAAATTCTTTTTTGTAAAGAGTTTTTGAAATCTCAAAACAAATGATCTTCAAAAAATAAAAACAAAACTACTTATAGATGCATACTTCAGCCATCAGAAGGAGTTTATCTTATTTTTTATTTTGTTTACATTAGCATGTCTATTCCTCTATGAACAGTAAAGCTGCGATTGACTTGGCTATGCAAACTGAATCTGCAGAAAAGGAACCTGGAACAACAACCAGATCAACAAAGCACAAAGCAGTTTAATTTTCTAAGATTGTTGCAATTTGCAAAAGGATTGACACTCAATAATGCCCCATTCCAATTCCATCTGACTGTGTCTCGGGGGAAAATAATCCACAACATCAATGCACGTTTAATTGCCATAGGGAAATAAAATTACGAAGTTTAGTAATCCTATAAAATTGCACTGTTATATAATAACTTTAAAAAAAAATCAAGTTCTCGAAGGTAAAATTACTATACCCCAGGGTCTCACCAAAGCTTTCAGAATATAGCAGTATAATCAAAAGGCAAGAAACAAAAACCGATCCAACCCCTTGTACTTTGCAAGATGAGCAGAGGAGTAGCAGGCAATTTCAGCGTAATGGCTATCAGTATAAAATAGGGGAGCAAATAGTCCAGCTGGGTTGAGGTGATTTGAAATCGCAGTGCTTGGAAACAGAAAAATAAAAGGCTGCTAAGTGAACTACGAACGTGCATAAGTTTCAATGTTTGGTTTGGGTGGCACCTGGCAACCTGAAGGCTCATCCTGGATACTGAATCCCAAATCGGAAACTTCCTCTCTGCTGTGGTTATAGGTCTCTCTGAAGCATGTTGCTACCAAATCTAAATGTTTGAATCAGAGGTGGGTTTCAAAAATTGTTCGAGCCTACTCTGTGGGTGTGGCCTCCTTTGTGGGAGTGGCTTGCCACCCATGTGACCGGATGGGAGTGGCTTGCCGCCCATGTGACCGGATATGAAGATGCCGACGGCACTTGTCAGAACCACCTTAAATTACCTCACACACAGCACTGGCCTGCATAAGAATATGATGTAAACTTGTTTTTTAAAAGGCATCTTTGGTTTGCGTTAAAAAACTTCAACACACGCAATGTTCTGATTGCACCACAAACGCAGTAGTCATCCTTACCTTTCACAGAAGCACTGAGTTTTATAAATAGGAGCATGATAGTGTAGAATAATCATATCCAAGGACCAGTGGTGGGTTTCAAAAAATTTTGGAACCTCTTCTGTAGGTGTGGCCTGCTTTCCGAGTCCACTGGTGGAACCTCTTCTAACCGGTTCGGTAGATTTGACGAACCGGTTCTACCGAATAGGTGCGAACTAGTAGAAACCCACCTCTGTTTGAATCCTTAAAGCTTTATTAATGCAGTGAGATCAGTAATTACCCCATTAGGCAAAATGACAGATCCATTTTCACACAAACATGTCTGTCAAGTGCCTTAGACCTGTGATGTAATTGTTATCATGGATGCAGCTTGTTGGTGAACTTATACTATTATTTAATTAAATCCGGCTGGCTGTATATGTTGAAATTCTTGCAGATTCACTGCAGCTAGTTCTGGGGTTTTCAATAAAGCAGGCAATAGGGAAAAAAAACCCCCAAGTAATTACTTTGGTTTCTTGCTTAATCAGTAGAAAAGACCCAGCAACACCTGCAAAAATAATATCCTTTTAAAAATAAATTCCACTTAACTATTATCTCTATTTAATATTTGCCAGAGGGTTTGGAACTTGGAAGTCTTCTAGTCCAACCCACTGTTCAAGCAGGAAACCCTGTACCATTTCAGACAAATGGCTGTCCCGTTGCCTCTTAAAAACCTCCAGTGTTGGGACACCCACAACTTCTGGAGGCAAGTCATGCCATTGATTCATTGTTCTCACTGTCAGAAAATCCTTCTAGGCTCACAACTTCTGCTTGGGGAGGACTTTGTCCAGATTTGTCTTGTGCGTCACTTACATTCCTTCCTGGATTGGCTGACCCTGCTTATAGTTGCTCACACTTTAGTCACCTCCAGATTGGACCACCCCAAAATGTTCTATATGCGGCTGCCCTTGAAGGTTATCCAGAAGGTTCCGTTGGTAGAAAATGCAGCTTCTAGGACAATTCATATGATACCGCTGTTATTTTTTTGCCAATCTGATTCCAGGTCCAATGGAAGGTGCTGGTTTTAACCTTTAAAACCATTCATGGCCTGGGATCAGGTTGTTTGAGGGATTGCTTACATCAGCCCGCCCCATTAGATCTGGAAGAGAAAGCATGCTGTGGGTCTTTCAGCTAGGGATCTACATTGGGTGGGTCCAGGAGAAAGGCCTTTTCTATTGTGGTGTCCACCTTATGAAATATTGTTCCCCTCAAAATTAGATTATTCCCAATCTTTTTTTGATATTCTGAGAGACCCTTAAGACCAGAGGTGGTATTCAGCAGGTTCTGACCAGTTCTGGAGAACCGATAGTAGAAATTTTGAGTAGTTTGGAGAACCGGTAAATACCACCTCAGATTGTCTCTACCCCCATCTATTCACTGCCTCCCGAGTCCCAGCTGATTGGGGAGAAATGGGGATTTTACAGTATCCTTCCCCTGGAATGGGGAGGGAATGGAGATTTTGTTTTTTATCTATTGTTGTGAACCACCTTGAATGAGATGGGCGGCTATGTAAATTTGATTAAAAAAATCAATAAAAATAAATTCATTAATGCACAGTCCTCATGAAACAGGTGGGAAGATTGCAATTTTCGCAATCCATTGTAGATACCGAGGACTTTAAAACTAATGCAGTAGTTCTCAACATATTCATTTAGTTACTGTTACTACGGCCCTGGAAAAATATGACTTACAATCAGTCCTCACACTTACAGCCAATGCAACATCATGGTTACGTGACCAACATTTGGTTGCTTGGCAGCAGGCATGCATATGCAATGGCTGCAACATTCTGGGATCATGTGATTACCATTTATGGCCTTCCCAGACGTCTTCTGGCAAGCAAAGTCAATGAGAAAAGTCAGTTTCACTTAAAGACTGCATGAATCACTTAACAACGTCAGTGATTTGCTTAACAATCATAGCATAAAGGTCATAAAATTGGGCTTGACTCACTTTGCTTAACATTGGAAATTTTGGTCTCAATTCTCAAAATAAGTAATGGATTGTCTCTGTGGTATATTTGTGTGTGTGTGCTTTTGTAATATCACATTAGTCTAACATTTTTTTTTCCTTTTCAGTTTCAACTTTACGACTTGAATTTGGAAGTTGCAAAACACGCAAAAAAAAATGAAAATCAGTATGATTTCCTAGGTAATCAACAGTTGAAATAGTTCTCATTTTTTAATTAAGTCACTGGAATAAATAAGCTTGTCAGAGATATATAAACTACTTTTTTTACAGCATTTGACTATCATTACTGTATAGGGTTGATCGTACTGTACTTGCCTAGTTCACACAGCACAGCCATTTGGATAGGAGGCAACTAGGACTTTATTCTTCAGCCAGCTTGTCGCGAACTCTGATGTTGGCTTATGGGTGGAAAAGACTAACAGGTGCAAGCTGCCTTTCTTGACTGAGAGAGAATCAAAATTGGGTTTCTCTACTCTTAGACCAAAATGTCAACTACCAGTCTACCTTGGCACTTGTATCAACCATTATAATTTAATGGTTGTAAGTAATATAAACTAGTATGATTAGTTTCATTGAGCTACACAAGCCCCTTCGCCAAGACAAGGCTGTAATCCATGAAGGGGAGTATAATATATAAGCTAATATAATACAATCTCCCCCCCCCCCAAGAATGCTAAAAAAAAGTGATGTACTAAAAAAGTGATGTGAAATGTAGGCACTAGGCCTCTTCCAGAAGTCTCCATATCAAACTTTTTTGCTTATGTTGGCATTTAAAATTTCCTCGGTATTGAACCCAAAGCTATATTAATATCCATTTTTGCATTTCCAAATGTTACAGTCAACACTATAAGTTTACACTTTGTCATGATTTTCAGTTCCTTTTTCTCCTTCTGAACTTTTTCCAGTTCAAGCTATCCAGAAGTTGTTAGATTATACTTTCTATTTCAGATAATTATCATGATCAATAATCATTATTTGGGTGCTTGGAAAGTCTGGTGTACATTAAGCACCCACGTAAACATTGATAAAAAACAATGTTGTTATTTCCTTAATTAGATTTCTTTCTAGCAGTCTTCTACTAAGGTGTAAAATGCACAAATAAAACTTTAGAAAAACAAGGGCAGTCTTGAGGGAATATATCATCAGGTGTATTTAGTAGTGTGGAAAAAACAAAAATAATCTTGATGTAAGTTTATTCATACTTACATAGAGGTGTACTTTTATAGCATTTGCAATGCACAAATATGCTTTGTAGAATACATAGAATATGGAAAGTGATGTAAACAAAAAACCCTAATAGAATTTAAAGCTGTAATTTTTTTCTTTCGCTCAGTTTTGTCCAATTCTCAGGGTGTACTTGCACCAAGTCCCTGAAGTTTTTTTGGCAAGGTTTTTCAGAAGTGGTTTGCACTCATGCCCTCGTGACCTCAAGACTGGACTACTGTAATGCGCTCTACATGGGGCAGCCCTTGAAGAGCATTCGGAGACTTCAGCTCGTCCAGAATGCAGCCGCGCGAGCGATTGTGGGTGCACCTCGGTACACCCACATTACACCTATCCTCCGCGAGCTGCACTGGTTACCGATTGGTCTCCGGATATGCTTCAAGGTGCTAGTCGTCACTTATAAAGCCCTTCATGGTATTGGACCTGGGTACTTGAGAGACCGCCTGCTGCCAATTACCTCCCAAAGACCTACTAGATCACACAGATTAGGCCTCCTCCGGGTTCCGTCTACTAGCCAATGTCATCTGGCCACTACCCGGGGGAGGGCCTTCTCTGTGGCAGCTCCGGCCCTTTGGAACGAGCTCTCTGCAGAGATTCAGACCCTCACCTCTCTCCAGGCCTTCCGAAAAGCCGTTAAAACCTGGCTGTGTCGGCAGGTCAATGAGTTCCCTTCCCCTCTCAAATTGTGTGGCTGTTGGTTGTTTTAAATGCCTTGTACTTTTTGTAGTTTTTTTGTGTTTTTCCCTTTCCCCTCCTTGGGTTTGTGTGCCGCCCTGAGTCCCGCCGGGAATAGGGCGGCATATAAATAAAATGAACCTCGAACCTCAATACCTCCTTCTTAGGGCTGAAAGAAAGTGACTGGCCAGCTGGCTTTGTGTCCAGGATAGGACTAAAACTCAGGGTCAACTAGTTTCTAGCCTGACTTAAATCACTACATTACTCTAACTCTCAGAAAGCTGCAGTAGACATCGCAAATTCATGATGCCGGGCAGCTGACAACAGTTTAAAAACACCATAAAAACATATAATAGTAAAACATAAAAACACACCATCAACATAACTATAAATTTAAATATAATTTTAATAAATAAATAGATAAAATAAGAACACAGCCTTTGCGCTGAGTCTGCCACACATCTGGATTTGCAAGCTGGATGACCCCAAATAGTAATATAGACAGATAAACTGAATGCACTTGACTTGTTAGGAAAACCATTATTGTTAGAATGACTTAGCATGTTACTTTCATGGCAGATGCATCAGTCACAACATTTTCTTGGATAAGCAGATTTAGTATTACTCTGCATTTGGTATTTGTCTACTTGTTAGGTTATTGGCAGAGTTGATAAGGGTCAGGTTAAGTCTAAATAACAACAATTTTCGTGTCTACTCTAAAGATGGATAGTTCCTTCATCTAGGAATTGCCGTGACCCGTCAAAACCGCGTTCCACAAAAGCGCGATCGACGAAATCGTGTATGTGACGTCATCACAACATGACGAAAAAGATCGAAAAATTGAAATAAAAATTAAATTACAGCAAGCTGATTCACATAAAGGTAAGCGTTAGGTTAAGGGTTTTGTCGTCCGCGGTTTTGTGGTGTTACCGGAATTGCAGGCTAGCTCGCATCAACCAGTCAAGTAACTTCTTACAATTTCCCAGTAGGTCATTCCTATTCTGTATTGCATCGTTAAATTGGCATGAAACCTTCTAGAAGCACAGGAGTATCCTTGCCTCTTCTCTACAATACTTTAGCTGTCGTTAAAAGTCTTAAAGACACTAACTAATTTTACAAACTGTTTTCATCACCAGATAAATCATCGAAGGATAAAAACATACGGGAAGCCCGATTTCCAGGCAAAATGACTTATTCATGAGTGTTCCTAATTCAAACTCTTTGTCCATGAATATTCATGGCTTATGCCTGTGTAACTGGATATTGTAAAGAAATCTAGGTTAATTACAACAGAAGCTCCGTTGGCACTTGCACAGTGAGAGTTGGGAACAAGTTGGAAAGCCTTCACTTAGTCCCAGCTGCAAGTGCTTCATGCATTTTGAACAGTATGCAGAGGTCAGAAAAACAAATATGTGGCAACGCTTAGATGGATGCTGGTAGCTGGCAACTATCCAGCTGATTTGGAAAATTCACATCCTTATGCCATAAATAATTTTACAGGGGACTGGATAATAGGCACTTTTGTATAGACAGTTCCAGACCCAAGAGGATCAAGGGCAGCCTCTGAGCTGTTTGCCATGGGAGGCTTTCCCTGCAGCATTGGCTTGACTCCATTGACTTTGGCCCTAGGTACAGAAACCCTTTGCAAGTAGAGGCTGGCACTCTGAAGATTCATTGACCCAACATTCTTAACCAGAGGCAGAGCCACACAATTAGCAAAGGAAATGCTCTAATCAGTTCCCCATCTGTTCTCAATTCTGGTAGGAACTCTTGTTTCTCTTGGGGGGGTTCCTATGTATTTGGCATTGCTTTCTGCTGGAATTAAACTACAAGACCTCTCTCCATAGTGATTTGGGCACCCATGGACTCAAATCTGCCCTGACAATCTGGGCTGGCAACTTCCAATAGATTGTTTGAAAATGATCCCTCCTGCACTGCTTTCACGCAAAAAATATTCTGTGTATATTTTGAAGATATATACTAGTGATGGCTAACCTTTTTGTTGTCATGTGCCAAAAGAGTGTGTGTGTGTGTGTGTGTGTGTGCGTGCGTGCGCATGCAACAGCACCCGTGTGAGCCGACTCCCATAATGCAATGTGCACACCATCCTGTGCATGCACTCATGCCCCCACATGTGCAGATGGGCACAGAGGAGCGACTGGAAGCAGCACTCCTGGCTGGCTAGGGGGTGGATGTCCCAGGGCTGCATGTGGACATCGACGGCATGGCCGGTGCACATGTGTGCTAAAAGGAACTATCTAGCGGGCATGCATGCACCAGAAAATGAACTTCCAGTTTCTAGCATGCGCATACACACCAGCCAACTGGTCTTCTGGTTACTGCTGCACGTGTGTGCACGGCGATCAGATGGCCAGCTGATCTTCCAGTTTCTAGCCCTGCCACATGCGTGAAGGCCAGCTGATTGTTGCACATGCATGAGCATCAGTAACCAGAAGACTAGCTGGCCAGTGCATATCCATGGCTCTGTGTGCCACTTCTGGCATGCGTGCCATAGGTTCGCCATCATGGTTCTAGGTGTTGAAGATCAGTTCAGATTTGTGTTGCTAGCAAAAGTAGTGCAAATTATTAAACAACATATGGCAAACCCATTAATGGTTGTAAATAAAGCATGCTGCATCAATTAATAACTGATCAAGCCTAAGCAAAAGTCTATAGCCTCATGAGAGTGCAAATGCTCTAGAAATATGTGCAGATGGGGAAATATTGTCATTAGATGGGAGAAACAGCTGGAAACAGCTGTCTTTTATGGTCAGAAGACCTTTGTGCTTCACTCTGCTGTCATGCTAGACATGGATGTTGTCATACAAATTAAGGAACATGATTTACAAGAATAACGATAGAATCACCTTTGACAGATGCCTCCACTGGAAGTTCTCTGTATACAAGTAATAGTTTATGACAAAATTATAATATGGAGATAACATTTTTATCTCATTCATACTGTGGGAGTTATAGGCCCAACACTATAACATTATTGGGTAAAATACATTTAAATATAAGGCTCTCTGGTTTCTGAGATTTGCAATTCATCCATATATGAATTTAGGGTATGTTGATTAGAAGCCTGAAGATAGGAAGCCCCATATCCCATCAATATTCGCAAGCAAAATTGCTAAATTTAGGATATGTTTCTGAAGATTATCTTTAGTCCATTGCATATGTAAGTGGGTTTAGCCTATTATTCAGAGGTGGTATTCAGCAGGTTCTGACCAGTTTTGGAGAACCAGTAGCAGAAATTTTGAGTAGTTTGGAGAACCGGTAAATACCCCCTCTGACTGGCCTCACCCTCATCTATTCCCTGCTTCCCGAGTCCCAGCTGATCAGGAAGGAATGGGGATTTTGCAGTATCCTTCCCCTGGAGTGGGGAGGGAATGGAGATTTTACAGCATCCTTCTCTTGCTATGCCCACCAAGCCATGCCACGCCGACAAAGCCGTGCTCTCAGAACCAATAGTAAAAAAAAAATTGAATCCCACCACTGCTATTATTATTATTGCTTTATCTTTTCATGTAGCATGAAAACTATTGATCATAACTAGAGTGTACACTTAGGGGAAGCTCCTTCCAAAACACAGGGAAGAGGACTCAATTTCTCTTCCATAAATGAAAGGGGAGTGTGTCTATTTACAGAAAATGTGCATGGTCTCATTTGCATGCACTGATGCAAATATGAAAGTAATTGCTATATATCAAATACAGTCTTTACTATTACAGGAAAAGCTGTTACTATGTGGCACTGGTACAGAGGTGGGTTCCTACCAGTTCGCACCTATTCGGTAGAATCGGTTCGTCAAATCTACCGAACCGGTTAGAAGAGGTTTCATCAGTGGACCCGGAAAGCAGGCCACACCTACAGAAGAGGTTCCAAAATTTTTTGAAACCCACCACTGGTCCTTGGATATGATTATTCTACACTATCATGCTCATATTTATAAAACTCAGTGCCTCTGTGAAAGGTAAGGATGACTACTGCGTTTGTGGTGCAATTGCGTGTGTTGAAGTTGTTTTAATGCAAACCAAAGATGCCTTTTAAAAAACAAGTTTACATCATATTCTTATGCATGCGTGTGTGAGGTAATTTAAGGTGATTGTGACAAGTGTCGTCGGCATCTTCATATCCGGTCACATGGGCGGCAAGCCACTCCCATCCGGTCACATGGGCAGCAAGCCACTCCCATAAAGGAGGCTACACCCACAGAGTAGGTTCGAACAATTTTTGAAACCCACCACTGCACTGGTACCAGGTGAAGCTGTAATCCAGGATAACATTTCCATTAAATCAGACTTTGTCCGGCTGTTTTTCAATTACTGCACTAGAGTTATGTAACATATTTTTTTTAAATAGTAACTTTCATGGCAGGTTGCCCTTGAAGGTGAGGGCAGTTTCAGGAAAATCTTAGAGATATCCTGCTACATTAAGAACACACTCCCTGAAAATGATCCCACTATATCTAAGGTATCTTAGATATATCTATCTAAAAGAGCTCTTTCAATCCTATCTGTTGTGTGCCATTCTAATAGCCAGAAAACAGAATAGAAAAGCCAGGCCACATTATTACAATGAAAGATTTAATCAGCCGAGGATTTATATTTAAGAAAAGGAGTCAGCTCATGATGCCTGGTAGGTACTCATAAACTGATCAGTGATGGAACAACCTGATTTACTGAGGAAAATATCCATTCTTTTTCAACCTACAAAAATTGTCTGCTGGCATGGATAAGCAGGGGCTTTAAGAAAATCAGAAAGCACTGATTTTTCATGGTATTAGGCCTGCACGCTTAACCAACAGAGCTTCTTTCTATGCTATAAATGGCAATCGAGCCAATAGCTTTTGAAAATGGATTGTTGTTGATATTTTAATACAAAGAAAGAAAGAAGGAAGGAAGGAAGGAAGGAAGGAAGGAAGGAAGGAAGGAAGGAATTAGGGAGAGAAGAAGGAAGGAAGGAAGGAAGGGAGGAAGGGAGGAAAAGAAGGGAGGGAGGAAGAAAGGAAGGAAGGAAGGAAGGAAGGAAGGAAGGAAGGAAGGAAGGAAGGAAGATAGCTGTTATTCACAGATGGTGCTTTTCAGTTGTATTTTATTATGGGCATGGCTAAATTAACACATTACTTTCCATTGAAACCAGTGGAACCAAGGTTTCCTTTATATTAAAGTTATTAATTTGTTTTTTCTGTATAGAAAGGTGTTTGGTGAGGCAAAATTGTTTATAGGAGTAATGATCCCCACAGCTCATGGAATCCATGTAAAAAGTTGGAATGTTTCTTATCTCAGATGATGGAAAAATATTAATGGGGATAGATCAGCCCTGTCTATCAGGAGACCAGCAAAATCACAGCCTCCTTTCTTTCTTTCTTTTTTTAGCTGGAATATTTCAGCATACCAAAAGCTATGAACTCGCAGCAGGAGAATAAGATCACTGGTTCTTACCCTGTTTATGAACTTCTCTAAGACATTTGCCTGTCCATTCTGTGTGGGAGACTGAAAGCTGAGCTAAACGGATCATTGATCTAACCCAGCATGGCAATTTTCATGGCCTTAAAAGTAGAAATGCCTTGCAGCTTCAGACTGCATTTCACTGAGAATACACTTCTTGGAGGTAAGGAGAGATTTATCCATAGGAAGTGTTATCCCATCCAACGTTTTTCTCCATGACTAATAAAAATATGCTATGGTTTTGCAATAAAAGCCAGTATGACTTTCGACAAAGGCATGCAAGAGAAATTAGCATTCTTTGATACACATGGTGTGCTCATGCCATTGCATGGCTCCAGATGTAACTAATTTCTCTTTCAAATGGAGAAATATAATGGAACTTGTGTTTGTTTTGGGGAAATGTCATAAAGAACAGCTTGCACATTATTATCCTCTTTCAGCATCAATGATTTATGTGATGGAAATCAGAGGCATGCTAAGAAACATGAAGTCCAGGAGTTGAAACAAATATGAGGACTCAAGTACTATGCAGCATTTTGCTACTGTAATTGCTTGGGGATTTATTTATTTTTTTAAAAAAATATAGTACTACCAAGGAAGTGAAGACAAAGTGGGTCTGCCTGATGATGAATTTTTGCTTAATTTCCTTGGTCTATTAAAAGTGCTTATAAAAGCAGTGATGCTATAATCACCTGTAGAGTTGAAATAACTCCACATGAGCTTGGGGATATTTCTCCTTAGTATCCAAGGGACAAGAAAAATTAAGGATGAAGTTTAAAAAAAATGTCAAACTATCATGGGCAACATGTCCAGCAGTTGTTGCTTTGAAGCTCGGATGAATAAATTTTGTTTGATTCCAGGATCCAAAACGTATGCTTATATTCATGCTGGGCTCCTGTAAATTGTACTCTTTGCCTGAATGAAAAAAATAAAAATAAAACAGTATTTTTTTCTTCTTCCTCTGAACTGGATAAATCTTCAAATGCCCAATAGACTGGAAAGAGATAATAAAGAAAGGAAGGGGGAGTTGGAGGAGTCAAAAGGAAAAGGAAAAGGAAACATTGGATCTCTCTCTCTCTCTCTCTCTCTCTCTCTCTCTCTCTCTCTCTCTCTCTCTCTCTCTCTCTCGCACGCACACACATACACACATACACACACACATACACACCAGGGGTGGGTTTCTTGCCCTGTTCCAACCGGTTCGGTTGGAACGGGGCCAGCGACGTCCTCGTGCACGCGCGCAGTGCACGCATGCGTACTAGCGTCTGTGCGATGCTCCAGCTGCTCCTGGAGGATCGCGCAGGCGCTTTATGCGTCCTGCGCATGCGTGGAAGTGCAGAACTCGTCAAAACCGGGTAAGGAGCGAGGGCGGGCGGTTGGGCCCTTCGCCGTTCCCGGAAGTTACTTACTTCCGGGTTCGCCGACCAACCGGTTCGCAGGGACCGCCGCAAACCGGTTGAAAACCACCCCTGATACACACCTACTCTTAATAGAAACTAAAGGAGGAACTCAAAAATTGTAGCAAACAGCAATTAAATATAGACATATACCGCACTATAGCACTTTACAGCACTCTCTGGGCATTTTACAATGTCAGCATTATTTGCATATTGCCCCTAACAATCTGGGTCCTCATCAGAAGGATGGAATGTTGAGTCAACCTTGAGTCCCATCAAGATCGAACTCCAGGCTGTGGTTAGAGTTTGCCTGCAATACCACACTTAATTACTTTGCCTCAGTGGTGGGTTCCACATCCCGTTCCAGCCTCCACAAGCCTCTGCAACGCTCCAGCTGCTCGGTGGAGCAACATGCAGTCATTGTATGTGCCATGCACATGCATAGAAGCACCGAAGGCCCGCCGGAGCACCGTACCAGAATGGTACCCGGTGCTGCGGGCAGGCTCCAGTATGGAGGCATCCTTCCTGCAACCCACTACTGCTTTGCCTCCTATGGATAAAGAAGATATATAATGTTGTTGGCATCATGACTTCTATATATGCCTATCCCTGCTTCTAGGCTTTTAATCATAATTTTATATCTCGGACAAATTAAGATCCCTATAGTTTCAGCATTCACTCTTGATACCTTTCCCTATGATTGCATTTATGCAGTCATCAGGTATCATGACACACATCTTAAACTTACATAATTAGAACAATTAATTAGTGGAACAACTTGCCTCCAGAAGTTGTGAATGCTCCAACACTGGAAGTTTTTAAGAAGATGTTGGATAACCATTTGTCTGAAATGCTATAGAGTTTCCTGGCTAGGCAGTGGGTTGGACTAGAAGACCTTTAATATCCCTTCCAACTCTGTTATTCTATTCTATTCTATTCTATTCTATTCTATTCTATTCTATTCTATTCTACCCTACCCTACCCTACCCTACCCTACCCTACCCTACCCTACCCTACTCTACTCTACTCTACTCTACTCTACTCTATTCTATTCTATTCTATTCTATTCTAAACTACTCCATAAACAATTCACATCCGTATCTTAAAAATTCTACAGTTCTACCATCTACCTATATAGTCTTACTATTTTTCAACATTTTCCCAAAATGTATTACTTCCTTTTCCTCCATATTTTCTTGTTAGACACTAACAAAGATAGTATTCATTTAAATCCCACACTTTGAGTAATCATTAGCATTCCCACACAAATCTTAAATAATAATTTATACCAATATAATGTAATTATTATTATTAGAGCCCGTATGATCTAGTGGTTGAGGTACCAGGCTAGAAAGCAAGAGACAATAAGTTCAACTACTGCCTTTATTCATGAAAACCATCTGGGTCAGAGATGGTATTCAGCAGGTTCTGACCAGTTCTGGAGAACCGGTAATGGAAATTGTGAGTAGTTCAGAGAACCGGTAAATACCCACCTCCCATCTATTCTCTGCCTCCTGAGTCTCAGCTGATTGGGTGGGAATGGAGATTTTTACAGTATTCTTCCCCTGTCATGCCCACCAAGCCATGCCACGCCTACCAAGCCACACCCACAAAACCGTTAGTAAAAAATTTGAATCCCACCACTGATCTGGGTGACTTTGCACCAGTCACTCTCTCTTTCTCTCAGCCCTAACTACCTCATAAGGATGTTGTTGTGAGGAAAAGAAGAAGAGGAAGATATGTTGGTTATGTTTGCCATCTTTAGTTATTGTTAAGAATATAAGAGACAGAATATAAATAATTAAATGAATAAATTATATTTTTAATTCCATTCATTATGCGAGAGGTTCCTTGTGATTATTGCACTCTAGTATTTTTCACTTCTTTCCCTTTCTTTCGTAACACTTTCCCCCCCCCCTCACGATCCCCTGGAACTCTGCTGTATAAAAGAAGTAATTTACCTCACATTCAGAACCTCTCATCAGTTTTCTCATGCGATCTTGTTTTATTTCCACCCTTATATTCATATCACCTAACGGAATAATTTTTTTCTTGATTACATTCATTCAATTCCCCTCCACTGCCCCCATCATCTCAGGTTCTTCCATTATCACTATTCATTGGAACATAACATTACCAGTATTGCCAATGGATTCTTAATTTCATAAGCACTGCAGCTTTCTTGACAACAGCCCGTACTTCCTGGCATAAATTTTAGTACCTTCATTCATAGTTTAACTTACAAGCACACATCATGTTCATCTAGATCTAAGGCATCTTTCCATGTCTCTTAATTTCACAAACATTCAACATATCTATTTTTCTTTATCTCATATCATTTATACTCCTTTTGCATTTGAAGCTGTAGTTCTACATATACCAATTGTCATCTTCAGACTATTCTCTCATCTATGTATCATCTATCTATCTATCTATCTATCTATCTATCTATCTATCTATCTATCTATCTATCTATCATCTATCATCTATCATCTATCATCTATCATCTATCATCTATCATCTATCATCTATCATCTATCATCTATCATCTATCATCTATCATCTATCATCTATCATCTATCATCTATCAATCATCTATCTATCTATCTATCTATCTATCTATCTATCTATCTATCTATCTATCTTCTAGCTAGCTAGCTATCTAGCTATCTAGCTAGCTATCATCTACACCCACACCCTCACTCACATACCCACACACTCACACATAATCTCAACTGTTGACGTGGCATTTTTAGTAACATACAGACAATGAAGACTGGTTACTAATTTTAGCTGTTTCTATCCCACATGCAATATTTCCTAATAATAAGGATACAAGTGATCCATCTGAGCACATTATACTAAAACCTCAGTCATAGTCCAGTTTTCCACAAAGCGTAATCATACTATTCTTTCTAAACTAATAATTTTAACATAGCGACTACCTTGTAAACCAATATTCTTGATTAGATAGTAATTATTAAAACAATTATAAAAGCTAAATTCTAAGTATGTCTCCTGGCATTTTTTAGAAAGAAATATTATGGGGAATAATTACAAAGGGAGTACATTACCAAAGAGGAATTTTTATGTCATATATAAAAATAAGTGAGGGCATTTGTACAAGGATTTTTCTTTTAGATCTTAATATTTTTAAAGAAGGAGTTGTTCCATAAATTATTTTAAAGAATACAATGAAACTATCTATGTTTACTATTTAGAGTTTTAATGATTGTGTTGCCTCGTTTATTTATTAGAATTTTAATCTAAAATTGAATCAAATTATATTTGGCTTATCATGGATGCATTAATTGTATAATGCCTGTTGCTGGTGATGGAAGCTTTGCAGATTATCTCATCATATACTTTTAATAAACAGAGATGAATTTTTTAAAAAGAAATCATTGCAAATATTTCAACATAGGTAAGAAGTTATGATGTCCCATGAACCCACTAGAATATTTACACTGTTCTCAATCTGACTCAGTAAAATTTCTCTCATAGATTTTTAGAGGAAAATTTGGTTAAAAAATGAGAAATGCAGTAGTAGCATAAATTCTAATATAAATATTAATCTGGAAGGAAGGAATCACCAGACTTCAAATACAGTTGACAGAATTTGAGTTCAAACTTCATCTCTGCCTAATAGACAAAGTCCATTCTTTATGAAGAAAAAGCCTAACCCTAATACAAACAATTGATGCCATTTCCATACTTTGTGTCAATTTATATTACCAACACAATCATAATTTATGCTTTTGCATCAATTTATGTCATTTGCAAAATTACACAAATGATATAAGATCTCACAAAAGTTTTATATGACATCCTTTATATCAATTTGGATCGAGTGGTCATTCCGCTTTAATAAATATCCCTTTTTTCCAGTTGGTCCATAAAACTGAGGTTTACTGTGAAAATAATAAAGACTGAGGAAGCATTCCCATGAAAGCTACATTTTTATATTTGGTGTTTAAAGTTTTTTAAAAAGCAGCTGGGCTTCCATCAAGAGGAAAAACATACAAGAAACACACTTTAATGCATTATCTCCTGTGATAAGTAAGGTAGCAGTATGAATATTTTGCATACTCATTCAATGCAGCAGTTTGACCACAAGAGACAGCTGAGCCTTCTGCTATCATGCAGTATTTACTTAAACACGGAGATATTGCCATAAAGTAAATACCATACATTATTACTATTACATCAAAAATTTAATTATCTGTAATATGCTCTTTTGCAGCAGCTCCAATTTTTTTCCTTTGTATATGCTACTAAATCCTCATGGCAGGATTCTGAAAACTTCTAATGTCAATAAAGCATATAGCTTGTCATATATTATTCCTCTGAAGTCATCCCAGATTTTAACCCCCGAAAAAAGAACAGTCAAATATCATGAGATGATGATATTTCTACCTGGCTACAGGATGGGAACCATTGTCGTTCTGCGGAGAAAAGGAATGAAATACTGAATACATGACAGATCCTGCATCATAATACTAGGAACGGGTTAATTCCTAAAAGGAAAAAAAAACAGCCTTCATTACTATAAAATCACTCATAAATCTTATGATATCAGTGAGATATTTGAATTCACATATGAAAACATGGCAAAGTTCAGAATATTTTCATGACCGAAATAGAAAGTTGTAATTTAAAATTAACACATTTATTTTCAAAGTTAACATTTTTCCAATTGAAAAAATGTTAAAATAAACACACTTTGATTTTTCATGAAAATTATGAAGTTAAATAAATGTAACATTTTTCAGGTTCCCCCTTTCAAAATTTTATTATTAGAGAAGTGATTACCCCAAAAAAACAAAAGTTAAATTAAAATTGAAGACAGAAGAGAGTACGCGGCGAGATTAAGCTGGAATTAAATTTAGTGTGTTATCTTTTTTAAAAATTATTTTGCTTTTTATGGATGGAAATGTTTCCTACTTTTTAAATTGGATTGATTAATTTTTCTTCTATTTTTCATTCTTTTTTAATACTTATGGATTGAGAATTTTTTTTTACAACTTGATCAGATTGTTTGTCTTTTAAGAACTTTTCTCCTTAAGTTTGGAATACAAAGAGGGATGCAAAAGCAGAGGAAAAAGAAGTAACACTGCCACTTAGAGGCTGGAGGCTTGGAAACATTGTTTTTTTTTCCTCTTTGAACATTTGACTTATATTTCAAAGCTTCTAAGATTGTTTATGGAAAGTGATAGTGGGAAGAGCATGGGTTGTTTATACAGGTGCTCTTCTGGAGTACTATCAGTAGCTGGACTGGAGTGAACAGGAAGCCTTGACTTGAAAGATTATAATTAGCTTGAAATTTAATAAAAAAGCCTTGGATGTTATAGTGGCAGTGTTTATAAGTTGGAAGAATGGCCCAATATGAAAAAGAAACATTAATATTGCAAATGATTGTGCTAGAAATTCAAAAAATACTAGTAACAACAGAGAACATTAAGAAGAGAATTGAGAATATAGAACATAGAACAGGAAAAATAGATGGAAAATTGAGGATACTTATCAAACAATGATGGAATTTAAGGGCAGAGTTCTAAAAATTGAAGAAAAAGATGAACAAAGAGTTAAGAAAATAGTTGATATTGACAGTAAACTGAGTGTGGCTGGAAATGGCAAGAGTGGAATATGGAAAGGGGAGATTGAAGGATTGGAACTCTGTCTCAGACCTCAAAATATAGAATAAGAAAAGGGAGAAAAATTGACAGAAGTAATGAGAGAAATTTTGGCGGAAGCATTGGTGATAACCAAAGGCAAGCTGATGGAAGGAACATATGGAGGGTTTCGAGTCTTTACAAGATATTCAATGAGCAACAAGTTGCCAAGAGAAGTCTATATAAGACTTACCAAGAAAGCAATCAGAACTCTAATGCTACAAATGGCAAGAGATATAAGATTGCACTACTACTGGAAGGACAGAGGATGATGTAACGAAAGGTCATAATAAAAATTAGTTAAATTTAGTTACATTTAGAGTATTATGTATAAAATGGAGTGATAATAGTTATAATCAAATAAATGAGTAACAATGATAAGAATGCATAAATATACACCAGATTGATAATATGAAACTTTATACAACTTGTTGCTCATTGAATATGGAGAGGATGTTTAAAAGTCTTGTTATTAAATATAATCAATTTTTATTTACAATATGGCATAAAGATGTAATATTATTGGATAATTTTAGGAGGATGTAATGAAATGCCATAATATAGTTTTACTTTAAATTTAGAATACTTTATATAAAAGGATGTAATAACAGTTATAGTCAAATGAATGTTTATCAATCATAATAATTGTTTATATATATTGAATTGATGATATGAGAATTTGTGTAAATTGCAAGCGGGAACTATTGTGAGGAAGTACAAAGCTTTGTAACCAATCAACATACTGTATGTAACTGGAGGATGATTTTTATGTATTGTGTGTGTCTATGTCTGTTTGTTTTATGTTTGTTTAAAAATATTTTTTTTAAAAAAGGAAGTGTCCCAAAATCAATGTTCTAATCAATTAATTATATAATTAAAAATAAGATTTTTTTTAAAAGTTTTAAACTTTCATTAAATGTTTTTCACTAAAGGCTGACTCACCAATGTCATCAAACTCATATTATGAAGGTTCCTAAAAACCCAAAGGCAGTTAACAAATAATTTCCAGAAATGATTAGAAGTATGCCAACTCTGTTTCCATTAAGATGCCAAATGCAACTTGGATTAAGATGGCAATCCCTCAGCTCCTAGAGCTCTACCTGTGCTGAAGACTAGCTTATGGTCCCCTCCTAGGGAGCTATTGTAGAGAGTGCTTAGGGGCAATCTCAAGTCTGCTCCTTGTCCAGAAAGGAATTCCAAGAAGCCAATCCATTCACCAGCTCCTTTTTCCATTCCAGTCATTGGCTGCACGCTTATTTTCTTGTTGCTTCCCTGAAAGTCTATTAAACATGTATTCTTTGTGCAGTTAGCTATGAGCTTTGATTGACATTTTCAAACACAAACTAAAACCCTAAATGCTTGACCCAAACAGCAATAAGAATAAGCAGAGATAAGAGAAATATCCTCAGTCTCTGGTGTTGATTGAGATATTCTCCGCTCTCTTGCATTTCCTCTGAGAACACTTTCATATAACACCGCTGATTCACATTCATTCAGATGACAACACAACTTGACAAAAGGTTTCCATTTATTTTCTGCCAGCAATATCAACATAATTGCTTTGCTCTTGAAAACCATGCTTACGCTTCTGTTACAATTTCTTGATGGATGAATACTTTAAAAAATTGTGTTATAGCATGTTGGGCTTTTGAATATGAAGACATTATATCTTCTAATTATAAAAAAACGCACCTTATAACAGCACTTTGCTTTTTGCTTATCCTGTACTCTGCATATTTTAAATTTTACTTTTACTCCCCCTCCCTTGTTTCTGGCTGTTAACTCTATTATCCATTCCTCTTTCCATCACTATCTTCTAAAATCTTTCTGCTCTGTTTTGTTTGCCCCCATCCTCTGCTTTTGCATTTTCCTTCCATTACAGAACACTTGCTTGTTCCTCAACATTACCTTGACAAAACTACGTTAACTTATTCAGCCTGTCTTGTTTCTGATCCATTTTAGCTCTCTGCCCCTCTGAGAATATGACCATGATTACCTCACCTACCATAAACATTTTTTAACCAGAAAAGTAATGTATCACCATAGGAGGCAGAAATCTTCATAATGCTTACATCCTTTTCCTACAGCTTTCTAAGGCAAATCTGTAATCTAGTTTAGAAAATATGCCATACATCTTTTAAAACTTACAGAGACCCATTATGCTGGTAGATATTCCTTGAAATTGGCCATCCTGTATTCTGCTTGTGTATTTTATTTTTTAACACAGTTAGAAACATACTCCATGGAAGGGATGCCAGCATCTAACAATATCCTTACCTCAAAGAATGCTTCTGGGCTAACTGATGAATCAAAGCAGTAACTGCCAGTTTTGGTCACCACGCTATAAAAAAGATGTTGAGACTAGAAAAAGAGCAGAGAAGAACAACCAGGATGATTAGGGGACTGGAGACTAAAACATATGAAGAACAGTTACAGGAACTGGGCATGGCTAGTCTAGTGAAGAGAAGGACCAGGAGAGACATGATAGCAGTATTCCAATATTTGAGGGGCTATTTCCAAAACACCTGAAGGCCAGACAAGGAATAATGGATGGAAACTGAACAAGGAGAGATTTAACCTAGAAATAAGGAGGAACTTTCTGACAATGAGATCAATCAACCAATGGAACAGAAGTTGCCTTCAGAAGTTGTGCGGGCTTCATCACTTGAGACTTTCAAGAAGAGATTGGACTACCATTTGTCAGAAATGATGTAGGGTCTCCTGCTTGAGTGGGGGGGGGGTTGGACTAGATTACCTACAAGGTCTCTTCCAACTCTGTTAATCTGTTAATCTGCTATTTGCTCCCTTCAAAAGTGTGTGTGTGGGGAGGGGGAACATATGGGTAAATTAGGAGAAGAGATAAGTTGGTTTGATAGAGAAAATCTTTGGAGCCTAGAAATAGTGGCAATAAATCTCATCAAGAGTTTGAATCTTTGTAAAAAAAAAAACCTCCTGCCCATGCTTGGGGTGATGTATTTATTGCAAATGGGCACATCTCTCTGCCCTCCCCCCAACAACAACTTGGGTAGAATGCATGGGACGTGTTGTCAGAATAGATTTGGCAGCTCCCAACAGATTGAGAACCCGGCCTTCAGTCATGGAAGTTCACTGACTGATTTTGGTGGACCTGTCACTTTCTCTCAGCTCAACTTCTTCACAGGGTTTTTGAAGTGATGATAAAAGGAAGGAAGACCCTGATGTAAGCTTCCCCCTTCTCCTCCTTGCCTTCTCAAATCCAAACAACAGTCCAAGAGCAAAACTGCTAGAGGTAACTATTGATGTATTAATTAAGACTTTTAATTATGGCTGCTGAGAGACCTTGGCAGACTTCTGAAGTACACCACAAAGGCAAATCCCTGGCAAGGCATACCAGGCAGGGAATCTACTTGGTTTTAGAGCATAATGTTCATATAGTATAATAATCTGACTATTAAAAATAAATAACTGTCGGCTGCCCTATTATTAAACTTTAAATCAGCTGCCTGAGTTGCCTATTTCAGCTTAACACACACACACAGACACAGACACAGACACACACATACACACACACACACACAAAGAAACAGCCCTAACTGGGCGGGGAGGGGAGTTGAAACACAATTTGCACAATTTTATTTGTTGCTGATATGTGATCTTGTTTTTTTAAAGCAACAGCATTGTTGTGGAACAAATAATCGGATGAATCAAAAAAAATTGCAAAAGATATTATCTGGAAAGCACAACTTTTGCTATACATTAGACACTTAAAAGCAATTAATGTTGTTAGTTTGTTTATTTGATTAATGAAACCAAATATAATTATTGGAACAAGATGAAAGTCCATCTACAGCTGTCTTCAGCACTGTGGAGGGTTGTTTATTTGTTCAATAACCATACTAGCTAAGTGCTTATCGTGAGTAGGCTCTTCTGCCGATTCTTCAGATATGCAAAATATTTCTTTCAAGGGCCAGTCTTGTCAAATGTTGGAATATTGGCTTTTCTTTGTGGCATTTTGGTTCTTTAAAAAGCTTTGCAATTATCAGTGTTGACTTGCTTGTTCCAATTGATTCAGAAAATGTGACAAATTGCTTTCAGAAAATAGTGAGGATTGGGCCAAACCATCCAGACTGCTTTCCAGGCTCGGGCTCTTTTTTTGCTCTCCACAGCCTACAAGAATCATGTGGAAATAGTGAGACAAAAAAAAAAGAGAGGTTATAATGCATAATGGCAAAAATCCATAGGAAAGGTGGCCACGTGCCCTTCTCTGTAAATGGCCTCATCCTGCCCATTTTCAGATGGTCAGGAAATGTTTCCATACAAAGATTCCCTGTAATGTTTAACTGGCATTTTTCAGAGCACCAGTCCAGCAAAAGCTTCTGCAAAAGCAGATGCCCAGTCTCTTCTGTGGTCCAACACAAAATGGCTATAGAAGCAGTGCCAAGAAACTGGAAGAGAAGGAATGCATCGACACAGTTTCATGATCAGGAAAAGCTGAGCAAATCCTAGTCCCAACACATTTCACATTGTTAACGAGGCTTCTTAGAAGATTTGTCGGAGGGAAAATATTGTTCTTCACCTGGAACAGCTATGTCTGAATGTAGGCTTTCTGCACTATGGACTAGGGGCAAGACAAATGCACTGGCCGCCTGCTGCCAATTACCTCCACCAGACCGATTAGATCCCACAGATTAGGCCTCCTCCGAATTCCATCCGCCGGCCAGTGTCGACTGGCGACTACCCGGAGGAGAGCCTTCTCTGTGGCTGCTCCGACCCTCTGGAACGAACTCCCCATGGAGATTCGCACCCTCACCACCCTCCAGGCCTTCCGCATAGCCCTTAAAACCTGGCTGTTCCGACAGGCCTGGGGCTAAAGAATCATTTGCCCCTATCTCGAATGGTATGATTGTTGCGCTTTTAAATTATGTATTGTTTTGTGTTGTTGTCAAATTGTTTGTATCCCCCTTCCCTTGTTTGAGTTGTGAGCCGCCCTGAGTCCCCTTGGGGAAAAGGGCGGCATACAAATGAAACAAACAAACAAACAAACAAACAAACATCGTGAGCGGAAGTCTTTTAAAAATGGTCAGCAGGCCATATTTATGCTGTGGTTAGCCCATTGACAAGATGAGCCCCAAATCTTTCTTATTGGTGGCAGGATTCAAAAGTTTCAAAACTTACAGTTGTAAGACATATTGTTGCCTACAAAGGCTTCCATTGTAATTTGGGTGCTGTTCAAAGTCTAAGGAAGCAATACCATAAGTAGGCCTTTTGCCTAGTGTACTTATTCCTTCTGGATCTGGCTCATGTTGTGAAAATATCCTTTTCTGTCTTTCTGTGCCTAACCAGTCAATTGCTACAACACACCAGTTTCTCCTGCAAAGAAAATGTTGGAGAAGATGGAATCTGATGCAGGGATGGAGGGAGAGAAGGGAGAGAAGGAAGGAAGGAAGGAAGGAAGGAAGGAAGGAAGGAAGGAAGGAAGGAAGGAAGGAAGGAAGATAATCAGAACAAACAGAACAGAGAAACAGGAAAAGAAGTTCATAATGAGATACAATGAGATAACTTAGTTCATAAACAAACTGATCCTTGACTGTTCTGACCCCCCCCCCCCTTCTCCGTCCAGAAACGAAAGCTGAAACCAACATAAATGAGAATGTTTTTTAATCAGTCCAGATTCTCATTGGCTGCAAGCCACATAAACAAAAACTCTGGCAGCAAGTCCTACAAAACTTGGCAGCAATGCAAACAAACTCTGGCAGCAATCCAGCCTGCCAAGTTTGTTTGTTTCTTGTTAGTCCTTAACGTTGACTTCTGCAGAAGGGTGTGGCACAAGCAGTCTCTTTTAGAATCAGGAGAGGATCTTAATGAGCATCAGCATAATCACCTCCTGTAATTACGCAGTTGTTCTTGATGCCGAATAGCCCTTCAGCGGCGTGCATCCCGGAACAACTCACAGGTGTTTTCTGGATCACTCACTCTTGTCTCCTCCCCACTGATCCAAGACCCAGGCGCCACCTGGTGGCCAACCAGTCTCTCCGTGCCCTGCTAGGAGTTGGAACCCTGTCCAGGGTCCTCCACCTCCTCCAGGGCCGACTCATAAGACCCCTCGCTGTCGGAGTCTGGCGGCAGCTCCAACGGCTCCTGCTGGGCCACAACACTTGACTATATGAAGAAGTGGAGATATCTATCTTCCTTACAGAGAAGAGTATTGTTGGTTTTGCTTTTACCCTTGGAGAGTTTGGGAGAACCACCAAGTTGCATACCAGGAGCAGTCCAATCCCATCCAAAACTAATGGTGGAAAGTCCCCAGGTATACAGAAGTGGGCTCTAAAGTCCACAATCAATAGTCTTCTTAGATTTGAGTTAAAACATATCCACCATCCTTTCCATTGAGACAGAACTTTGTTGGCTTAAAGTTAGATCTCTACTCCTCACCAACTGACCGGGACTGACCTTGGAGGAAGAAGAATCACCACCCCAAAAATCCAATGAGAACCTGGATGGATTATTTATTCCATTCTCTCATTGCCAGAAAAAGCTTTATCTAATTTTACAAATTAAGCATTTTAAACATCTTAGGACACTTCCTAGCATAAAAAATGAAATGAAAAAAAAAATCATAGCAATCCCATCAGCAGCTCAGCAGGTGAGCCATCTACTTTTCTCACTATTGTGGGACTCTGATTAACTCTCTAATTAATTAAGCTGAAGAAACTATTCTCACCGCTTGCTAGCCTCTCATTTAGCTGCTTTTAACTTCATTAAAAGTATCAATGGAGTATTCTCCCTAACACCCACATATCTACACTTTCAGGTTACTGCCTGGAATCTAAATACAGGGCAATATCACCTTGTAACATTGTCCTGATCCCGTCTGCCCCAAACTCCAAATCAAAGGCAACCCCAGGAGATAGGCAGAACAAGAGGTGCTCCAGTATGTGATGCTAACTTGTGGTTAGAGGCAGGAGCTACCTGATTTTTACTAGCAAAATCAGTCAGGGAGTAGAAGAAGAATATGCTCCCAGGTGTGAAGATGAGAGGCCTTCCTAAAGGCTATGGATTATATAGTTCAATGCATTTGGGTCACATTAGCATTTCATATCACACAGCCTGGATTGCAGTCTCATCTTCCAACAGCAGGAAATGGAGAGTGATCCTAGAGAGAGAAAGCTTTCTCTTTATGCTTTGTTTGTTAGCTTTAGAAACTGAAGCCTTAATGTTTCTTTGTCCTCTTCCTTTTGGTCTGTCAGCTTATCATTCTCCTGAGAGGATTCCTATGATGACTTTTCCAGCCTTCGATTTGTGAGTTCACTAGTCCATGTCTAAGAATATGTCTGGCTTGACATATTGCTGAACAAGGAATATACAGCTGCTCTTCACTCAAAGGCCACAACAAGCTTTGCACAAACTTGTCAAAAATAAGCAAGACCAAGATTCATTTTTGGTTGATTTGGGGAATAATGCTATCAAAGCCGGGCTGCAAAAATCTATAAAACCATAAGATGTCAGCAAAGAGTTAGAATTTTCTGTATCTCCTTGACCATCTGGGAGTTGCTTAGAAATCTGTAGCCCTGTTCTGGAAAGGTTATCACAAAGAGTAAAAGAGAAATGTTGGTGCATTTTTGCTGGTTCTTCTGCTCAACTGGTGGAATTCTATTTTTCTAAAAAAATTACAAAAAGAAAGGAAACTCACCATTAAACTGCTGTCATCATATCCTTCTTAAATGCCCCCCACCAAAGCCTGTGAAAAATCTATCTTGTTTAGTATCCATCAGACCATTCTTTAAACGTGGCAAGCTCCAGATTTGTTAACATTGGAAGTCCTCAAATTGGCAATGCCAAAAATAAAATTAAAGACAAAATTTGCTGCTTCTATCCTTGTAGCACAAGTGTGACCTACTATAGATTGTGGAACAAAATAAATAAATATAGATCAAACACCCCCCCCACCCCAGGAATTGTTGAGCCATTAAGTCTACACAGCATCATAGATAATTACAATTATCCACCTCTCAAGGATATTAGAACTGCCAATTTTCTGCAAAGCAAAATAAATAAATAATTTGGAGCAGATGTTGATAACTCAGAAATATTTAGTAGGAAGTTTGGGCATAGCTGTCAGCAGTAAATAATTAAAAAAAATGCTGATGAGATAAAAAAATACAATTGTGATATTTTGTTTTTCAAATAATAAAGGGAAACAAGTGTTTACTAGCAGATATGCACACAGTAAAAAAAAGGGGGAGAATACTATCAGGTCAGCTTGAATTTTTAAAAATGTTGGTTTTGAGACAGGCAAAGAGATATATGGGTGGAATGGATGAGATCTAGTCATAAAGTGTCTACTTCAGCTGTTCAAATATATATATTTGCATGTTCTTTCATTTCTTATAAGCCGTTTGTCTTTTGTTACAGTTTTCAACTTCACCAGGAAAATGGAGTTAACTTTGAAGTGTAATCTTTCTTTAAAAAAAAAAGTCCATTTATTTAAAATGTAAATTCCTTTAGTGTAACCTCTTTTTAATATATCTTCCACTGTTTAGACATAATTTCCAGTACTGTACCTTTTTCTCATACTTGCCTCTATCCCTTTTTCCAGATGTTGTGGTATGGAAAGATAGGCGATACCAGCTTGTTTCAAAGGTGCTTTTTCAAGAGACAATTGGATGCCTTTTTTTTTCTTTAAAGACATTGCGCTTCTCATCTAAGAAGCTTCTTCAGTTCTGGCTGGATGGTGGGGAATGGAAGGATTTCTTGCAGACAGCTGGTCATTCACATTCTTTTACAGAGTCACTGAGGCCACTTGGAGGTTTTTGTGTGTCCTCGGGGTCACCTGAGTAGTGCAAATGTGTATGGAGGCTTCTAGAAACTGCTGAAAGGACTGTGTTGTAGACTGGAGATAGATGATGTTGTATCCCTCCCAGTGGTGGGTTTCAAAAATTTTTGGAACCTCTTCTGTAGGTGTGGCCTGCTTTCCGGGTCCACTGGTGGAACCTCTTCTAACCGGTTCGGTAGATTTGACGAACCGGTTCTACCGAATAGGTGCGAACTGGTAGGAACCCACCTCTGATCCCTCCCCCTCTGCTTAGAGGGGGACATTCAATTTTGACATAGATCACCTCTTTGACCCCTTTTTCAAACCAGCATTCCTCTCTGTCCAAAATGTGGATTTTGCCATCTTCAAAAGAGAGGCCTTTGTCTTTTAAATGCAGATGGACTGCTGAGTCTTCTCCTGGTGGGTCTGTTGTGCAATGCATTTATGACATGGTTGTTTTGTTTCCTCAATGTACAGATCTGTATATTTCTCACTGCATTGTACTGCATACACCACGTTGCTCGGTTTGTGTCTATGTGTTTTATCCTTGGGATGGGCAAGCATCTGCCTTAGTGTATTGTTGGGTTTGAAGTGTGGACATATGTTGTGTTGGCTGAAGATCCTCCTGAACTTTTCAAATATTTATTATGGTATTATCCCTTCCATTAAAAAAAAAATCTTTCTGGACTTGTTGAGATAAGAAATTAAGCATATTAAGAAATTATGCTGGACCATAAAATGAAAACAGATTACAGATAGTTCTCAACAGATAACTTTTGCTTAGTTACAAAGGCACTGAAAAAAAAGTTACTTATGACCATTTTTCACACGGCCGTTGCAGCATCTCCATGGTCAGATGATCAAAATTTGGATGCTTGGAAACTGGCTCATATTTATGTTGGTTGCATACCCCAGGTTCATCTGATCGCTGTTTAGAACCTTCTGATAAGCAAAGTTAATTGGCAAGTCAGATTCACTTTAAGTTGCATTACTAACTTAACAATTGCAGTGACTCACTTAAGAACTGTGACAAGAGAGGTTATAAAATTGGGCAAAATTCACTTACCGTATTTTTTTGAGTATAAGATGCACAAAGATTTTGAGGAGGCAAATTAAAAAAAAAGTTTTTGCACTCTGTGGACCTCCCCAAAATGGTCCATTTTTCGCAAAAACGGGCCCATTTTTTGTCAAAAAAAGAGGGCACGTATAGCTTTTACGAGGCATATAGAGTGCTCCTGGGGGCTGGGGGTGGGGCAAAATTGAGCAAAAACTGGCCCGTTTTTCACTCATTTCTGCCCTCCCCAGCCCCAGGAGCTCCCTAAAAGCCTCCTAAAGTCTATGCATGGCCATTTTGGTGAAGGGGGCAGTATTTCTGGAGGCATAAAATGCTGTATTCAGTGTATTAGACGCACCCAGATTTTCAGCCTCTTTTTTGAGGGAAAAAGATCCATCTTATACTCCGAAAAATATGATAACTGTCTTGCTTAGTAATAGAAGTCTTAGGGTCAATTTTGGTCATAAGTTGAGGACTACCTGTATGTTGGAACAAAAGTAGTTTAGTCAAAAATCTTGACAGAGGGTCCTGAATCCACTGCACTTTTCAAAAACTATATTTTCATGAATTATGCATTCTCACAATAATTTACATCTTCATGATAGCAATAGCAGTTAGACTTATATACCGCTTCATAGGGCTTTTAGCCCTCTCTAAGCGGTTTACAGAGTCAGCATATTGCCCCCAACAACAATCTGGGTCCTCATTTTACCCACCTCGGAAGGATGGAAGGCTAAGTCAACCTTGAGCCGGTGAGATTAGAACTGCCGAACTGCAGAACTGCAGTCAGCTGATGTAGCCTGCAGTGCTGCATTTAACCACTGCGCCACCTCAGCTCTGATATGTCACCCACTTTGATTCAGGGACTTTTTGGGCTCAGAAAATAATGTGGGTGTCTCATGACTCTTTTCTACTAAAATTACATATTAGTGTCCCAATATGTTTCTGATGGAAGCCACCTGGGAACCATAGGTTTGGAGTAAAACAGACTTTTGGTCTAAGCAAAAGTCATCCCTCTCTAAAATTACACTCTACTTCTAAGTGTATCTATCTCCAAGCAGCCATCTTCAGAAGAGCCAGAGGTTGAGATGAACAACTTAATACAGTGGGCTTTGGGGGACAGAATGAAATGTGAGTTGGAAGATGCTATTATGTACCTTGCAAGACCACCTCTGTCATAAACCCTGCTGAGTAACATGGCAGATTGGAAAGGGTGGCAAATTGTGCCTGTCACTGCTGTCATCACTGATGCTCGAATCATAGTAATTGAGGAATGAGTTCAGCCCAAACAACTGGAGATTACCCATGTTCCTGTCACTAAAAAGTTACATGGGGAGGAATAGACAGTGGCTTCTCTGCCCAGTCTTCAAAAACATCTGATATCTAAGGGGAAAGTCCTGGAGGAAGACAGGCCTTTTCCTTCCCATGGCAACCTATCTAATTTCTATCTAATCAGAACTCAAATATTTAATGCTATTAACTCTAAAGAAGGAGCTATGAAAGGAGAATACTATGTAATAAATGCTAATATTTTCCCATATCCAGTCTTGTAAAAATATTAATCTAAACATGGGCACGGAGAGAAAGTTACTTTGGGAGCTGACACGGAGCTGACTTGAGGAACAAACCAAAAGTCCAAATTAGAGAAACCTCATTGCTGAAGTCCTTCATCTAGATCATGGTTGCCTAACCTTTTGTTCTGCCTGAAGAGGAATTGTCTTGGGCCACATATAAAATATGTAATATAGTTAATGCATATAAATTATAAACTCCCGTTAAAAGTTTATAATCTTGTGGGGTCACCTTACTAGCTGTCCAGTGGACATGCCTGTTCTAAATCTTTCTATTCTTTATCTGGGTAAAACAGAAAACTGAGCAGAGCATCATCTGATGTTTTTGCTTCCTTTTTTCCACCTCTCAAGGAAAGATAGATACAAACCTCAAGATGATCATTATTTTCATAACTCTTCCACTCTTCGATCTTAATACAATCAAGCAAGAAATCATCATAATAAGTGTCATAAAATCGGCTTCAAAAATGCCAATTAAATGCTAAAAATATAATATTGAATGAAGTGGATTATTGTAAGGCGTTTTGAGGAGAACAGGGGAGTGATGAGTGAATTAGAAATGTTGCCAATAAGTAAATAAATATATTTTGCTTTCCATCCATCCATCCATCCATCCATCCATCCATCCATCCATCCATCCATCCATCCATCCATCATGAGTTGGATATGTATGTGTGTGTGTCTGTGTGTGTGTTTATGTGTGTATGTATGTATGTATATATATATATATGTTTGTATGTGTGTGTGTATGTGTATGTACGCACATACGCACGCACGCACGCATGCACACACACACAAACATACAAATAATACACATAATTGTTAGATTTATACTGTAAATATAGATGCATGCATACAGACTTATTTAATGAGGCCTTTGTTGTAGCCCACCAGTGGAGCTGGCAGCAAATTTGGACAGTGAGGAGGTTGGGGAGGAACATGGGCCAGTCCTGGAGTCTGGGGAAGGCTCTGACAAGGGCTCTGTGTCAGAGGCAAAGAGGGGGCCAGAGCCATGTGCCAGTTATCAGCTGCCTTCAGAGTCAGACTTTAGTGAGGCAGATGAAGCTGGATCCTGTTCCCAGTGTGTGCATGCACAGAGTTGCCAGACAAATGGAACAGCTAAAGAACAGGGGTCGACTTGGGAGTAAGGCTACTACAGGGGACGATGAATGGGTCCTCCCAGAGGAAATAAAAGAGGAGAGAAAGGGGAGTGGAGTTTGCAGGAGACAATTAGTTTGCTTAATTGGTTTGTGACTCTCCGAGACCCCTTGCCAAGTTTTGGCCTGGAAGCTCTCCAAGCCAGATAAGGTCTGTGACTGTAAATCCTCCCTTGAAAGACTTTGCTGGATGTGAATGAGCAGAATTCACAATAAATTAATAAAAGTGTTTTTTGTCAGGACCAGGAGTTTGCTGTATGCTCTTGGGAAGCCTCGGCTAGAACAGCCCTTCACTCTCTGTGAGGTGCCCTCTGAATCTGCTTTCTGAAGTCCGAAAATAAACAAAGGTAATGAAGAGCTAAACCTGGATGATTCTAGATCTTCCAAATTCTCCTGAAGGACACAGGTTCTTGGCCAAGAGGCCCTTCTTCCAGTTACCTTTGTCCATTTCTGTGCACAGACCTACTAGAGAGGTAGACGTATTCATTAGCAAAGAGATAATTTTTATAAGCCAGCTTTTTCATACCCTGAAGCCATTAAATTATTCATTGATCTCCCACTGTGTTGCCACTTCAATTAGAGTTAAGTGTTGAACTGTATGTTATATATCTAGTATTGATAGTCTGAAAGTGCATGGCACAACTTGCCTTTAAAAAAAAGAATCTTAGTGTTTTAAAAGAGTATTGAATGTTTCATAAATATACAAGTAGCCACATTTGTTATACTCCTCAATTAGATGCAGAAATTTAAGTCTGAATATCAGTGTATAATTTCCACTAACTTAAAAATTGATCTACTCAAGTCACCCACCCTCTAGCAGGATTTTAATTAAATGAACTTCATTCACCTTGTCCCACTAAATTCTTTAGATTCATTTTCTGTTGCAACTGAGTGCATTTTCCAGTGAAGTTTTAAAACTGTAAAATAACGTTGAGTAAACTACATGCCTGTGAAAGAGAGGGGGCTAAAATGACTCTCAATATTTTTTCAGTATTGAAAATTTTGAATTTATATTCCATCTCCCAGTTAGTTTAAGCCAGCCAAGCAAAATTATCAGCTATCAGCATATCTCTGTGTAATGGCAGCTGATTACAAAAGCACTCTTAATATAGTATCTCTATGAACACTTTTTAAGATGATGGTAACTCAAAATGTCACGGAGCTGACAGGTTCATAGGCACCTATTTAATGAAACTCCTTATTTCAGAATTTGCAAAGTTGCACATAAAAATATCCAGGACAAAATGTTCTCCAACTTATTCTTGAGCCTGCCTATTGAAGGCCTAACAGCTCCTGATTCCAATTTTCCATTAATATTTAGGAAAAATATTTTTTTTTCTGAAATTGAGAGAGAGAAAATGAAAAAAAAAATACTCCCATTTATACAACCCTTTTGTAGTAAGAGAAAGAGGGACATGGTGGCTCAGTGGCTAAGAAAGGTCGTCAGTTGGGAGGTTTGAATCCCTAGTACCGCATAATGGAGTGAGCTCCCATTACTTGACCCAGCTTCTCCAACCTAGCAGTTTGAATGCATGTAAAAATGCAAGCAGAAAAATAGGAGCCACCTTTGGTGGGAAGGTAACAGCATTCCATGCATCAGAGGTGGGTTCCTACCAGTTCGCACCTATTTGGTAGAACTGGTTCATAAAATCTACCGAACCAGTTAGAAGAGGTTCCACCAGAAGACCCGGAAAGCAGGCCACACCTACAGAAGAGGTTCCAAATTTTTTTGAAACCCACCACTGGTCCTTGGATATGATTATTCTACATTATCATGCTTATATTTATAAAACTCAGTGCCTCTGTGAAAGGTAAGGATGACTACTGCGTTTGTGGTGCAATCAGAACATTGCGTGTGTTGAAGAGAGCCAAGGTGGCGCAGTGGTTAAATGCAGCACTGCAGGCTACTGCTAGATCAGCAGGTCAGCGGTTCAAATCTCACCGGCTCAGGGTTGACTCAGCCTTCCATCCTTCCGAGGTGGGTAAAATGAGGACCCAGATTGTTGGGGGCAATATGCTGACTCTCTGTAAACCGCTTAGAGAGGCCTGAAAGGCCTATGAAGCGGTATATAAGTCTACTGCTATTGCTATTGCTATTGCTATTGCTATTGCTAAGTTGTTTTAATGCAAACCAAAGATGCCTTTTAAAAAACAAGTTTACATCATATTTCTATGCATGCCAGTGCTATGTGTGAGGTAATTTAAGGTGGTTCCGACAAGTGTCGTCGGCATCTTCATATCCGGTCACATGGGCGGCAAGCCACTCCCATCCGGTCACATGGGCGGCAAGCCACTCCCACAAAGGAGGCCACACCCACAGAGTAGGTTCGAATAATTTTTGAAACCCACCACTGCCATGCATCTTTGGCATTTAATCATGTCAGCCACAAGACCATAGAGACATTTAAGTACAGCGCTGGCTCTTTGGCTTTGAAATGGCACCACCGTTGCACCACCCCCTAGAGTCGGGAACAACTAGCACAAATGTGTGAGGGGAACCTTTACCTTTACCTTTGTAGAAAGGTCCCCATGCTTCACATTAAGGTTTTCTTCTTCCTGTAAGACAACAGCACCAGGTTTCCCCCCTCTTAATTTCTAATCAGAAGTTAGAAGGAGCCGATGTGGGACAGTGGTTAAATACAGCACTGCAGGCTACTTCAGCTGACTGCAGTTCAGCAGTTCGGCTGTTCAAATCCCACTAGGCTCAAGGTTGACTCAGCCTTCCATCCTTCCGAGGTGGGTAAAATGAGGACCCAGATTGTTGTTGGGGGCAATATGCTGACTCTGTAAACCGCTTAGAGAGGGCTGAAAGCCCTATGAAGCGGTATATAAGTCTAACCATTGCTAAAGAAGTGAAGATGTGGTTGCAATGGGTCTATGGAAAGGGCTACCAAAATAAAAGTCAATATGGTAGTCATGCCCCCGTGATCACAACTTTCTCCTTTTATCCATGTGGCTGTTATACAAAACGTTGAGGTTTCATGCAATCTTAACAGCCTGTTATCTTTGGGACAGCAACCCCACTGCCTGCAATTACAGGGATGTGATAGAATCAGTGACACATGTTAGAATACTTCTGTAAATCATCAAAATACACAGACCAATGAGTGCTTCAATGGATCTACATCCAGATTATTGCAAGAATCTAAAAGAAAATTCTTAGAAAACAGACCCATCAAAGCACGTTGACTTCAGGTATTTTGATGATTTGTAGGGTGGTGTGTTTTCCCCACAAATCCAGTGAACTTGTAAACAGATAAGGAAAACTTCCTGTAATCGTAAATGCAATTTCCTTAATAAACTTTATCTGATACCTACTGCTGTTTAGATAATTACCAAAACATGCAAACAGCTTTTGTACATGGTTTTCCAAAATATTAAGAGCTGTGCATTCTTTGAAAATGATTGAAAAGAAATATTTCAGATCTGCTTCAAATCCAGCAATCTCCGACGCCTCATTCACGTAGCCCAACCATGGAGTCAGCTTTCCCTGGTTTACAAGAGCCTTTGGTTACATTTTCTGGAATTCTGCAAAGCTGGTTGACAGAGCAGAGGTGAGTATCATTGCTTAGCACACCAATTGGTGGCAGCCGTGGAGATCAGCCTTCCATACTTTCGAGGTCAGTAAAATGGGGACCCAGAATGTTGAGGGCAATATGTGACTCTGTAAAACTGCTTAGAGAGGGCTGTAAAGCACTGTAAAGTGGTATATTAGTCTAAGTGCTATTGCTATTGCTTGACAATGGTAGTCTGGTCCCAACTGTGCTCACATGTCAAGGACTATCGATATGTTGTTCCAGAACAGTTTGTCTAAAGCATCTAAGGCTGTTAATAATTGAAATGGTTATTGTCAACCCTGAAGCTGACCTGGCAGGAGCCATCTTGAGGCTTCAGTGCTGCCCCACTCGGGCGAGGGATAGGGAGGGGGTTAGAGATAGTTGGGGTTCTGTAGTGAAAATAAAATACTTTCACTTAGGAACCAAGGACATTCTCACACTTGGACGGAGAAAGGAGGAGTGATGTCACCAGACCAGCAGAAGCTGCATCGATTTTGGTTGCTCCACACGACTGATTGTTTGGAATGGAGGTAAAAACTTATACTTTTAATTAGGCTCAGGTTCAGGTTTCAGGTTTATTGGATGTATATGCCGGTCTTCTCCCAAGGACTCAGGGAGGCGTACAACATAAAAGAAAACACATATTACAAAAAATAAAAGGGACATTAAATGAAGTATCAAAAAAAAAACCCCAATTGATATTTACAATAAAAATTGAAATTGAAATTGAAATTAACAACCAAATTAATCCTATATTTTATTCTATTCAGGCCAGGCCGGCTTGCTGGAAAAGCCAACTTTTTAGGGCGCGTCGGAAGGACCAGAGGTCGGGGATTATGCAAAGCTTCAGGGACAGCTCATTCCAGAAGGAAGGCGCTCCCACAGAGAAGGCTCTCCCCCTGGGGGTCGCTAGCCAACACTGTCTGGCTGACGGCACCCTGAGGAGGCCGACTCTGTGGGATCGCACTGGACGGTGGGATGCTACTGGCGGCAGTAGGTGGTCTCGCAGGTATCCTGGGCCTAAGCCATAGAACGCTTTAAAGGTCATAATTAGTAGGTAAAAACAAAGGGGCTCCTCAGAGTTGGTTTTCACCAGGTATGTGCCAATATGATATTTCCAATAAAGCTATTCCTTAAGGAATCTACCTGCCTTGGATTTTTTTGCTTTCGATGGATCTATTACTTGGAGCCCTGATTGTAACATCATTCCTGCAGACAATGGTTCTTTCATTAGCAATGCCATTTTTATTTTGCCAGGATTTATTTGATTTCTCTCTAGTACACATTGTTGTGTTAGACCTCTAGACTGTGTGTGTTTTATACATTAATTTTTGCAATGCCCAAGGAGATTGTTTGGTTAGGATTTGAGTAGACCAATCTAATACATATTTGCCTAGTGAATTCCTGAATCAGAGCATATTTTTCTCCACTTTTCACATTACTTGGAATGTAGGGATACAATTCTTAAGCAAGAAAGATATCCAAGGTTTTCTTGGGGGGGATAAAACCTATTCAAACATGCATGAGCAATAACAAATGCATTAGCGTGATGTAAATTTGCTCCATATAGCTTTCAAACTCACTGATCAATTTTTAAAAAAGGCTGAAAAAATTCAATGGATCTCAAATGGGCTAAAACCTGGGCATTTCTTCATCTTATTCATAACTCAACTGGTTAATCTTTATTTCATAATCTTCTCCCCAAAAATCTGCTTTGTAAGCCTTTAGATTTTAAATCAGCCAATTTAAAGTATTGTCAATCTCCATAGGTATAAATAAGTAGCATTCTACAGTATGGCTTATCGGGAGATAATATATGAAGCGGCTGATTCAAACACTGAATGGATGTCTTTTATTTGCTTAACCCAAAGCACAGCTTGGCAGGACACCCAAACCTCAACTATCATAATGCTTTGTGATACAATAAGGGTTCTGCAATATTCAGAGAATAGGCACTGAATGTTCTAAGTGCATTGCTCTAAAGCAGAGGTGTCAAAGTCAAAGCCCGGGGGCTGGATCCAGTCCATGGGATGCTTAGATCTGGCCCATGGGGCCACCCTAGAAGCAGGAAAGGACCAGCCCATGGTACCTCTGCCAGTGAAAATGGAGCTTGGGAGAACTGCATGCGGCATTCCTAGGCTCCTTTTTCAGCTGCGATGGCCTCCTGCTGTCCTCTGCCAATGAAAACTGAGCCTAGGAGGGCTGCATGCACTTGGATGACCACTGACATCCCCAACACTAGTGATGTCAAGCTGGCCATGCCCACCCTGGCCATGCCCACCCAGGCCCCTGAGGTCAAACACAACCCTGATGTGGCCTTCAATGAAATTGAGTTTGACACCCCTATCCTAAGGCACTGAGTCTCGTCCTCAGCAACTTTAAGATGGGTAGACTTCAACCCCCAGGATTCTCCAGTCAGCATGTCAACTGGGGAATCCTGGGAGATGAAGTCCACGCATCTTAAAATAGTTGAGCCTGGGAAACACAATGCAATGCTAGGCTGAATTACTAGACCTCTATTATAAAAGAATCCTAACTTGCAGAGATAAGAAAGAGCTTTGTTTTAGATTCTGAAGAAATCTCATTGGTCAAAATGTCAGAGCCTGATTCAGAAAATTATTACCTTTAACAACTTGGGGAAAAAACCAGTGACTTAGATGCTCTGTAACACCTTCAACAACAGTGTGTGTGTGTGTGTGTGTGTGTGTGTGTGTGTGTGTGTGTGTGTGTGTGTGTGTGTGAGAGAGAGAGAGAGAGAGAGAGAGAGAGAGAGAGAGAGAGAGAGAGAGAGAGAGAGAACGCAAAAGGAGTCCTTGTTAACACAGCTGGCTAGCAAAAGGTTATAGCTCATTCTAGTCACAGAAAATGTCTGCAAGAGCCCAGGTAATATAAAAGAACCCCACACATCAGTATATAATGAAGAGGTCAAACTTAGTTCAACTGCTGGAGCAAATTGTAGATGTAGAAACACACATCTAAATGAAGGGAATGGAACCATTTCAGCAGACGCAGGAAGAGATCGACCAGGCCCCGCACTCATGACAGGAATGCCTAATAGGCACCTGATCCTAAAGCCATTTACTGGGAAGCACAGTGCATTGATTGCAGTGATCTATATTTCCTACAATTGCTGATGATTGCAGCCGAAGCTAAGCGCAGCACAAGCTGTGCCTATTTAATGGGAGGGAGGGGTGGGGGGAGAGAAACCTTGCAGGAATATCAGAAAGGCTGTGTGACACTTGATGTTACTACTTCTTTCCATGCCTTTCTAAGAGAGCAATGTGCCATTTGGCTTAGACCAGCTAGATGTATTTAGTAGGAATCATATCAATTTTTGAACAATGTGTAGGGATTTCTGAATGGTTCTGATTGCATACCAACTGCCCATGTTAGTCTGATAAATGCAATAATTTGGGAGCTTTTGGGATCAAAGGACAGGACACATAACTGTACATGTATGTTCAATTTTGAAGGCGAAAACATGCTTGGTCCTTTTGAAGTATGATACTAGCTACCCATTTTTGAGATTTCTTCTAATCCACATCCATGAAAAGTAACATTCCTCAAAACACTCAGCTGAATTTGAACTCTCATAGAAATATAAAAACATTTCATATAAAGTTTTTTTTGTTTGTGCCTTCAGATTACTGTCAACTTCTAGCGACTGCGTGGACTAATCCTTGTTGCTTTCTAGACAAGATTTCAGAGATGGCTTGCCATTGCTTCCTTTCTAGGGCTGAGACAGAGACCAGCCCAAAGTCATCCAGCTGGCTTTGAACCTCCAATAGGACCTAAAACTAATGGTTTCCCTATTTCTAACCTGACGCCTTAAGAACTACAGTGGCACCTCAGTACTCATCCAGGATTCGTGGTGCAATGAGTACTAAAAGAGGAAATACTGAGCAAACTATGTGACTTACCATGTGACCCTTTATTTCTTCTAGAAGGAATAGTGAGTCATGAGGCAGCCAACACCAGCAAGTTCTACCTTGTATTCAAGTACCAGGAGAAAGATGAGTACCAGGACAAGATGTTTGCTTCAAAAGGCATCAAGTACTGAGTTCTGATGAATTTTGAAGCAGTTGAGTACCGAGGCATCACAGTACATCAAACTGGCTCTCCTCATGTGTAATATTTATAGATGTATCTGTGTATTTAGAGTCACAGACACCCCCACCCCCCACGCACATAAGCAGGTAAATAGCACAGGCATTAGAGTACCATTCTCCCATTTATTGATTGCCAAGAAAAAAATTAAGTTATATTTAGTAAGCAGCATCTCTTGATTTTTCTGAACCACAAGAAAAGGAAGAAAAGAGGATGCCAATCATTTGTAAATAAGTCAGAATAACTTTGGGAGCTGTCTGAGTTGTTTTATATCGAGAAAAGTGCCTACTAAGTTAACATTTTTCTGCTTGATTTAAATTATCAACAGAGGGAGTTTGTGGAATTCAAGTCACAATGTGAACATTTAAATTTTCTTTGTCTGGATGCTGTGTAAATTCTGCTTCTCCAGGCAAAAGTTTCATTTTTGGCTTTAAATCCTTTAAAAAAGGGTTCAGAGGTTCATTAGTTTGGTGCAGGATTGAATTCTGGTTGATACCTACTTTACCAGTAGAAGTCTTTGGACAAAGATCCCCTATTGTTTTATCTGTCTATTTTGGATATGAGATGACACAAGCTAAGAGCGTCATGCCCGCTTGGATATCATCCAGATCAACAAGGGTTGTATCAGTTGTTAAGGAATCAGGATAATCTGATGATAAGTGGGTTACTGGAACAAATCATGCATGGATGAGGAAAAAAAAACCTCTGGAATTGATGGAATGCTATGACAACACCAAACCTAATTAGAGGGATTGTGTGGAATATACGAGGAAACTATGGTTGGACAGATCTACATCCATGCTAAATTAGAAACAGCTAGTTACCCAATGATTCAACATAGTGAAGCTGTTCTCACAGCTTGATATAGACCAACTACATATTGCATCTCAAATTCAAATTCAAGAAGATATGGAAGTCAAAAAGTCAAGATGGTGATCACAATCACACAATTGAAGCCCCCTCTTTTTTGATGTATGTCCAAGTGCATTTAACTGTTGACTTTTTGACACTGTCCCCCGGATGCCTCAATCCCTTTAGAAGTGAGAAATACCTGTCACATCAAGGCGTGTTTCATTCATTTGTTTATATGTTTAATGTTATCATTTTAATGACTAAGGCCACCTGTTCATCAACAATACTCTGCAATACTTCTGGTCAATGTAGACCTGCCCCTATAAAGTATACATTTACTAAGGGATGGGTGGATGAGTATATACTGCTCTTCCTTTTGATTGCATAGTCAAACAACTCCAGTATTAGAGTGACTGTAGCATATACCACTCTATTGGGCTGAGTTATAGTGATAGTAGGAATTCATCCAAGGGAAATAGGATATGACACTGTGTCTAGATACTGGCAGTCATAATATATGACAGACTTCCTAGTTTGATTCTTTTAGATGTGTTAGGATCTTAGATTTCCTTATGTAGAAGAAGGAATGGCAGAACCTGGGGGCGGGGGAGTTGAAAGAGGGATCAGCCACAAACAAAATAAATCCAATGTCCTTGAATTCCATTGACCCTTATCTAACTCAACACAAGTGCTAACAGTTGATTGAGAAGATTCCCGTGCATGATTAGCAATACATCAGTTTAATTGAACCTTCACATGTGGATTTGTTTTTTTGTGCCTGACATCTTTTGGCCATTCTACCGGCATATCCCAGAAGTGAGTATACCCCCTGATGTTTTGTAAATATTTAAGTATATCTTTTCGTGTGACAACACTGAAAAAATGACACTTGGCTAACATGTAAAGTAGTGAGTATACAGCTTGTGTAACAGTGTAAATGTGCTGTAAATGTCCCTCAAAATAATGCAACACTTAGCCATTAATGTCTAAACCGCTGGCAAGATATCTTAAATATTTACAAAATGTGAGGAGGTGTACTCACTTTTGTGATATACTACTAGGTAATAATTCAGAATGGTGGTAGTTTCAGTATTATCTAGATAGCATCAATACTTTTAAATAAGTGGGGGGGGCAGTTTACATTGTTCCTGTTTTGGCCACTTTATATTTTGATTCTGCTAGGGCTGAGCTCCAAGGTTATGAGCTTCAGCAAACTAAAAGATCAAAAAGGAATTTTGGATGTAATAGAGGGATTCTTAGATGACCCATTTGTGTTAATTAATGAAAGCTGATGGCACTTATTAGGAAATTGGTTCTTTGGAATGCAGTGAGGTTTGATTTTGATTGAAGATTTCTTTTGTAGTCCCAAGAATTTAGGATTGTATACCCATAATGAGCACAATCCTATGCGTGTTTCCTCGTTTCCAGTGAGACCTCAGAATAAGCATGTTTAAGCTTGCAGCTTCAGTTGGACTGAATTCAATGGGATTTAGTAACTTTATAATCCATAAACCTTAAAACCCTTCTTTTATAGCTAAAATCTATTGCACTCAACTGCATTTGCTTTTTTTTTAATACATATATAGGCAATCTTCCTCTCTTTGCCCTTCGGTCTTACTGATGTGCAAAACAAGAAGTTTCACAGCTCTGGAAAATAAATTCAACTATTATCTTTTTTTAAAAAAAGTTTGCTTTTCTACAAGACATAGAAGTGTCTTTTGTCTTCAAATCCAGACAGGCACCCAAAGTGTTTTTGCTTCCAAATTATTTGAGAATGGACTTAACAAATTGCAACTGCAGCCGGGGATGTTAACTGACAGCTGTTTGAACAGGAATGCTAACTGCTTTCATACTAAATTAGCCATTGCTGAAATTAAGCAGCACCGTGGCAAGGCAATTATAGGCAGCCTAGTTTCAGAGAATCTTGGCCGATTCAGAAAGCAGCCCCTAACAGCCAGATTACTGGCAGAGGAGAAGTAGGAAAGCATTGGGAACACTCCTAGCATTAAACTATATATTTGCATTGGCCTGGAGCTCCATCCATATTGAAATTAGCACAAATGCTGAAGGGAGAGCCAAAGATGAGCCAGTCCCTTCAGAGGACCAGAAGTCACCTGATCTAGTCCGAGAACAATCCAATTCAATGTAATTCCTGGATCCAGACCAGTGGTGGGTTTCAAAAATTATTCGAACCTACTCTGTGGGTGTGGCCTTCTTTGTGGGAGTGGCTTGCCGCCCATGTGACCAGATGGGAGTGGCTTGCCGCCCATGTGACCAGATATGAAGATGCCGACGACACTTGTCAGAACCACCTTAAATTACCTCACACACAGCACTGGCATGCATAAGAATAGGATGTAAACTTGTTTTTTAAAAGGCATCTTTGGTTTGCGTTAAAACAACTTCAACACATTGAATGTTCTGATTGCACCACAAACGCAGTAGTCATCCTTACCTTTCACAGAGGCACTGAGTTTTATAAATATGAGCATGATAGTGTAGAATAATCATATCCAAGGACCAGTGGTGGGTTTCAAAATTTTTTGGAACCTCTTCTGTAGGTGTGGCCTGCTTTCCGGGTCCACTGGTGGAACCTCTTCTAACCGGTTCGGTAGATTTGACGAACCGGTTCTACCAAATAGGTGCGAACTGGTAGGAACCCACCTCTGATGCAGATCATGATTTGCTAGGGGTGGGGGACTGTTCTGTTGTTCCTTGTTACAGCACTGGCAAAATATAAGCAGTTGATCTCTCCCTGTACCTGTCCCTCTTCCTCTCCCTCTCCCTCTCCCTCCCTCTCTCTCTCTCTCACACACACGATATAATAACCTGTGCATATACAGGTACTCTTAAACTTACAAGAACGGCACTAAAAAAAGTGACATGACCATTTTTCACACAACCGTTGCAGAATCCCCATGGTCACATGATCAAAGTTCAGATGTTGGCCAATTCATATTAATGATGGTCGCAGTGTCCTGGTGTCATGTGATCACCTTTGGCAACCTTCTGACAAGCAAAGTCAATGGGGGGAGGAGCCTGATTCACTTAACAACCGTGTTTCCAACTTAACACAATATAATAATGATGGCAAGAAAGGTCGTAAAATGAGGCAAAATTCACTTAACAAATGTCTTGCTTAACAATAGAAAATTTGGGCCCAATTGTGATTATAAGTCAAGAGCTACCTGTATGTTACATCTTTATAAGGGAATGGCAGATGTCAGAGTTCACAAAAAGAATAGGAAAATTAAAGATCTCGGCTCAATCATAATGAGATCAGACAGTCTGTAAATTTAAGGAATAAATAAATATCTGAGGTGCTGTATATTTTTAACCCACAGGTATAATTTGGAGAGGTTTTTTTTTTTAAAAAAAGGAGAAACTATACGGTAATGAGGAGTTAGTCTACTTCTATATGGAGAACAAGTATTTGAGAACTATGACCAGAATAGTTTCTGAGGTAAAAGGTTGATTATATATGATGTTCAATGGGTAATTTCAGCTTGCATGTATTTAAAAAAAACTATAAATAGCAATTGTCTGTAGCAGATGGCAACATCTTGCTGACCTTAGCTAGTTTTAAAAAGCTAAAAAAGGTCAAATCTTCATAGCAGTTGAATGGAAGATCATGAAAAAGACCATGGTTATAAGTTGGATGTAGAAGTCTCAAAATTGCCCCAAAAGAAAATAGTGGCAAATTAAATCCCATATTGGAAGTCTGAGCTTGATTGTTTTCTTGAAAATATTCCATTTCAGCTAATCAGGTAACATAACCAGTGCTAAAACAGAAGGGAGGTTACTCTCTGACAATGATATCAATGATAATCCTATATCCTTGTTTAAAAAAAAATGTAGTCATAAGGTGTGGAGCTTGGCTTGTGATAATCTTGATCTGCTAGGAACTTCTAGTCTCAGGAAATCTACATGAAAGCATGGACAAACACACACACACACACACACTCACTCTACTGGCACAAGCCTCTTGGCACTTTATGGTGTGTCATTCCTGACCAACCTGTCTCTTGGAATGTATCCTTATTATGGAACAGATAGCAGGAATCCTTCAGTTCCTCTAGAACAGATCATGACTGTCAAACCCGATTGCATTATGTGATTATCGTGATGTATTGTGACATTTTTTGCCTTTGCGGAGTTGGGGTGGGTGTAGCCTGTGCGTGACACATCTGGCCAACGGGCCACCAGTTTGACAAGCCTGCTCTTTATAGCAAAGAATGAATGACCAATACGATTCTCATAGACTTGTATACACTTGTCCAAGACCTAGGAGAATTTCTGAAGCCAATTGCCAAGGATAACAGCATAGAATATATATACACAGATGACTTAGTCTCTGGAAACAAATACTGCAGGGGTAAGACACCCCTAATATCTCTCCCTCTCCCTCTCCCTCCCCCTCTCCCTCTCTCTCCCTCTCCTTCCCTCCCTCCCTTCCTCTCTCTCTCTCTCTCTCTCTCTCTCTCTGTGTATGTGTGTGTGTGTGTGTGTGTGTGTGTGTCTGTGTCTGTGTGCTCCAGCATAACACGGTGGCCTTGGAGGTATTCTAGTCCAACCCCCTAGGAAACACTATATCATTTCATACAAGTGTTTGTCCAATCTCTTCTTAAAAACCTCCAGTCTTGGAGCACCTACAAAATTTCCCTCTCTCCAATCCAATGACCTTTTGGCATTTGCCCAACACAAATGAACATAATGAGCATCTTTTGAGTATATGAAGAACCCTTGGAGGGGTTTCAAATGGGACCAATCCCATTCAATAAATGCAGCCAAATCTGCAGATGTAAACTAAAAGTTGAAACAGACAAGTCTTCGGATTCGGGAGACAAATGTAATTTTGTCTTTGAGAAAACCAACTTGAGATTAAATTACTTTTAAAACACCTCCCACCCACCCACCCCATTTCCATTCTCTCCTCTTTTTTTTTTTTTCAGAAAAGAAGATAAGCTTTTCCAGCCTAGCTTTTTTAACCTTCTTAAGGGTGAACTTTGTATTTATGAATTTTAATTATGCCTTAATTGGATTGCTTTTAATTTATTTTTGCACATTTGTCGGGTTCTTGCTGCCTTGATTGTCCTGGCTATAAAAGAAACGAATCTGTGAATATCTGCTAATGTGATGCATAAAATTTGGCTGAAGGCATTTCAGTCCACTTTCCTTCCTCCACATAGGACAGTTTTCTGGCTCTGTGTGTAATTATTCAGATCATGCAGTATTTGGTGCTATTGGGCATCCATTCTTCCTAGTTTATCCTGTGTTTGCAGCACTTGCCATCAACAAACCTCAAAGTCAATGTACTGTTAAATAATTTGTTTTAAGAAAGATTATCCCAAAGTCTGAAAAAGTATAATAATCAAGGGATTTATTTGTAATGAAATATTTAATGAAAAACCAATCACATAATGCCTGAATGATTTTGAGCTAGGCTGCAATGCATTAATCTTCTTAATAAGCGTTATGGTAATATGATATTCTAAAAACACAATAAGAAATAGTTATACCTTACTGTTCAATTGACCTTCAAGGGCATTACAAAGTAGATATACTCTTATTTTTCATTTAATGTTAAAAAGCCTCTTCTTTCATTCAACTCCCATAATTTTCATGACCACATAGTAGGAGCAGAATTCCTGAGGTCTGAATGGGACATCTGGTAAGGGAAGAAAATCTGATTTAACACCCATGTAGTTTAAGAAGTGTCACATCGTGTGATATGCCACATCTTATCCCTTGCATTTTGGGATGTATCCATTCTATTGGTGGGAGGCAGAAGTCCATTTAGAAATTGAATCTATGTGTGGTTGACCATCTAACCAAGTAATGATTTATCCTGTGATTTAAAATATATCTGCACTTATATATTTAAAGAACAGTGATATAATTGATAAAAGACAGCGGATATGAATATAACCAGTTTTCAGATTTGCAAGTTTATTTTTATTTTTTTAAAGGCAGAAAACAAAAATTAAGGCACTGCTTTATAATGCTCCTTCTAAACTGCAATATTAATCTACCTCTCTTAGGAATTTCACGAAAGAGCAAAGTCATTATTATTTTTTCCTAGTATGCAAAAAAATGAAGTTAAATGATGGTAGTGATGGGCACTAAAGGTCATAAATACCCATGCTTTAAAAAATAATTAGCAATGTGAAATAAACTTTGGATTTAATCAGACACATTGTATTTATAATTAAATACTGTACGTGTCTTATCGGAGGGAGGGAGGGAGGGATGAGGGAGGAAGGAAGGAAGGAAGGAAGGAAGGAAGGAAGGAAGGAAGGAAGGAAGGAAGGAAGGAAGGAAGGAAGGAAGGAGAGGCAAAGCAAGACAAGACAAGCAGTTCAAGGATTTGGTTCAGAGGTGGGTTGCTATCAGTTCGCACCGGTTTAGTGAACCGGTAATGGATCACACCTCCGAACTGCTTCCCCAGTTCCCGCAGCATGTTTTTGGAAGCATTTCTTAATGTTACATGCGGAGCGCACACAGAACGAGCACTCAGCTAACTGGCAGCAACCCACCCCTGATTTGGTTCAACATGCAATGAATCACTTTTTATCCTCCTAAATCACTGATGTGCACCCAAGAGAGTCAGAGGGATGAGTTGCATTGGGAAGTCAACTAACCTAGTGATGCAGTTCTTGGGTGAATCAGGTACTCTGATAAAACTTTTGTGTAACATCCTCCAGTGGAATCCTGAAGAAGAATGAAGTATTTATCCCAGCAGATTTTTAAAGGAGGAAGGATGTGTGTGTGTGTGTGTGTGTGTGTGTGTGTGTGTATGCAGGTGCATGTGTGTGTTTGTGTTTCAACATCTTAGCACACAACCCCCACTCTTTCCACTTTCAATATTTGTACTCTTTTTGCCCTTTTAGCATTTGAATTTGTGCAACCGATTCAAGCTGGACCTTGAATCAGCCTGAGGATAATTAAATAAAAGCAACTAAGTTCTTGGAATTCAGCATATCTCATCCTCGACTATAAAGTTAGTTTTATTAAACGTAACAGAATGCATCCCGTCTCAGCTGCTGACATAGTGTGTTTAAACCAAAGTAGGGCCCGCTTTCCATCCATGGTGTGCATTCGTTTAAAGAAAATTATTTGTATTCGACACCTAATCTCCGAAATCACACCAATTGGCATCTGTGACCAACTCATTTCACAGCAACCCTGTGGTTGTTAGTCAAAAGTTTCTGGGTGGCTGATGTTCATCACCACAGGAATTGTTTGAGCAGAGCGTGCCTGATGGTGCTGCATCCATTCATTTTGATGGATCATTGCACCCCAGGTACAAGATTTAGAAGTGCCGCTGTCATCGTGAAATGCCTCAAAAGAAGGGGCACAATCTAGCACCTCTCCCTCCATTTTGTCCCCCGAGGCTTCAGAAATCCTATTAAACATTGACTTTATCACTTGCAGGGCTTCAGATATGATAATGCTTTCTTGGAAGTTGTTCCTTCCCCCCCCCCACGTGTTTTGAATCAGAGGAGCAATTTAAACATCCTTGAGGCAAGCACTTGCCTTTTAAAAACAAAGATTGTTCTCCTTCTTTTAAATGCTACATCAGCGGCATGACATGGTGTTCGATTGTAGGTTTAGAAGAGGCAGAATGGTTTGCCGTAAACACTTATGTTACCATAACGATTCTTTGGGGGGAGCAGGAAGCAGGAAGAGGGTCTGTAGGAAAGAAATATTTAAAACTATTTACCAACAGCAGAATTGCTGTGGGCACAATTTTAATATATAAATATACCACTTTTTCAGAGTATAAGACACACCTTTTTCCCCAATAAAAGAGTGTGGAAATTTTGGTGCGTCTTATACAACAAATAGAGCTATTTTTGGCCTCCTGAAACCCCACCCCCACATCCAATTTTTGCAAAAAAAAATGGTGAAAAACAGGCCATTGTTCACAAAAATTGAGGCCTTTTTGCCTTCCCCCAACCCTCAAGAGCACTCTGCAAGCTTCAGCAGGGCTGCGGAAAGGCAAAAATGACTCTGTTTTTGCGAAACGTGGCCCATTTTCCACAAAAATGGGAGCATTTTTGCCTTCCCCCAGCCTTGCTGAAGCCTGCAGAGTGCTCCTGGAGTTCAGGAGGACAAAAACTTTTTTTCTTACTTACCTCTTTGAAATCTTGGGGCGTCTTATAGTCCGGAAAATGTGGTAGATGGTGAAAAGGAAAGCAACCAGTTTCACATATCACAAAGAACAGTCTTTTCAACTGTACGAGCACATTCAGGACAATTATGTCCACTTTATGTAGCACAAAGAGGGTCCTTAATGCCAGGCAATGAAGTATTTGGGGTGTTTTTATGATGGGAAACTGGACACAAAGACTTCTGCACATATTGGCCAACATCCAGGGGTGGGTTTCAACCGGTTCGCGGCGGTAAGTAACTTCCAGGAACGGCGAAGGGTGCACCCGCCCACCCGCGTTCCTTACCCGGTTTTGATGAGTTCTGCGCTTCCACGCATGCGCAGGACACATACAGCACCTGCACGATCCTCCAGGAGCAGCTGGACCATCGCACATACGCTAGTACGCATGCGTGTGCTGCGCGCCATTCCAACCGAACCGGTTGGAACGGGGCGAGAAACCCACCCCTGCCAACATCGTTGCATACCCACAGACATGGCATGAAGCTCAATCCTGCTTCCCCCCCTCAAATCACTGGGGTTTACATGTAGCACAGGGGTGTCAAACCTGCATCATCACTGTGGCATCACCTGACATATTGCGGCTCCCCCCCCCCTTTTGCTAAACCGGTCCGGAGTTTGAAAGCCCTGATCTAGCAGAATTAAAGTGAGCAAAATGTTCTATTTAAATTATTTAAATTAATCAATCAGCTCCCTGAGCAGGATACAAAGGCACATGGGTGAGATGTATAACCCTCTCTGTATATGGGAGCAAATATGTGTTTATTCATGGGTCTATGACTGGATGAGAAGACATATGAAGGTGCAAGACTTAATTATGGGTGTATGAATTTTACTATGCATTTTGGTGGTTCTTCTTGTTGGAAACTAAAACATATGAAGAATGGTGGCAATGACTGGGTATGGCTATTCTGGAGAAAAGAAGGACTAGAAGGGACATGATAGCAACATTCCAGTATTTGACAGGCTGCCACAAAGAAGAGGAGGTCAACTTATTTTCCACAGCACCAGAAGCCAAACAAAAAAACAATAGATGGAAACTAATCAAGGAGAGAAATAACCTGGAATTGAGGAGAAACTTCCTAACAATGAGGACAATTAACCAATGGAACAGCTTACCTTCAGACGTTGTGGGCGCTTCATTACTGGAGGTTTTTAAGAAGAGACTGGACACAGCCACTTGTCTGAAATGGTATAGGGTCTCCTACTTGAGCAGGGAGTTGGATTAGAAGACCTCCAACTCTATTTTGAATCAAATTGAATTGAATTGATGGTGATGATGAGGTCCATTCAGATCTTTAAAAAAATATATATTGTATATTCATTTTTACTATTAACATATTGATGTGGTAAGAAGATAAAATTAAAATACCACATCATGATGATGTTCGCCCATCATGTTTGAAGAGGACCTTGACATCTAACAGGTTGTGGGCTGTCCACTATATGTCCGCAGGTGGCTGGTAAGGCCTAAATGTTCTGCCACATGTCAGACAGACATGTGCCTTGGAAAGACTATTGTGCAAATTTGAGACCGTTACAGTCCTAAAAAGGGCATTGTCATACGAGAGTGAGTTTAGAGAAGGTCAATCAAGATGAGAGGTCTTCAAATAGTTAAATGACCTGAGTGCTTTTAGCCTATGGAAGAGGGGGCTGATGGGCGATACAGTGAATGAGCAGACTGAGTATTTGAAAACTTGTCACACAAAAGGAGGAAAGGATTTATTTTCTATTTCCTCAGAGAGCAAGATCAGAACCCATGGGTTAAAATTATAGGGAATACAGTTCAGGCAAAATATTGGAATATTTCCTGATTGTACCAGCTATTGGGAAGTGGAACATGTAGAATGAAGAAACTATCTGAATTAGCAGTGAAATGTTTCGCTCCAACAAGAAAAGAAGTCCAGTAGGCTCATGAAGTGCTATGTTTCATTAGAAGTTTTCAAGGGGAAGCCACATTACTTTGAAATGTTTTAAGATATTTTGCAGTTAGCAAGGGACTGAACCAGATAATTGCTGAGGTCTCTTCCAACTCTATAATTCCATGCTTGAAAAATCACTTGTCCAATATGTAAGAGAGCCCACATTTCACCTTGGCGACTAACATTAATGCATCCAAGCATGAGTTATGGAGTTAATGGCATGCCTTGTACACCTGCAGGTTATGCGCTATGTATTATGCAGACAGAGGCAGAATGATAACAATTTGTGCAGCAATTTGTGCAGTTCAATTTAAAGAAAAAAAAATCCTATCCATTTACAAGGAAATTATGAAGGAAATTAGTAACCCCTTCCAAGTTTGGGAAATTGCTTGGGAAAGTGAAAATGATTTGAACTTGTACACATCATTAAATTAGTCCTGACTGGTAGAAAATCAAGAAAGAAGAGCTGATGTTATAGTGTGGAACCAAAGACAAAACAGGATCCAGGGTATAGCCAGCTGGCTAATTGCTTAGTTAATTTTTCCAAAGAGAACATAGCCATCTGTCTTCGTTGGTCACACTCTTTTGTCCCCATTAAAAAAAAGCCTGGTTCTAATCAGAAAGAGGCTTTTCCAATGAATCGGGAAATTTGCGAAAGAATATCAGTCATTGGCTGAGAAATCATTTATAATTGAAAAATATCCTACGAAGACTTTATGGACTCTATCCAAGATCCTGAAAATGCATTTCCATTCATGAAATATAGTTTTCCCTTGATATCCTGCCTTCTTCATCCCAGGTCCAGGTTCCTCCAATTCAGTAGATTAGATTGGAAGAAGAAGTTGGACAATGGAAAGGGGAATAGAATCCCTTTCACAGGCAGATGCTGTCTTTTCGGCAGTTGCATATATTTAAATATAAGTCTTAATCATGGGTGTAAGCCTGCCTATGGGGGGAGGAGGAAGGAGGTAGAGCTAACTAATAGGTTAGTGATAGAGGAGGACATTTGTAATTCAAGATTGAACTGTAGGGTCCTGGGTACACTCTCTGAGCTCTGTGGTGGAGTGATGATAGTACTTAATTTGATAAGCAAACATCTGCAAGAAAACCACCAAGCTCATAGAACACCAAAGAACCAAAGGTGGGTTCCTACCAGTTCTCACCTCTTTGGTAGAACCGGTTCGTCAAATCTACCGAACCGGTTAGAAGAGGTTCCACCAGTGGACCCGGAAAGCGGGCCACACCTACAGAAGAGGTTCCAAACTTTTTTGAAACCCATCAGTGGTCCTTGGATATGATTATTCTACACTATCATGCTCATATTTATAAAACTCAGTGCCTCTGTGAAAGGTAAGGATGACTACTGCATTAGTGGTGCAATCAGAACATTGCGTGTGTTGAAGTTGTTTTAACGCAAACCAAAGATGCCTTTTAAAAAACAAATTTACATCATATTCTTATGTGTGCCAGTGCTGTGTGTGAGGTAATTTAAGGTGGTTCTGACAAGTGTCATCGGCATCTTCATATCCAGTCACATGGGCAGCAAGCCACTCCCACAAAGGAGGCCACACCCACAGAGTAGGTTTGAACAATTTTTGAAACCCACCACTGCAAAGACCCCACTAATAGGTTCTTGCCTGTCCCTGGCTTCATGCATAGAGTAAAATTAGAAAAGAATGGAAATACAATGCCATTTTTAAAAAAAATTGGCACGGATACCTGAATGCAATCTGAATGAAACCTTAAACTCAAAGAGCCACAAAGGTCCTAACTGAAACCCGTCCGGTTCTCCTCCTAGTGTTTCATTCTTTTTCCTTTTTCATAACCAAAAGCCCTATTAATTGTGGAGCCAACTGGCAACAGAGAGCAGCAGCAGAAGGATTGAAAGAGCCACATGCGGCTCCAGAGCTGTGGATTGCTGATCCCTGACCTAGGCCAAGTTAGTTATAAAGACAGAGAGTCAGCCTGGTGTCGTGGTTAAAGTACTAGGCTAGAAACCAGGAGACTGGGAGTTCTAGTACTGCCTTAACCACAAAACTCACTGGGTGATCTTCGACCAGTCCTTTGGCTTCAACCCTAAGAAGAAAGCAAGCCACTTCTGAAAATTCTTGCCAAGAGAACTGTAGGACTTGACTTGCTAGGAATCAAAAACTGACTCAAAGGTGCATGCACACACACACACACACACACACACACACACACAAACACACGCAGACACAAATATGTACAATGACAATAAACTTATGAGAAATTGATATGAATTGGAAATTGACTATCCTGCAAATGTCCCTTTAATATTTCTTTCTACATCTTTTTAGTAAGGAATTGTTAGTTTTAGTAGTGTTAAAATGCAAAAATAGCCATTTGAGATGGTTGGCCATGCTATAAAGTTGGCAGATTTTCTGTTGATTATTCAACTGTCTGAAAAACTTCTCTAATTTACTCTATTAGAATAGCTTTTTCTTGCTGTGAGACTTGAGTGAGGAACTGTTTGGAAATTTGGCTTTAGCATTCAAGCGTGTATGTTTAATCTCCAGTTGTGGTTAATTTATTCTGCAACCTGACTTAAAGGTGAATTATTCAATCATATAACATGACATACTGGTATACACACAGACACAGACACAGACACAGACACACACAGACACACACACACACACAAACACACAGTTTCTCTCTCTGTCTCTATCTCTCTCTGTCTCTCTGTCTCTCTCTCTCTCTCTCTCTCTCTTTGTGTGTGTGTGTGTGTGTGTGTTATGTCTGACTCATACATTTCTTTTGTGTGTATAAGTTTCCCTTCTAACCTTGTCCCATTTCCTGAAATGTTAACAGAACAAAACAATGTTGCTTTAGGTAGCATTCAAGGATATAATTCTGTTGGTGGAAGAGCACTTCTGGACCCATCAGCAGAAATACAGAATTCTATGTGCAAGCAATGCACAGCTTTAATCCCCCCCCCCACACACACAAAGGGCATGACTGTGAAATTGTGAAAAATCACAGGTAGTGAAAATGCTCCAAGTGAAACAAGAGTAGGGGGAGTTGAGATTGTAAATTACTTTTGGTGTCAGTTGAAAGGGTTGGGTTTTTTTTTTACCTTCTGAAATTTGGCAAAGAGAAAACCAGGTGTTTATGGTTAACTGTCAGACAATTCAAAGAAAATAAGTAAGAATGCTAAAATATTGCTGTGAGTGACAGCGCTCTGCAAGATGGCTGTTTTTAGGTAATTAATTGTGGTGGGTGGTATTTAAAAAGCAACCTTGTGAGGATAAAAATAACAGAAAAACATAGAGGACATAAAAAGCAAAACCTGGAAGCTTTATCTTCAGGAACGTTTATTTGCAGACAAGACGGACTTCTGGAGGAAGAGTGAGGAATTGCCCCACTCTACATCGAGAGGAGCTGTGTAGAGAGAGTCTCCTCCTTTAAATTCCTGGGAACCCACCTCAGTGAAGACCTCACTTGGAAAAACAACATGACCCAGGTGGCCAGGAAGACCCACTTCCTTAGGGCCTTGCATAAAAATAGGGTGGAACAACAACTGATGACCTCCTTTTACCAATCCACAATAGAAAGCATCTTCACTTCACTACAGCCACGGATAGAAAAACATTACAGAGGGTGGTGAGCACAGCACAAAACATTGTGGGCTGTCCCCTGATACCACTAGATGAGATCACTAGGGATCACTGCCTTAGAAGAGTGAGGAAAATCCTCAGGGATGACTTAAACCCTAGTCGGCACTTCTTTACCCTCCTACCCTTTGGAAGGAGATATAGAAGCATAGCCAGCTGCACAGGCTGAAGAACAGTTTTTATCCATGGGCTGTCAGACTCCTGAATGCGAAATGACATCATAACTACATAGTATGATGGACTTTCAGGTCCAGCACAATGTATAACATGTTCACACTAGTGCAATAGAACTGGGTGTTTGTTAATATTATTTATTTGGTTAGGGATTTTCTGTCTTCACTGTGAGTTGTATTGTGTTGGAGGGGGTGTGCACTGAGGGAGCTCAACCAATCTCATTGTACATATGTTGTGCACTGACAAATAAATTATTAATAATAATAATAATAAAGTTATTTTTAATTTTCGAAACAAACACAACATCCTTCTTTACATGCTGTAGAAAGTGTATCAGTTGGTTACAAAAAGACTTTTGTGCATCTCTTCCACAGTCAACAAACATGATCCATATTAACTCAAGTATTTTAACTCAGATATTTATACATGTTACCATCATCATATCTCCATTTTCATTTGACTATAATTGTTTAAACATCCTTCATCATAAAATATACCAAGATTTAATACATAACCACATACTGGCTTTTCATTTACTATTTCTAAAATCCTCCACCAACACTGAATCCTTATGTCCTATTCTAGCTAAACATCCATAATATTTAATAGTAAAATTTTCTAATCCTCCTTTCCAAATCACTGTTTAGAATTTGCATCCAGTTTCCTTATGTTATACCCATATCTATCTATCTATCTATCTATCTATCTATCTATCTATCTATCTATCTATCTATCTATCTATCTATCTATCTATCTATCTATCTATCTATCTGTTGCATTTGTGCTGATAAATAAATAAAGGGAGACTAGTATAGATCTATTTCAAGCTATTTAGCTCTCATCAGCTAGCCATACCCTTACTGGGATTCGAACCTGGGCTATATTACATATCAGGCAGTTATATTAGCCACTAAGCCACAGGCTCTCTTCCTTTATCAGCTAGGCCAGGGAAATAGGTATGTATTGTGTCACAACCCCTGGATGCCCAAATATGGGAGGAAGCATACTGCTTTCTTTCTCTGTCTATCGGCTCATCACAAGAGATCATCACGACAGAAAGCCATTATTTTACCTTTATTTATCAGCACAAATGCAACACAAATGTAACAAAGGAAACAGTAAAAATAATGGCTTTCTGTCGTGATGGTCTCTTGTGATGAGCCGATAGACAGAGAAAGAAAGCAGTATGCTTCCTCCCATATTTGGGCATCCAGGGGTTGTGACACAATACATACCTATTTCCCTGGCCTAACTGATAAAGGAAGAGAGCCTGTGGCTTAGTGGCTAATATAACTGCCTGATATGTAATACAGCCCAGGTTCGATTCCCAGTAAGGGTATGGCTAGCTGATGAGAGCTAAATAGCTTGAAATAGATCTATACTAGTCTCCCTTTATTTATTTATCAGCACAAATGCAACACAAATGTAACAAAGGCAACAGTAAAAATAATGGCTTACTGTCGTGATGGTCTCTTGTGATGAGCCAATAGACAGAAAAAGGAAGCAGTATGCTTCCTCCCATATTTGGGCATCCAGGGGTTGTGATACCATACACACACACACACACACAAACACACACACACAGACACACACACACACACACACACATATATATGTTGTTATCCTTATCCCTCCTTTATTTAACTATATCCTGTATCATAACATTTTTCTCCTAATAATCAAAACTTTAACTGTATCTAATTTAGTTCTTTTTTATTAACCTTTATATATAATCCAAATGGATTTCTAATCTTCCTTTCATGGGTACCATTCAATACTCATATCCAATTATACTCATCATGACACTACACATTGTATACATTAGTAACATTATCAATTATTTATTTAAACTATATCTATTGTCAATAAATTTCACTAGTTTAACTAGTTTTAAATTATATTCTTCCATCTATCAACCTGTATCTTTCCAATAGCAAAACAGCCTCATATCTTCTGCCATTTGTGGTGTCAGTCCTCTAATCATCTCCTTGATCAACTTTGTATGGACTTCTCTTACCAACTCCTTGCTTATAAGATCTCTCATGTAATCTTGATGCCCTTCTTCTGTTTCCTTAATCAGCTTATCTTTGATTGTCAGTAGTGTTATCAATGATATTGCTAACAAAATTTCTCTCTTTAAATCCATAAATTCTTTTGTGTTTTCTTCTTCTGTATTTTGCCATCTGGGGTAAAGTTCCCCTCCCTTTAATTCCTCTTACAGTATTCCACTCTTTCCATTTTCAGAAACAAACCAATCACCATAAATATCAGTCAATTTAATTTCTTTATATTCATTTTCCACTTCAATTTTTTGAGTTTTAGCCACCATGTTTTCCACTTGATAAACATCCTCAACTTCTTCATCATATTTTGCTGTCAGATGCTCTACGTCTTCCAGCTTTTTCTCTATCCTCTCATATGTATTTGCTTCTCCCTCCAGACAAATGCAAAAAACTTTAATTACCCATTACCTTACCTCCTATTTCAGTAAAATATTTCTTCTTTCCATACCTCCTCTCTTATTATAAAATCTTGTCATTCAGTCCTAATCAGCAAATATCCATTAAGAGGTACCAGGAATAATAACATGAATATTTTAATCTTAATCAAAGAAATCAGTTTTATGTTCTTTTATTTTTAGTAGCATAGCAATAACATTTAGACTTATATATTGCTTCACAGTGCTTTGCAGCCCTTTCTACGTGGTTTACTCATTGCCTCAGCCTATTGCCCTCAACCTGGGTCCTTATCTTACCCACCTCGGAAGGAGGGAAGGCTGAGTGAACCTTGATCCTGGTGAGATTCGAACTGCCAAATTGCAGGCTGCCAGCAGTCAGCAGAAGTGGCCTGAAGTCATGCACTCTAACCACGGTGCCACCACGGCTCTTAACTTATGAAGTTCTCTAAAAATATAGCATGAGAAATCTCTTCCCATATCTACTGTTTTATCTACAAACTTTTAAAGCCTCGTAATTCGGTATTTGTTAAAATAAAAAGTCCATTAAGGGCTACCAGAAACAACAATGTATATATTTTAATCTTGATAAAATAAATTCACTTTATATTCTTTCCATTTACTTTTAAAAAGCTTGATCTTTAATCCCTTCAAGTAATCTCAGACATGTTGATTTCTTATCATTTTTTTTCTTTGTCTCCTCTCAGAAAATCCTTTATTAGGTTAACTTATCTTTTTTGTAAATCCAAGATAAGAAATCTATCCAAGTCACTCTTCTGACTGAAGAGTTTATTAAGATATCAGCCTGTTTCATTTGTAAATCCAGGATGGTATCTTTTTTTCTTAACATTCATCTAGTCAAGCATTTTAAAATACACTTTCAGATCCACATTCAAATTAGTTTCTGTTTTGTCCGGTAAAGATCTATTCCTCTTCTATAGCTCTTTTAAATTCATTTTATAGTAGATATCGTTGTTTATATCTAATCAAATTACTTTACCATGGGAGGATTTCTTACAGTTAGTTTACAAATCCTCACGTAAAATGCTAAACAACCCAGAGAAAAGATTCTTTCAAGTTCTGGCACCTTTATAACTTTCCAAAATAAATGTTCTAGTCCCCCTTTTGCAGTTTATTCAAAAGAATTTTTTAAATAGCAATAGCAATAGCAGTTAGACTTATATACTGCTTCATAGGGCTTTCATCCCTCTCTAAGTGGTTTACAGAGTCAGCATATTGCCCCCAACAATCCGGGTCCTCATTTTACCCACCTCGGAAGGATGGAAGGCTGAGTCAACCCTGAGCTGGTGAGATTTGAACAGCCAAACTGCTGAACTGCAGTCAGCTGAAGTAGCCTGCAGTGCTGCATTTAACCACTGCGCCACCTCGGCTCTTAAAAACCTTAAACTTGCATCTTCTTTATCAAGAATAAATAGAAACTTATCTGATATAATGAAATTTGCCCTTTTAAAGATTTTTACATCCAAACATCCAAAAAGCCATCAACAAGAAATTTCCTAAGGTGGTTAAGAGAGGAAATATGCAAAATCATTATTCATTTGAAGGGGTCAAATTGTGGCTTAAGTGAGATGACTTTCAGAGTTCTAAAATCCATTGGAGTCCAACTTTCTTAAGATTTCCTCAAGGAAAGTCTCTGTATGGACCACTTCTAGATCAGGGGTGTCAAACTGGTGGCCCCTGGGTCAGATGCGTCACATGCAGGCCACACCACCCCAGCTCCGCAAAGAGGAAAAATGTCATGAAACGTCACATGACGGCAATGTGATGTGGTGAGTTTGACACCCGTGTTGTTGATAATTGATTCAACCCCTACTTTTTCCACTGTGGCTATTGACTCCTCTCCAAGGGTGAAATACTACCAGTTCAGACTGGTTCACCCAAACCGGTAGTGAAAAAAAAAAAGTGCTACCGGTTCAGGCGAACTGGTATTTTCGACAATCAGCTTTGATGCAGGATTTCCTGCTTCTAGCTAATCTAAATCGGGTGACAAAGCAGATCCCCCCCCCTCACTGTTCTACTTACCTTTGCAGGCACACTCAGTAGCAGGCTCCGCCTACCTGCCCAGACATCAACACATTCATTTTTTGATGTTCTGTGCATGCATGGAAGGTCCTGCACAAGTGCAGAGGTAGTGCGAGTGAACAGAGCATGCACGCACGCACATTTGGAAACGAGTAGCGAAGGTAAGTAGATTTCACCCCTGCTCCTCTCTCCACAGAATCATCGACATAATGCCATTACTTTCCTGGAAGTCAAATTAAAACTTCCCAAACAAATGTTTTTCAATCCTTTTTGAACACATCTAAATAAAGGGAGTCCATATCTATTTTTGTGTACCAGCTAAAAATCTCCAATTGCTGATCTGTTTAAAATATTGGTAGTCTATCTCAGCTGTGATGGACTGGATGTCATTCACAGCAAAGCAGAACATAATAAAAAGAAAGGTTTTAAAGCAAAACAGGATTAGACATATTTATAATGGCATCTACAATCCATTTAGGCAACAGACACACTAGGAAAACATACTCTTTACAGCCTTGTGAAAAGCAAAATGGATAAAGACAAATGTAGCTGTGGGGAAAGTAATCTCCATAAATTTTGACATTTTTTTTTTTTAAAAAGTAAGTTAATTTCTTTCAGAAAGCAAAATAAACTTGCTCTCCTAACAAGAACGCTTGGTTATTTTACAACTTGTTTATACAAACATTGCTTAATTTTTTGCTGTGTTTTTAACACCTTGATCAATATATTTTAATTTAATTGTTATTATAAGTCATTTTATCAGCCCTTGAGCTGATGAATTGGTTGAACATTTTTAGGTATCTGCATAAATTCTGCTTTCTGAGTTTGGCTGTTTGCTTGCAAGAATTCCACAAATGTATGCAAGTGAAAGAAATTCAGAGAAAAACCAGGGAGTCCAGTTGCCTCTTGAAAAAGCACTTTTGGGACAAAGATGACCTGAATGACTGAGAGTCCCCATGGTTGTGTTATCACATTCCAGGTAGTTGGTACCAGCTCACAATTACAATGTTGCAATGAGCTGTGGTCAAATGATGCTGGGTTTTGACATCCCCTACTGGCTTCCCACAACAGATTCATTGGGAAAGTTGGCAGGAAGTTAAAAGTAACTATCATGTGAGGTCCTCACTTAACAATTCATATAATCCTCGCCTAATGATAGGAACCAGGACTTCTGGAATTGCCATCAGTAAGTGATACAGTTACATCCTGCTTTTTAACTGCATCGCCTTGATCCCAACTGCCACTGCAATCAAAGGACTAACTGCATGAAGACCAGAATTTAAGATGACCTCCAAAAAAGAAAGAAGCAAAGCCAAAACGCTTGAATTCTCCCCAGTTTTCTCACCTTTTTCATGTGTCCATGCTGGTTTCTGCCAGTAAAGATTAGTTAGGAGGTACACTAGTATATGTGTGGTATATTGAGAGGTTAGTCTAAAAAGGGAGTATTGAATAAGGCAACATCTGTGTAAAATTAATTAATTTGCATCAACATTAACAAACCATTTTCTTTTCTCATATATATACATACAGTATATGCATAAATTCACACTCATATATAAATATTCCAATACTTGCAGTGGAATCAGCAATAAATAAATAAAAAGATAGAACAGCAAATGCAATAGAGTTGGAATGTGCAAGGCCATGCATGTTTATGGTGTGATAAATCATAGTTCAGAGGTTCTTTGTCCTAGATAGGCTGAAATTGTGGTTGGGATGAATTTATTTAATCCATTTTTCTCTTTGTGGTAGTCAGAATATTTTGGGAACTGGAAAAAATCTATCTATCTATCTATCTATCTATCATCTATCTATCATCCATCCATCCATCCATCCACAGAAAGACAGACTCACACAGAGAGAGAAAGAGAAAAAGAAAGAAAGGAAGAAAGAAAGAAAGAAAGAAAGAAAGAAAGAAAGAAAAAAGAAAGAAAAAGTGAGAGAGAAATGAAAGAAAAAAAGAAAAAAAGGGACAGAGAGACAAAAGGAAGGAGAGAGAGAGAGAGAGAGAGAGAGAGAGAGAGAGAGAGAGAGAGAGAGAGAGAGAACACATCACATGGCTGGCAAGCCACTCCCACAAAAGAGGCCACACCCACAGAGTAGGTTCGAAAAAATTTTGAAACCCACCACTGCATCCATCCATCCAGCCAGCTATCTAGCTATCTAGCTATCTAGCTATCATCTATCAAATTTGTTTGCTACCCCTCTTGCAAGTCATTCTAAGTGGCTGTTTTTCCTTTTATTTCAAAGCAAAGGAAATGTTTGCCCTGGGTTGCGAAACAAACAGAAGCCTGTAAGCATATGCTATGCAGAAGTCTCTATTAGTTCAGGATGATTTACTTCTTGGTCAGTACACTTGGGACTTTTAATCTTGTTCATTTTTCTAGTAACCATCCATTTATATCTAAGGAGGAGTAGCAATGAAAATGGAAGCCAAACAGGGTGACGATAAATATATCCAGACAGTAAATATATCCAGGCATGAACCCATGGATGTTTCCCGTATCATGGTGAAATTTGATTTTGAAGAGTCTTCACTCATTCCTGGTGGACCTACAGACAGAAGCTGTATTCACTTTCTTTCCCAACTCCTTCCATTTCTTGGCTTTCATTATTTTCAGCCAGGTAGTTTCACTTTCTGTCTATCTTCTTGTCTCCCACTTTCTCAACAAATGTGAGCCTATCCACCCAATTCACAGACAAGCATTAGGGAGGGGAAAAAAATCTCAACTTCCTTTTGAGTAAATACGCTGTGGGTATAATTCTTAAAAAAGCATTTTATTAGGTTACAAGATAAGATACAAAATACAAAAGTAAATAGGAAGACAGTGGGGGGAAAGAGAGGAAAGGAAAGTGAAGAAAGTTTGAGAAAAAGAAAAAAAAGTGTTGATTTCCGACTCCCTCTTTTGCAGTAAAATAAAGCATTAACTTCACACCACAACTTTTTGCTGTTTCATAGTAATATAAACTAGCCATTTCTATAAACACTACAAACTATAACTCTTAAAGGAAACTGGACTACAAGCAAGAATCCAAGGTTTGGGGAGTTTATCTTGAGAAAACGTGTGTCTAAATTGCAGCACTTTGGCAGTGAGAAAAATGGGCACCTTTGAAGTAACAATGATGATAAATGTTCTGACATGTACACAATCTTGTGTACTTTGCAGTTGTGGCTACTTTCCATTGACTAACAGATACATATTTTGTATTTTGTATCTTACAACTTAATTTTTTTTATAAAAAAGAAAGAGTTATACCCACGCCGTATTTACTCAAAAGAAAGCTGAGATTTTTTTTTATAAAACAGACAAAAAAGAAACTCTTGACTAATAGAAATAAGACACTGTTTTAAGTTCATAACAAAGCACCCTGTAAATGCTGGAATGCTGCATTTTGGGAGAAGGAGGAGGAAGAGGAGGAGGAGGACTATACATGATATGTGAGAAGAATATCACAAAGGATATACATTTTATTAAAAATGATTGCATTTGTCCCTTTCAGTTTCATTCGGATTTTTTTTCAGAAAAAAATCCATCTTGTTTACACCAGAGGTGGGTTCCTACCAGTTCGCACCTATTCAGTAGAACCGGTTCATCAAATCCACCGAATCGGTTAGAAGAGGTTCCACCCGGAAAGCAGGCCACACCTACAGAAGAGGTTCCAAACCCACCACTGGTCCTTGGATATGATTATTCCACACTATCATGCTCATATTTATAAAAATCAGTTCCTCTGTGAAAGGTAAGGATGACTACTGCATTTGTGGTGCAATCAGAACATTGCGTGTGTTGAAGTTGTTTTAACGCAAACCAAAGATGCCTTTTAAAAAACAAGTTTGCATAATATTCTTATGCATGCCAGTGCTGTGTGTGAGGTAATTTAAGGTGGTTCTGACAAGTGTCATCGGCATCTTCATATCCGGTCACATGGGCGGCAAGCCACTCCCACAAAGGAGGCCACACCCACAGAGTAGGTTCGAACAATTTTTGAAACCCACCACTGGTTTACACCATTTTTCATCTAGCACTGGGCTAAATGTTCCTCCTCCTTCTTTCTGCTTCTGACTTTCCTGTTAAACAAATAAATGTTGCATTAGATAGCGCATTCTTTTGAAAACAATAGAATCATAGTATATTCTTATGGATGAAATGTAAACATGTGAGATTTCCTTTGCTTCCAAGATTGTAGAGGCCTGTGTCCTTAGTGCCCTGTCTTTTATTGTGTAAAACACTCCTCTCCCTTGTTTACTCAGCCTCTTTGCCAGAAAGAGACTTTGTGAAGGACGGTTCAGATTAGCTTAACTAATTCAAACAGCTCGGAAACTGCTCTTTATGTAGAAAGAGTAGATTCAGTTTTGGTCTCTGCTTGCTCATTTCTAACACATACTTTTTGAATTGTAATACCTGAAAATGGGACGTGAGATCTAAACATTCTCCCTTCTGTCTTTCAAAAACAGCAAATAAATAGACAGCCTAAAAGCATAATCCTCTCCTCTTCTTTCCTTTCCTCTGCTTTCCTCTCTCCTCCCTTCCCTCTTCCCTTTTCCCTCTGTGCATTAATTTTTTGTCCAATCTTCCAACATTGAGACTTGGTGCTAAGACATCTTGCAGAATCCTAATTTCAGGAGTGTCTGGATGTCGTGAATTATCATGATCAATGTCAATCTAGCTTCCAACTAGGTTATGAGACAGAGATTGCTTTGTCTCTTTTGGCGGATAATCTACGTTAGGAGAAGGGTAGATGGCTAGGTGACCATTCTCTCCACTGAATCTATCTGAAACTGTCATTGCTATTGATGACTACGTAAATAGAAATGACAGGAAGGACTCTTTTATACTGTCTCCAGTCCTTTGTGGAGAGTCAATTTAATAGGAAAATGTTTGCTTTCACTGAGCCCTGGTGGTGTAGCGATTAGGATGCAGTATTGCCATCTGATTCTGCCCACGGCCAGGAGTTCGATTCTCACCGACTCAAGATTGACTCAGCCTTCCATCATTCTGGGGTCAGTAAAACGAGGACCGGATTGTTGGGGGCGATATGCTGACTATTTAAACCACCCAGAAAATGCTTTAAAGCACTCTGGGGCAGTGTATAAGTCTAAGTGCTATTGCTATTTGTTGATTATTTTATGCCATAGACATTCAGCCTTATGATATGTGTCACACTCTTTATAATCTCACATTACCATTGAAATATGTGATATAAAGATAAAATGTCAAATACCCTCATACCCATTTTTTATTTTTATTTTCATCTAAACATAAGCAAATTGCTCAAATTCTAAATCAATGATTAATTTACTAAATTCAGTAAAATAAACTAATTTTAATACAGACACAATAGAGATGCCACTGGTTAGTCAACAGCAGGTTGATCAGAGGATGTAAACTTCATTTGATGGTTTCTATCAGGAATCCTATCCTATATTATTTTTGTGGCATAACCTGGTAGAACCTTAAATTTAGATCTCCATGTTTCAGTAGTGGTCAAGAGTTGTTTGTACACAAATGTACTGTGCTGGACTGATGATGATTCTTGTGGTTATCGTGAAACAAACTTTATTTTTTACTCAGTGCGATGAATTAAACCTGCTTCATCTGGAGCCATCTTTGAAATGTGTTTGCAAACATCAAGCATTATTGAACACTGAAGCCAGTCTATTGACTGGCCATGGATGTGGAGAACACGTGACATGTTTAATGGCTTAATGAGTAAACAGTTTTAATAGTTCCACATGAATACATTTTGCTTTAAGGCACAATTCAAAGACTTTTTGCAGGCCACCATACGATGAAAAAACAACAATTTCCTGATCCAAATTACTCATATCTTCTAGGCAAGGAATTAGATTAGATAACACTCTTGTTTATAGGTATAGGATTAGTGTTGGGATTCAAATAATTTAACAACCAGTTCACCCAGAGTCAGGCTGGCTGACATGGGGGACATGGCCCATCCCCATCCTCCAGCTCCGCTGTGCAAGCAAGATGAGTTTCTTGCTATGGCCAACCTGACTCTGAACAAACCAGTTGTTAAATTAACCCCCCCCCCCCACACACACACTATTAAAGTGAATCCCGGGCACTGCACTGCACTGCAATGGAGAAACAGGCAATGGAGTGTCTGAAGTGAGGGAAAGGAGGATCAGCAGGGAGAAGAAAGAGAGAAAGTGGCCTTCTCCTTCCCTCACGCTGGCTGCTCTGTTGCCCGTTTCTGCACTGCAGCGCAGCACCCTGGATCAGGGTGGGTTCTGGCAGGCACTACTGCCAGTTTGCTTGAGTGCACACTTTGCACGGGCTTGATGCATGCTGCGTGCGCATTCGCAGTGCAATTAAAATTGTTCTGCGCATGCGTAGAACTGAAAAACAATATGGCGCCACTGATGTCGCTGCCTGGGGAACCAGTTTGGGGGTGTGGCAATGACCCAGTCCACCAAACCACTACTGGTTCAGCCAAACCGGTTCAAACTGTTAGGAACCCACCACTGCCCAGGCTCCTATGATAGTGGGGTGATAATTTAACAATTGGTTTACCCAGTGTAGGATGCTGAAAACCCTGAGTAGATATACTTTTTGCTAAGAAGAATTCTAGCAACTTTCCTATCAAAAAGTTCCATTCTACATTGTCACCTCTTTGGATCTAGTGTTAGGTACCCATCAGGGGTGGGTTCCTGCCAGTTCTAACCTCTTCTATAGAAGAGGTTCCACAAATTTACAGTGCTGTTTCGAACCCCCGCCCGTCTGCATATCATCAAGATGAAAAGCGAGAGGAGGAATTCTGGGAGTTGAAGTCCACAAGTCTTAAAGCTGTCAAGTTTGAATACCCCTGGTTTTTTTTTCTAAAGGGTTAGGGGTGCAACTTGACAGCTTTAAGACTTGCACACTTCAATGCCAGAGTTCCTGAGCCAACATGACTTGTAACTTGACAGCTTTAAGACTTGCACACTTCAATGCCAGAGTTCCTGAGCCAACATGACTGGAGGAGGAATTCTGGGAGTTGAAGTCCACAAGTCTTAAAGCTGTCAAGTTTGAACACCCCTGGGTTTTTTTTTCTAAAGGGTTAGGGGTACTTCAAATGCCAGAGTTTCTAAGCCAACATTTTGGTTGCTAAGCAAGAGCATTGTTAAGTGAGTTTCACCACATTTTACAAGATGTCCATGCCCACCCAGTCACATGACTGCCAAGTCACTCCCACTCAGTCACATGGTTGACAAGCCACTCCCGCCTGGTCACATGGCCAGCAAGCCACTCCCACCCGGTCACATGGCTGGCAAGCCACTCCCACAAAGCAGGCCATACCTACAGAAGAGGTCCTAAAAAATTTTGAAACCCACCACTGGTACCGATACTCCTGCACTTACGACATTTCATTTAGTGATTGTTCATAGTTACAACAGCACTGAAAAAAGTGACTTATGACCATTTTCACACTTATGACCATTACAGCATCTCCATGGTCATTTGATAAAGAATCAGACATTTGGCAAATGACTCGTATTTATGATGGTTGGAGTATCCGGGGGCCACCTGGTCACCTTTTGCAACCTTCTGACAAGCAAAGTCATTGGAGAAGACCGACTCATTTAACAACCATAAGGCTAACTTAACGACTGTACTGATTCACTTAACAACTCTGGCAAAAAAGATCATAAAGTGGGCAAAGCTCACTTAACAAATGTCTCGCTTAACAACATAAATTCCAGGCTCAGTTGTGGTCGTAAGTTGAGGACTACCTGTATAAGCAATAAGCATTTGCCTTCCACTGTATGATATAGGTCTTCTGCATTTACGTTTTGTCCCTTAGAGTTCTTTTTTCCAGTCAGAATATTCTTAGTTCCTCCAACAGTTCTTCCTAGGTTATGTTTCCCACAGCTGAATAAATTATAACCCTTTATTCACATGAGTCTAGGTAATCCATTGCCTGAATAAATTCAGTAAAGAGAAACTTTGCATTATGAAAAATATATGATCTCAATGAAAGAGAAGCACCCACTCAAAAAAGATAAGACTGTTTCAATGAAGTCCAGTGTGTCATCTTGATAACATTTAAAGTCAATACAAATGTATAAATGTCGACTTGGTAATTTACCACTAAATTCAACCATTCCTATGTAAATGGGTATATGATTGCAGACTGAATGTTATTTGGAAAGAAAACGCTAACTAAAAAGAGTGACTAAATCTCTCAAGCACTAACAATGTATATGCTCTCAGCTGCAGCTCTTAATATCCAGCCAGGATTATTATAATACTTAATTAATTGAAGGAAAACTCTTCACGCACAGCAAAATCACACATCTTTTTTGGAATGATTTTATATTCTTCACAGGAAGCCCTGCAATCTTAAGCACTTTTCCTTCTGTGAATTTGAGCATAATACCATTTTCTCTTTTGTGCTTTTGGGTATTTTCTGCATCTGAAGTGTATATATTTTAAGGTGCAATTTGAGGCCTTTGTCAACCTCTGCTTTGTATGCATAAACTCTCAGAATTTCTAGCATGGGAAATCAAATCTCCCAAAATATCTATAAGGAGAAGATATTAAAAAAGGAAAATATGAACTCTTGGATTGTGAAACATGTGCCTGAATAAAGTTCGATTTGCAGAATTAACATGGACCTGTACGCAGCCATGATTGGGAAGTGACTATAAGAAGGCAATCCGGAAATGTTCTAGATAAGCAGTTGTGTCTAGATAAGCAGTTGATTTGATTTGATTTGATTACATTTTGTGTAGAACATATCTGAGAATGTTCTACCTTTGCATCATATGCCGTGGTGGCGCAGTGGTTAGAATGCAGTACTGCAGGCTACTTCCGCTGACTGCCAGATGCCTGCAATTTAGCACTTCGAATCTCACCAGGCTCAAGATTGACTCAGCCTTCCATCTTTCCAAAGTTGGTAAAATGAAGAGCCCGATTGTTGGGGCAACAGGCTGACTCTGCAAACCACTTAGAGAGGGCTGTAAATCACTGGGAAGGGTATATAAGTCTACGTGCTGTTGCTAAGTGCTATATTTGGAGAGGTTTGCATACATCCTTGGATATTCTTCTCATCAATATTCATATAGATATGAACTCATTCAAAACGGCTTTATTGTTTGGGTCGTAAATATAGAATGAATGTTTTTGCCAGATGTCAGTATATCATTAGAGTTAGATCTCTTTACTCTTTATTCATTAGCCCCCAAAATCCTGGCAGATATTTTGCACAGTCCATGATATGAATAACCCAAATAGCACATTGTCACTTTAAAGCACCTTCCTCCTTCAGGCTGTGGCTCTTCTCATTCTATCTCCCTGTTTCTAGGGCATTTTTAGTCACTCTATCCAGAGGCAAGTCACGTATTTTTTATTCATTCTCTCTGTCTCTGTGTCTCTCTGTCTCTCTGTCTCCCTGTCTCTTTCTCTCTCTCCCTCCCTCCCCATGCACACATATACACATATTTTCTAAATTGCACTTAAATGCATTACACAATTGCACTACTACCATGCAAAGCCAGGAGGACATTATTTCAAACTGCTCCTTCTAAGGAAAAATATCTCAGTAGAAAACAGTAGAAATAATTTAGTGGACTAATTTCAGAAATCCTTCTTGTTTTCAGTCAAACTTGCCTGGTGTAGCCCCTTTTATCACTTCATTGCCCTACATACATAGAATAGGTCAGTTTCTGTAATCTTTGATATTAAGTGCCGGAATTAGCTGGTAGATGGGGAAGGTTTTTATTGCGGCAGAAATTCTTTTTTTCCTGCCTGTTCCTTGGTTGTTTCTATTACTTACATTTCAATAGCGCGGCTCGATCATTACACAAAATGGTACACAGAAAGCTTGAAGATGTGGTGGCGGTAGATTGTTGCTGTCTCCTGTTGCAACAGAATTAAATATTTTGTCTCGAGAGGACTATGTTAAGTTTAAAATGCGAAGCCCAAACTTAACACAGAACTTATAAAGAAAATTGCATGAATTTTGTGGAGTCTTTCAAGTTCTCTGAGCTTGGTTGTTTGCTTGACGACATTTCATTACCTGACTAGGTAACATCATCAGTGCTAGTGAGTGTGGGGGTTTGATCATCTGTTCTCTTCTATTGGCTCCACGTATGAGCATCAAATGCTTCAAAAAGCATCTAAAGGGCTGAAATTGGCATGTAGGCAAACCTCAACTAAGGAACAACTATTATTTCTGCACAAATGGCTTAGAGCAGTGTTTCTCAACCTTGGCAACTTGAAGATGTCCAGACTTCAACTCCCAGAATTCCCCAGCCAGCATTCGCTGGCTGGGGAATTCTGGGAGTTGAAGTCCGGACATCTTCAAGTTGCCAAGGTTGAGAAACACTGGCTTAGAGGAAGCAAACCCCACACTCATTTGCATCAAGGAAGTTGCCTAGATGTCTCTGTAAGCAAATAACCAAACTCAGAAAGCACCAAGGATTCTACAATTCAATCCTGGGCTACCAAAGGTGTGGCTGATTGTGGTCTTTTAAAAATGCAGTCCCTTTCCTTTAGCAGGACAAAAATGATATGTTTAAGGAGGAAAAAAAAATAATCGAAAGAAAAAAAAATGGAAGAGTAAATTGAGCATAAATATCGTTGATGGAAAGCTGCGCTGCCAGCTGTCAGAAAACATCATCGGCGCAGGGTATTCTCCATAAGCAGCAAAACAGCATATATTTTCTTGGCTCTTAAAATCATCAGCAAATTAAAGGCAAGTGACATTTCTCCACTCAGTTTCACTGAAAAGAGTCATCTGTGAAAAGAGAGGCTGACATCTCTTTTCGCTAACCCCTCCTTTCTTTTGCTTTTTAAAGGGTTTTTTTGGTATTTTGTCTGTTGAGGAATGATTTCTTTTTAATAAGAAATTAAAAAGAAAAGATTAAAATCCGTTGCCCTGGTTTCTGGGCAATTATCCCCTTCTCTTTACCCCTGCGATTTGGAGATTCCTCTGTGTTCCGATGTACAGATAAAGCCACGTAGTTATAAAGCCTCTTCATATCGCTAACCGTTTGGCACGACAAACAGATGACTTTGTTATGTATGAGGGATACATGCCGCCCCTTCCTCAAAATAATTCTCATTTACAGAGGTAACAGAATCATTCCCCCGATTTACCACTGACGAATATTGCCTGAAGGAGTCTGGCTTTATTTATGCCTTGTGCAGCCTCGCCATCATTCCTGCTCACTTCGCCCTCACAAATGAATGGAAAAGTGGCATGCACTTGATTTCAGGGAGTGACCTATCCAACAGCTTAATCCTCTGTAAATATAGTGGTTGCAAGAGTGACTAGAGACAACTGTAAAATAAGGCGGGTGGAGATGGGGCGATGGTGATTCGTAAGAGAGGAAGCCAAGGCCAGGGCTATTTTGGCAAAAAGGAAGATTGCTGTTGGGTTGAAAGGAATCATTTCCAAAGGACCGAGTAAAGTGATATGATTAGACTAGGATATCCTCTGTCTCAAGCAGCTCCAACCTCTCCTGTTCCAAAATCTTGGAAATCTTTCAACTGGCATCTTGCCCAGTGTTGGACCACTTGACTGTTTAACCTACAGATATTTTTCTGTAGCTTTAATTTATTTATTCAGATTCAGAGCACCGTGTCAATGCATGGTGCTCCTTTGCTTCCTTGTATGTATATTAATAGGAGAAGGTTTTTTTGTTTTTAGAAATCTCCCTTCTCCTTTGCAATTAATAGAGCAGATCATAAGGGAGGCAGGGTTCGTTATGTAGGTCAGAATGCCCATATCCTTAGGAAACCACTGCACCTGCTATTAATGCGAGAGAGAGAGAGAGAGAGAGGGAGGGAGGGAGGGAGGGAGGGAGGGAGGGTGGGAGAGGGAGAGGGAGAGGGAGAGGGAGGGAGGGAGGGAGGGAGGGAGGGAGGGAGAGAGAGAGAGAGAGAGAGAGAGAGAGAGAGAGAGAGAGAGAGAGAGAGAGAGAGAGAGAGAGAGAGAGAGAGTGTCAGGCAGTCCCACTCCTGACTGTGCATAGAATTAAAATATATGTTCCAAAACTATAAAATGATGCACAGGTAATACAGCAGCAAGTCACACCATTTGGTGATGGCTATAACAAGCTTGAGTTTCACATTAGGTGTGCTTCTACAGTACCTGGAATGCAGGTTAGTCTATAATGGTCTGCTGCTGATAAAGACATCCTTATAATAAAAACTGGCTCTATGCTGGCTCCCCATTTGAGCCAGAGCCCAGTTTAAACTCTTGGCATTTGTATCTGGAACAGCTACCCAATCTCAGTGTGTCCTTTTTCCCCTCCCCTGCAAGCAATCTTGGTGGTTGGGATGCTTCCTTGAGCATTTTTCAGACTCTCGCTCCAGAATCATTCATCTCTAGATGCCAGACCTTCAAACACCTGGCCTTGAAGCTTTGCAGTCAACTCTCTTCCTCCTTCTGCCTTTGTGGAAAGTTGATGGCCTTGAAAAAGGGTTCAAAGAGTTTTTTCTTAACAATAAATATATGGATCCCTATCTATCCCTCCCTCCATCTCTTCAATCCTATGCCAAGGCATTATTTTAATTATTTTAATCAGGGTTGCTCTGAGCCGCTTCTTGGTAAAGGCACATAATAAATTGTTGCTTTTTGTCATTATTTCAAGCTTGCTTTGGCATATGAAAGGAATGACTGTGTATTGGCTTCTTCCCAGTGGAATACACTTAACTCGAGATTTCCACAAAGCTCCCTGCTAAAGGATAATTTTATATATAAAATTATAAGATTTGGATCAGAAATAGAAGTTAGCTATAGCAATAGCAGTTAGACTTATATACCGCTTCATAGGGCGTTCAGCCCTCTCTAAGCGGTTTACAGAGTCAGCATATTGCCCCCAACAACAATCCGGGTCCTCATTTTACCCACCTCGGAAGGATGGAAGGCTGAGTAAACCCTGAGCCGGCGAGATTTGAACAGCCGAACTGCAGAACTGCAGTCAGCTGAAGTAGCCTGCAGTGCTGCATTTAACCACTGTGCCATCTCGGCTCTTCTTTCATTTATCTTTCGGTTATCACCTCGGTTATCTTTCATTTAGGCAACATAACTTTTTCCTCTTTTTTTCCCTTCCTTACTGTGTGCCATATGTATTCTGTATACAATTTTTATTGCATTCTGTGCTGGTGTGCTTTTTAGAATTTATTTTGTTTTCTGCCATGTACTGTATGTTTTATTATATACAGTATGTTCGTGTAAACCAGTCAGAGTCCTGATGATTGCAGGAGGTAGAAAATGAATGAATGAATGAATCAATCAATCAATCAATGAAATTTCATTCTGAATCTCTTGCTTGGTGTTACTGCCTCATAAGAAAGCAACTTGAGAGAGATGTTTCTTTACTCTCAGTTGTCTCCAGATGAGAATCAAAATCTTAAGGTTTAAAATTGCTAACCAATGAACTTTCTAAAATAGTATTATGATAATGTGTCTAGTATTTCCCAGAAAAATCCAATGTTGATCTTTTGAATGCCAGGAATTTAGAAAGAAATAATCTTATATTACTTTCTTGTTTTGCTTTGTTTTTAATGAGGTAGATTCCTTCTTCTCTCCCTTCTCCTTCCCTCACTTCATGATCTATCCATATCTTTACCATCCTGCTGCTCTTTCCTTGCTCTTCTTCCATCCATTTCCTCTGTTCCCAATCTCTTCAGCCATTCTTTGCTTCCTCTGCATCTCCCCATTTTTCTGTGCTGTTTATCTCGGCACATTGTTGTGCCCTCTCATTGTTCTTCACCCTAATAGTATTGTTGTTAGTTACCCATTTTCCTGTCACTCTTCTCATTGTTAGTCCCATTCAACAGTGAGCATCCTGCTCTTTTCATTCCCTTTCTGCTCCTCACATCATGAGGATCCAGCTATCTTCCATTATGTTCTTGTTATTACTACATTAATAGGCAATAAAAGAGATGACACTCATTGTGAGAATAGCAGGAAATAATATTTATCAATTACATTTTAATTTGCATTTATATCCCACTACAACCATGGAGAACTCTCAGTGGTTTCACAAGAATACACAAGGTGAGAACTGAAGAAAGCTACTAGAGTTCTAATACTACTGATAGTCCTAGAGTACTGCTGTTACAGTTATACAGCGGAATTATTGAGTCTGTCATTTGTACTTCAATAACTGTCTCATTTGTACAGTAAAAAAACAGGACAGGTACAGATTCCAATGGATAGTTAGGACTGCAGAAAAAGCAAGTGCAACCAGCCTGGCTTCCATTGAGGACCTGTGTACTGCACAAGTAGAAAGAGGGCTAAGAAAATATCTACAGACCCCTCACATCCTGGACATACATTGCTTCAACTTCTCCCTGCAGGATGCCATTAAAGGCATTGCATCCCAAAACAACTAGACATAAATACAGTTTTCCCCCATGCCATCACTCTGCTGAACACCTGATTCCCACAGCCCTGTCTAATGCTTAAGGTAGTGTTTCTCAACCTTGGCAACTTGAAGATGTCCGGACTTCAACTCCCAGAATTCCCCAGCCAGAATTCTGGGAGTTGAAGTCCAGACATCTTCAAATTGCCAAGGTTGAGAAACACTGCCTTAAGGAGATCTACCCATGTAGTAGGGCTGTATTGCTATGATCCTTCTCATCTTTTATACTGCCTTCTTCTCTTGGTGTCTTGTGATTATATCACTTTGTTGTTTTTATGTACACAGAGAGCTTATGTACTAGAGACAAATTCCTTGGGTGTCCAAGCACGCTTGGCCAATAAAGAATATTATTCTATTCTATTCTATTCTATTCTATTCTTTGTAAATATGGCTACATTTCTATATCAATCTATTCTCCAGCTTCCTCCAACTCAAAACAATTTCCCTCCTAAACCATAATGCTGTATGTAAGCAAATAAAGAGCTCTTTAGCAATTTATTTTGCTTAATTTAAATATGGGCAGGCAGTTGAACTCGTCAAATGCAGTGTCATGCTGATATCTGAAATGGTGCCTTTTTTTCTTATTAATTCCTTGCCTATAATTGGCAGCGACGTTGATCTGAAGTTTGTTTTGAGAATTCCTTCATTCTTCCTTTCCCTTTGACACACAACAAGGATGTATTGTTCTCTCCCCCAACACACACACACACACACTTCTCTTAGAGCAGTCAAAATGTTTGAAGACCAAGAAGAAAGATAAGTGACTTTTAAAGTACTACCTTTTTGCTAAAAGCTAAAAGCTGTGTTTGGCTTGAAGGAAATGTGTCATATATCAGCTGTGTGGCACTGCCCTGTATGATTTGTCTTGTTGCATTACTTCGCCTCTTGCGTGTCACATTACAGAAGGTCAAGCCACTTTGGCTAACAATAGGACACATGTAAGGAGAATGGCAGTTGACATCTTCATGTTTTTTTTTTCAGGCTCTGCACTTTGCCCTTCAGCCTGGAAATGAAGAACAAATGCCACCAAACAGTCTAATGGTGGCTACCCATAGAAGAGAGAAAATAAATTGCAAAATTCTCTAAGGACAATAGTCTGGAGGACTGATGGAAGTTAATTTACGGGAACTTTGATACATTCCTTCCCAGGCCTGAACTCTTATTACAGCTAAATGGCAGGCGGTGAACTCCAGAAAAATTCACAAGATTTTCTTCCAATATCCTACAACGTGGGAATGAGATTTGATAGGGCAAAAGTCTCGGGATAATGGAGACAGATAGGATTCATTGTTCATAGGATTCATTGAACCAGAATTTGGTGTGGTTATCCCGGTGCAAAAGAAGCAGTCAATTCAACTTTACCCCTTTCTCTTTCTCTCTCTTTCTTCTACTTCTCTCTCGTTTAACTTGTCCCGGGGGCCTAGTGAACAGGACACTTTAAAAATGAGCCGAGGAAGAAGTCAATGAAGGGATTGTTCTGGCAGAAAGAAATCACTCTTAAAGGTCTTGTGAAGAGGGCATGTTGTGCATAAATGTCAAAAGGGTTAGTATTTTTGCATTACATACATGTAGATAAATAGTATATCAGTGATCACTCAGTGAAGTGGTAGAAGTGATGTGCCAGTGCCTGGAGGCTGTCAGGGTCGGGATGGGAATGAACAAGCTTGCACTCAATCCCGACAAGACTGAGTGGCTATTGATGCTCCCTCCCAAAGATGGTCCAGCTATTCCATCTCTCACCCTGGGTGTGTGTGTGTGTGTGAAATTATACGCTCCTCAGAGAGGGCTTGCAATTTGGGAGTCCTCCTGGATCCACAGCTGACTTTAAAACAGCACTTGTCGGCTATGACCACGGGGGCCTTTGCCCAGGTTCGCCTGGTGCACCAATTGCGACCCTATCTGGACCTGGAGGCCCTTCGGATAGTCACTCACGCCCTCGTCACCTCAAGACTGTATTACTGTAACACGCTCTACATGGGGCTGCCCTTGAAGAGTGTTCGAAGACTTCATTTAGTCCAGAATGCAGCCATGCGAGCGATTGTTACACCTATCCTCCGTGAGCTGCACTGGCTTCCTATTGGTCTCCGAATATGCTTCAAAGTGCTAGTCGTTACTTTTAAAGCCCTACATGGCATTGGACCTGGCTACCTGAGAGACTGCCTCCTGCCAATTACCTCCCACAGACCGATTAGATCGCACAGATTAGGCCTCCTCCGGATTCCATCAGGCGGTCAGTGTCGACTGGTAACCCCCCGGGGGAGGGCCTTCTCTGTTGCTGCTCCGGCCCTCTGGAACGATCTCCCCGTTGAGATCTGGACCCTTACTACCCTTCCAGCCTTCCGTAAAGCGACGAAGACCTGGCTGTTCGAGCAGGCCTGGGGCTGTTGAATTGTCCAGCCCCATTTCAAGTTGTGGATGTTGTTGCAATTTTAAACTGTTTATTTATTGTTTTTATATCCCCCCTCCCTTTTTATTGTAAGCCGCCCGGAGTCTTCCGAGAGTGGGCGGCATACAAAACTAATAAAATAAATAAATAAATAAATAAATAAATAAATAAATAAATAAATAAATAAATAAATAAATAAATAAATAAATAAATAAATAAATAAATGTAATGTAATTTGACTTATGCTAACTTCATGGCCTCTTTGTAGTTTTTAGGCAATTCAGAGGAAGTGACATGCCTATACATTTCATTTCATTAACTTCCCAGCCCAGCCTACAGTCAAAGGGAAAGGAAAGGAAGGAAAAGAAGAATCCAGGAATTCTCAAAACAAACTCCAGCATTTACAGAAGATCCATTCATTCTCTGATTTATTAACAAACAGATTTCATCTACAAGCCAGGGTGGCATCACATTTAGGAGCCCTGATGGTCCCTTGGTCAGAATGCAATATTGCAGGAAAACTCTGCCCACAGCCGGGAGTTTGATCCTGATGGAGCTAAAGGTTGACTCAGTCTTCTATCCTTCCAAGGTTGGTAGAATGAAATCCCAGATGGTTTTTGGGTGGGGGGTGGCAATATGCTGACTTTGCAAACTGCTTAGAGAGGCTGCAAAAGCACTCTGGAGTGCTACATATGTCTAAGTGGTATTGCTAGTGCTATTTGATGTGTTCAATCACCTGCCATGTTTAAAATAGGCAAAGAAAATGCTTAAAGGCTGCTATATTGATATGCAAGTAGCATTGTAGTTTAGGCACATAATTTGTTTAGAATTTTGGAAGTTGGCTCTAAGCTGGGTAATGAATCAGTATAGAAATATAGCCATGTTGACAAGCCTGCTAGCTTTCCAGCCTGTATTCCCAAATCTTACCAGCTTCTGCAGTGATGTCATCTAAAATTAGCTAGCTGCTACTTTGTGGCTGGATATATTTCTGCATAGAATGCTGATAACTTAAGGCAGGCAATGTGCCAGCTAAATAATGCTGCACTACTTGGATACTAATGTATGTTTTCGATAGATCCATTTAAACCCACATCTTTCCTCTGCATATTTGCAGACCAAAAACCAATGGATAAGGATCCCCCCCCCCCCCCCCGAAATGCTATTTAGGAAATATGTAGTCTCACTGTTATGATAACAGCCCTTGATGGAGTAACAGTACAACTGGACACTTAGGGAAAAACCAAATGATGCTGTCCTGGGACCATACATAGTACAGAGTTGTTTCCCTCTTCACTTCCCAGCATATTAGATTGTGGCAGTTTACCCAACATCTGTTTTGGAGGAAAAAAATATATCAAGTTATAAAAGCATAATTTATGTACTTTTATTGGGAAAGTATTTTGCAAATAATTGTACTGTGAACAGATTTGCAATGGGATAGCCCTACAAGGCTGGTGACAAAGTGCTTTAGGATTATTAAAATAAACAACAATGAAAATATGACATACATCCTATAAATAAATAGAGATGGTGAAGATCAAATAAACACAGAACACAAAATTGCATATTTTGAATATACATCCATCTGGTGCCCAGGATCACGATTAACGTTTACTGGTTTCTGCAACATTTCTGAGATATCCAACCTGCTTCCAAATATGGGAAGCCAGATGTTTTGAGATGATTGACAAACAGGCAATTATTTATTAGTTTGGAGGGCTGGCGACATATAGTTGTGGATACCACAGTGATCTTCATCGGAATGTGGTGTGCTCACAAATTATTATCATCAAAAACTGGACTGCATCTGAACCTAGCTATACTGTCTGTTACTTAGATAAGATCATGATGGGTACTGGTGTTTCTATGAAAACAAATATAATATTTAAAGGAACAGTTTTCCAGTCCGCCTGTGAAAGCTGGTGATTGAGAAACAATGAAAGAAAGACAGTAGACAACACATTTTGAATCTAGAAATGTTCACTAAGAATACTGCCGATTGCAAGAAGAACCAATCACTTATCCTGGGCCAAGTAAACACTGTGTCAGGCCTGCCGCGGTTCCTTTAAGAATCTTTGGCCTGCCACACTCTCATTAAGGGGGGGGGATTTAGCAAGGGGTAGAATGTGTTGTTTTCAAAATAAAAAATTCCTTCCTAGAAGCTCAAGGTCATCTTTTGTCTCCCAAACCTTTGCACCTGATCGGAAGCAGTTGGGCGTAGGTCCTAGCGTGGAAGAAGAAGATTGGACCATGTGATGGACTGTGGGTGTGGGGACAAGATCATGAACTTTTAACTGGGTGGGATTCTGATGTAACTTCCAGAATTGGGATTCCATAGCACGATGCCAACATGCCTGCCTTATTAAATTGGAACTTTAAGCATAGTTTTGCCTTCAACTCTGATTTAATTCTGCATGATATTTGGAATGCTGACACACTTGGCTGTTTCTTTGAAGCAGGGGTAGGATTGTACTAATTCGGCTGAGATTGGGCAAACAGGTAGCTCTGACTATCAGCTGGGAGCGAACTGGCTCACTCCGACTTTCAGCTGGCCCTGCCTACCTGCCCTTGCGCTATACTCATCTATATTCCCGCTGATAGGCGGGGCAGGGTGGATTGCTATGCCTCAGCTGTTTTCCTCCTGCAGAAAGTGATTTCTCTGTAAACTGTGCATGCACAAAGTGTGCGTGAAGGGAACCAGTTGTTAAACTGGTAAAATCATGCCCATGCTTTGAAGTGATGATTGGCAAGTAGAAAATAATACAAACACACAATACAAAATACTAGATGATAATGTATTAGAAAAACTGAATATCCAACATACTGCAGAGGTGTCTGCATGGCACACTATTCTTATAATATTGCTTGCTAACATTAGTTCCACCACTCCCAATGTTTGTTTCTTTGTTTTATAATAGTAATCGTACTTAGACTTATAAACTGCTTCACAGTGCTTCACAGGACACTCTTTTTACAGAGTCAACCATCTGGGTCCTCAGTTTTCTGAGCTTGAAAGGATGGAAGGCTGAGTCAACCTTGAGCCAGTCAGGATCGAACTGCTGACAGTCAGCAGAATTAGCTTCAATACTGCATTCTAACCCCTGAGCCACCAGGACTCTTAATTGACATTGAACATTTTACCAAATTTCTTGCAGCTGCCATAGTTTGTGCAGGGAAATAATATTTTGGAGGGTTTTATGACAACATCAAAATCATGCTTTTATGTTATTTTATTTGCTTATTTAGCAGAGATGATGAGTCGCTGAAATGTTATAAGCATGACTCTGCTTGGCAAGGCTGAGGGAAGCAAAAGAAGGGAAAGACAAGTTGGATGGCTAATGTCAAAATGTTTATCATACTGTCTTTGGAAGACTAGAGGTTATTCCTAGAGGCAGGTCAAATTGATGAATATTTGTCCACGAAGTTAGTCAAGCCTGACTCCATGGCAGCTAGCTAATTGCCACTGATTGACCTAACACTTTGGAAAGTGACCTAAGAGCCAACCCTGCTCCTTGGCAACACATTCTGAAAATCACTTGCACATTTTGAGTTTACCTGCTCATTAAGAACTAATTACATAGTGGGCACAATGCAAAATAATAGGGAGAAATAGAAGCAGGGCCAGTGAATACTTTTTGGATATTGGTCTACTAGCATATGGCAGGGAGTGGTTGTCCAGATGAATGACACAAAAACTAGAGTGGTTCCTTCTTTCAAAACTAAGAACTATTCAGCTGATATGTTCCAATGCAATGTCATACCCCTCATTTGGGCTGCCCATTATAGCATCTCTATCTGACCTTTCTAAAACAGTAATCAGGTCAGCTGGCAGCATGACACTGTTCATTTGACCATGTCCTACAGAGATATGGCTCTCTGGCATTGGAGTGGTTCTGGAAACTGTAATGATCCTTAGGTATGTGCAGATCATGTCTATGATAAGAAAGCATGGTCCTATGTTCTCAACAGAATACCCTACACCACCAGGCTTGAAATTGTGGGCTAGGACAACCAAGAACTACACCGCCTATGGTCAGACTTAAGCATAGTACACAAAATTATCCACTACAATATCTTACTAGTCAATGACTACTTCAACTTCAACCATAATAATACAAGAGCTGTCAGCCTTTGATTTGCTGCTGCTTCGGCTGCCATTGAAACGGGGAGGGGGGGCATGGTATTTGGGAGGGGAATACTAATTGTGCTGGAGGAAGATTCTGGAGTTTCTGCTGCTTGTCTTACTGCGCATGCGGAGGAGGTTTCCAGGCCAATGGCACCGACATTCCATCTGGGTGATGCCTTTCGAAGTTATCTCACACCTGACACTTGGGAGAATTATGATTGGACTGTAACTGGGATGCCAAGTGGTAGGGAATGGGTTATTTTATATATCATTTGCTTTCGCGCCTAAATAATCAGTTTTCACTTTGCTACGCTTCTAATCATTTATAATTAGTAAAAGTACACTTGATTCTATCAATGGAGTCTCGTGGTTTTTCTTTCCTAATTACTCAATGGAGGAGTGCTGACAAGAGCAGACAACAGATACAAACTCAATGTAAACCGCTCCAAACTTGAGTGCAGAAAATACGACTTCAGCAACAGAGTGGCCAATGCCTGGAATGCTCTACCTGACTCTTTTGTTACATCTTCAATTCCCCAATACTTTAACCTTAAACTGTCTACTATTGACCTCACCCCATTCCTAAGAGGTCTGTAAGGGGCGTAAGCATAAGCGCACCATCGTTCCTACCATTTCTGTCCTACTGTCCCCATTTATTCATCCCCGTTTCATTTATATTCATGTTTATACTTATGCCTATTATCTTGTAAATGATTGACAAAGCAAATAAAGAAATAAAAATAAATAAATAAATTCATTGGGTGGGGCTAATTGGGATCTTTCTCTTTCTTACTAGACAATTATGAAAGCAACTACATTCATTTTCATTGGAAATTTTCCGTAGGATATTGCAATTCCATCTACTGAAAATTTGGACTGAAATTCCCCAAGTTTGCAGTTTTTAAAATAAGCCAAAGATGTATCTGTTTTGAAGAGAAATTAAGTCTAAGTAAGTTCTAATGCAGAATGATTTTTAATGAGAATTCTTGAAGAGACCCCTTTAAATAAACTTTTAAAGCTATAGCAATATAGCAATAGCAGTAGACTTATATACCGCTTCATAGGCCTTTCAGGCCTCTCTAAGCGGTTTACAGAGAGTCAGCATATTGCCCCCAACAATCTGGGTCCTCATTTTACCCACCTCGGAAGGATGGAAGGCTGAGTCAACCCTGAGCCGGTGAGATTTGAACCGCTGACCTGCTGATCTAGCAGTAGCCTGCAGTGCTGCAACCACTGCGCCACCTTGGCTCTTCTGTATCCCTGAAAGAGGGTCTTTAAACATGACTTTTTTTGTATACAACTTTCAGACACCTGCATTGCTTTTCAGCCATGTCATTCACAAACGTGGCTTGCGTGAATTTTTGACCAAGGAAAGACAGGTATGGGACAACTTCATTCACTGTTGCCACTGGGATATGGCTGTTTCAAAGCCATTCCCATACAAATTCGAGTAGAGCCTTTACATTTCTAATTCTGTTTGCCTTGACATTTGCTGCAAAGTGTGGTTGAGGAAAGAAGATGTGGATTCCTGGTTTAATCTTTCTTTTCATGTTGCAATGAGCAAGAGAGAAATGCTGCAGATTTTTTTTTTTTTTAAAAAAGGAACCTCACATGCCAAGCTCTTCTTTTGGATACCATTTTTCAGAATTGCCTCCAGGAAAGACTGACAGGCTTCCTGGGTACAAAATCATTAATCTGAGAAAAAGGATGGCAGATGGCTTCATCAGGGAAAGACATTTTTGATCAGTGTCTGCCTTTGCATTCGGTGGCAACTAGCGGAGAGAGGGATGGGGGAGCGGGAGGGACGTTTAAGGAAAATAGGACTCGCTCCACACTAAGGATGTATGAGCTGTCAAATATTCATATCTGGCTTTCACGTTTAGCAGCTCTCTTTATTAGTGTACACTTTTCCCCCCCTCTTCCCAACTATCGCTGCAACTTGCAAGAAGTTCTGCAGGAATGCTTAACATTTAGGTAGTTTTGATAGAGGTTATTTGGCAAGGGATGGTAGATTAGGATTCATCAATGAAAAAAAGAAATATTCGTGGTGCTCCATCTTTCTCTTCATTTCTCTTCTCCTTTGAGGATCTCCTCTGTGTTGTTTCAGAGAAACAAATGGCAGATAGCTTGTTTGCTTCCCAGTTTATGGAAGGCCAATAATCATCCTAGGAAGGAGTAGAGTAGAGTAGAGTAGAGTAGAGTAGAGTAGAGTAGAGTAGAGTAGAGTAGAGTAGGGTAGGGCAGGGTAGGGTAGAGTAGGGTATAGAAAGGGAAAGGGGGGGGATTTTTTAGAGATTTTATTAATATTTGTAGGCCGCCCTTTTCCCTGAGGGGACTCAGGGCGGCTCACATAAAATCGGGGAAGGGGGAATACAGACATTAACATAGAGACATATAATAAAATAGTAAACAACATACATTCATCATTTGGGAGGGGCAACTATCCTTGTCCCCAGGCCTGACGGGCTAGCCAGTTCTTAAGGGCTGTGCGGAAGGCCTGGACGGTGGAGAGGGTACGAATCTCTACGGGGAGCTCGTTCCAAAGGGTCGGGGCTACTACTGAGAAGGCCCTCCTCCTTGTAGTTGCCAGCCGACACTGGCTGGCCGATGGGATACGGAGGAGGCCTAATCTATGCGATCTTATTGGTCGCAGGGATGTAATTGGCAGAAGGCGGTCTCTCAAGTATCCAGATCCACTACCATGCAGGGCTTTATGGGTGACTAATAGCACCTTGAAGCGCATCCGGAGATCGACAGGTAGCCAGCGCAGCTCGCGGAGGATAGGTGTTATGCGGGTGAACCGAGGTGCACCCACAATCACTCGCGCGGCCGCGTTCTGTACTAGCTGAAGTCGCCGGATGCTCTTCAAGGGAAGGGGAAGGGGAAGGGGATGGGGAGATGGGGATAGGAATGGAACGGAACAGAACAGAACAGAACAGAACAGAGCAGAATAGAATAGAATAGAATAGAATAGAATAGAATAGAATAGAATAGAATGGAATTCTTTATTGGCCAAGTGTGATTAGATGCACAAGGAATTTACTTCCAGAGCATAAACTCTCAGTGTACATACAAGCATTAACTGATAACTCATGATCATGGTTATCTTAAATCCTCAATAGAGGTCTTACTGCCATAAGGTTGGAGATGGGGATGGGGATAGGAACAGAATGGAATGGAACGGAACAGAACAGAACAGAACAGAACAGAATAGAATGGAATTCTTTATTGGCCAAATGTGATTAGATGCACAAAGAATTTGTTTCCAGTGCATAAACGCTCAGTGTACATACAAGCCTTAATTGATAACTCATGATCATGGTTATCTTAAATCGGCAATAGAGGTCTTACTGTCATAAGGTTAGGATAATACCTGAACTGGAATATGTCATAGAAGTTTCTCCCACTTGGTACTACTTCAATGTCTTAACTTTCCATTCTTAAAACTCCTAGCTAGTTTACCCACACTTGCTAGAGAATATCAACTTGGTGGTGATTCCTATCCCATTGCATCCCCTTTCTATTCCAGTGGAAAATTTATAAGGTGGGTGGGTCCACTGTTTAGAGTTCTGGATTCTCTTCCTATGTAAATGAAATTTCAATCATTCACAAAATGAGGAATTTAACAAGTCTAGAGGGGGGGGGACCAAATTAAGTGGGGTGGGGGAGAGGAGAACAGTCACAAAGAGCCCAGTTAAGAAACTCTGCAAAACTAGGCAGGAAGTAAATAGCAGGAGGTATTAAGGAATAAAACAAGACTGATTCATTGAAATAGTGTAAAGGAATTCCATATTATTTCAATCTATGCACCTTTTATGAATGAGAGATAAAGCTCTTTTAAAACCTTTGGAACAAAGAGTGGCGGTATGTCTAACATTTGTTAAATGTGTCTAACAATTGCATAAAGATATTGCACATAGTCTACGTTTTCTAATTTCTATTTTATGTACATTCAGCTCCTATTATTATCTGGGGTTATTTCTTCTTTCTGTCATGATAAAAGGTTGGGATCAATTACCTTTCTTGTATTCTTAGATCATCAAATCATATTATTACAGTGAAAGAATGAGAAAGAAAGGGAGTTGGAGAGAGAGAAAAATCTATTTTAATAATTGTAATTAAATTCCATTAGCTTTGGCAAAGCTAGCATTAAGAAACAATCACTTATGGAAAAGAAAATATTGTATTGTGGTGAAGAACAGAATGAATTCTAAGTTAAATGTTGCTTCAATGAGAAGGTTTATACACACACATACACACACACATCATACGTTGTCACAAGTTATTTCCACAGATCACGAGGCTGAAAAGTTGTAAACTTGTGAAGACAGCTTAGAAGCAGCCCCAGATGTTTCCATGAAGCTGTTTCTTTTTATAAAGCAGGTTTTAGCGAAATATAAATCTGGGCTTAGAAGATAGACTTTTATGCAATGGTACCCAGTTAAGTTCCCTGACATTGAAAAAAAGGAGCCTGGGCAGATGCCAGGAGAGGTTAAAATTTACCTCATGTTGTAGGTTGCATAGGACTTGGCTGCATTTTCAATTTGCAGGGCAGATTATAACATCTACTGCCTTCAGTGACACTTATGACCTTGCCATTTTAGCCCACACACTCTGCTTATTCATCTCTAGAGACTACTTTGAAATCTCTCTGATTATATCAGTTGTAACACGGCTGATATATTCTGTTCCCCTTTGCAAATTCAAATCATCCCCAACCTTTCAATGTGGGGAATTGTCTAAGAAAATTACACAGCAGATTTGGAGGAGGGGCAGATTGGCTTTAGATTTTACATTTTGGGTTTTCTCTTGCTATTGCTGGTTGTTTCTTTAAATGTGGTTTAAAATGGAATTTTATGAACTTGTGTTAGGGAGGGCTGCCTTGAAAGGTAGATAAGATTAACTTACAACTCTGTCTGTAAGTAATGCATTGAAGGTATGAAAGAAGGAAGGGTTCCGCCCCAAGCGACTGATGGATCCTGTTAGGTTCCAGACGGAGCTTGGGGTTATTCCTGATACCCTCGCCCGCAGTTCGGCGGAGACCCTCGTCGCTGCCTGGCACTCGGCAGCTTCGGAGTCTCTGGACCGGATTGCGCCGCTACGGCCCCTCCGGGTCAGCGGCCCCCGGAGGCCTCCTTGGTTCACTGAGGAGCTCCGGGAGGTAAAGCGCCGGAGGAGACGCCTAGAGCACTCGTGGAGGTCCGATAGGTCTGAGTCGAAACGGGCACTTTTAACAGCATGCACCAAGGAGTATATTCGGACTTTAAGAACAGCAAAAAGAACATACATTGCCTCCTTGGTAGCGTCCGCCGAGTCCCGCCCAGCCGCCCTGTTTAGGATAACCCGCTCCCTCCTAAATAGGAGGGAGACGGGGGACTCCCTACAGGGTAAGGCTGAGGAGTATGTCCAGTTCTTGGCGGACAAAGTTGCCCGGTTTCGAGCGGACCTGGACTCCACCCCAGTAGATCCAGCCGAGACACAAGGAGAAGACTTGGCAAACCATCTCTGGGTTGAGTTTCAGGAAGTTGCCTCTGGGGATGTGGACAAGGCTATGCGAGCTGTGAGCACCTCCACCTGCGTACTGGACCCGTGTCCCTCCTGGCTGGTTGCCAACAGCAGTGAGGTGACACTAGGCTGGATCCAGGCGGTTGTTACCGCCTCTCTTCGGGAGGGGTACTTTCCCACCGCGCTTAAGACAGCGGTGGTAAGACCCCTCCTGAAGAAACCGTCCTTGGATCCAGCTGTTCTTAATAACTATCGTCCAGTCTCCAACCTTCCCTTTGTAGGGAAGGTTGTTGAGAAGGTGGTGGCTCTCCAGCTTCAGCGTACCTTGGAGGAAGCTAACTATCTTGACCCCTTCCAGTCTGGCTTCAGACCCGGTTACAGCACAGAAACCGCTTTGGTCGCATTGACCGATGATCTCTGGAGAGCTAGGGATGGAGGCTATGCTTCCATCCTAGTTCTCCTGGACCTCTCAGCGGCTTTCGATACCATCGACCATGGTATCCTTCTGCGACGACTGCGGGAGATAGGGGTGGGCGGCACTGTTTTGCAGTGGTTCTCCTCCTATCTCTCGGACAGGTCGCAGTCGGTGTTGGTGGGGGGGCAGAGATCGTCCCTGAGGCCCCTAACTTATGGGGTGCCGCAGGGGTCGGTCCTATCCCCCCTACTATTTAACATTTACATGAAACCGCTGGGCGAGATCATCCGGAGGCACGGGATAAAATACTACCAATATGCGGACGATACACAGTTGTATCTGTCCGCCCCGTGCCAACTCAATGAAGCGGTGGACGTGATGAACCGGGGTCTAGAGGCCGTTAAAGACTGGATGAGAGCAAACAAGCTGATACTCAACCCAGACAAGACCGAGTGGCTGTTGTGTTTTCCTCCCAAAAATTTGACCAACATACCATCACTCAGGCTGGGGGGACAAAACTTACACCCCTCAGAAAGGGCCCGCAACTTGGGAGTCCTCCTGGACCCACAGCTGACTTTTGACCACCATCTCTCAGCTGTGACCAGGGGGGCATTTGCCCAGGTTCGCCTGGTGCGCCAGTTGCGGCCCTACCTGAATCGGGAGGCCCTCACAACAGTCACTCGAGCCCTTGTGATCTCCAGGCTGGAATACTGTAATGTGCTCTACATGGGGCTGCCCTTGAAGAGCATCCGGAGACTTCAGCTAGTCCAGAATGCGGCCGCGCGAGTGATCGTGGGCGCACCACGGTTCGCCCACATAACATCGATCCTCCGTGAGCTGCACTGGCTACCTGTCGATCTCCGGGTGCACTTCAAGGTCCTACTCACCACCTATAAAGCGCTCCATGGTAGTGGATCTGGCTATTTGAGAGACCGCCTTCTGCCAATTACCTCCCTGCGTCCCATCAGATCGCACAGAGTTGGCCTCCTCCGTATTCCATCCGCCAGTCAGTGCCGACTGGCGACTACCCGGAGGAGAGCCTTCTCTGTTGTGGCTCCGACACTATGGAACAATCTCCCCGTGGAGATTCATACCCTCACCACCGTCCAGGCCTTCCGCACAGCCCTCAAGAACTGGCTAGCCCGTCAGGTCTGGGGCTAAGCCTATTTTCACCCCTCCCGAATGTTGAGTGAATGTTGAGTTTTACTGTTTAATTTATTTTTGTTCACATTTCTTTTTGCACTGTCCCACACTCCCTTTCCTTTGTGATTGTAAGCCGCCCTGAGTCCCCTTAGGGAAAAGGGCGGCCTATAAATGCTCAATAAAATAAAAATAAAATAAAATAAGGGAACTGGAACAGAAATTTCAGGTAATGGAGAGACTTGTAAGTTAATATGTAGACATATTTACATTTGCAGTTTCCAAATATATATAAGACAAAATAAGAATTTTCTCTCTCCTCTCTTCTCCTCAAAACACAAACACAAACACATACACACACACATTTTGAACATAACATGAAGCTTAACCTAGAATGGTCTTTGCATGGAAACATGACTATATCTTGAGGAGAAGAGAGGAGAGGGAAAATTCTTATTTTGTCTTATATATATTTGGAAACTGCAAATGTAAATATGTATATATGTAAATGTATATTTACGAGCCAAGGTGGCACAGTGGTTAAATGCAGGCTACTGCTAGATCAGCAGTTCAGCGGTTCAAATCTCACCGGCTCAGGGTTGACTCAGTCTTCCATCCTTCCGAGGTGGGTAAAATGAGGACCCAGATTGTTGGGGGCAATATGCTGACTCTCTGTAAACCTCTTAGAGAGGCCTGAAAGGCATATGAAGCGGTATATAAGTCTACTGCTATTGCTATTGCTAATATATATATATATATATATATATATATATGTGTGTGTGTGTGTGTGTTGTGTGTGTGTGTGTGTGTGTGTGTGTATATAACTATATATAACATTGGGTTTGTATCATGGTTGATACAAACATTTTGTCTTCTGATATCTTAATCTGAATCAGCAGCTTTGTGATTATAATCTTTATTATGTAAAATTTATATTAATTTTATTATGGCAATTTTATTACGGCAATTTTTTTTGGGCAAATTGAATTCCAGGCACAGTGAAATTTGAATCTCCATGGAGCCAAGGTAAAAACATTTCTAGTTCTCTCTGTTAGAGTCCTAATCAAGAGCTGTCATTACTTCTGAATAAAATTTAGACAAGTCTGCATTTTAAAAATTATTTTATTTATATGGCCACTTATTTGCTAAGTGAAGAATGTTTAGTTCTATCCTCAAAAGAACCATTCTTGATATATCTTAATATAAAAAGCAACTTCTAATGGGGATTGGGCATTATGAACTCCCAATACTCTGGCTTTTCACTTTGTCCCAGTCTTGGAAATAATTTTGGAGTCTGTGACTAATAAAGCTGGAGATGATTTTTGGCTATTGGGATTTTCTGACGTCCTCCTTTGACTGCTTTTGCTCTCTGAGGTGTTGCTCAGAGTCATCAGAGAAAGGTCCAATTGAGCTGTCCTTCAGATATGTTTGACTACCATTCTCAAACTTCCCAACCAACATACTGATTGGGAATTCTCTAGCTACAGTCTAAACACATCTCCAGAGAATGAGATTGAGAAAATTTTGCCCTTTGCATCTGGTGCCATAGTTGAGGAATACAACGTTCCTGGGCTTTATAATCCTTGTGGGTGCATATAGCAATAGCAATAGCACTTAGACTTATATACCACTTCATAGCGCTCTCAAAGTGGTTTACAGAGCCAGTCTATTGCCCCCAACAATATGGATCTTCATTTTACTGACCTTGGAAGGATGGAAGTCTGAGTCAACCTTGAACCGGTCAGGATCGAACTGATAGCACTCAGCAGAATAGCCTGCAATATATGTGTTGGTGTGTTTTTAAGCTATTTAGTATGGATTCTTAATTGTGTTTGCCTGTTTCCTTAAACTGTTCTTCTATGTTGCCAAAAATATTCTTGTTTGAGCAGGCTTTATTATTATTTCAAGTTATCTGTTACTCTGAAATCTTTCAGAGGGCAGAATGAAACAAAGAAAATGCATGACTCTTATTTTTATTTGACTTTATTATAGCTGCTCACTCCCATAGACTCTGGTTGGCTTACAGCTAGAGATGTCAAACAATAAAGATAGTTACAAATGTGCAACTTCATAGGCAACCAGGGCTAAAACAATCAAACCATTCCAGGGCCTTGATAAACGCAGGAGCTTTGGGTCTGAGATCAAATCCAGATGTTGTGCTTTTTAGAACCAAGGAGTGAGGTCACTTGTAGAAGGTAGGGCCTATGACAGACAAGGCACACCATTCTGGTCCCATAAAATGACAATATTTAATAGAAGGAACCTAGAGTGTACCAATTTTGATGGTACGTACCAGGTGGGCAGAAATAGTTGGAGATAGGTGAGTCCCACAGATATTCAAGCCATATGCCATAAAGAGATAGATGATAGATAGATAGATAGATAGATAGATAGATAGATAGATAGATAGATAGATAGAATGATTGACAGACAGACAGACAGACAATGACCAATCTAAATTGTGGTGGTGAAATGTAGTTATTGGGAGGTGCCCATTACTGTACATGTCACTTGGTGGGATTCAATTTTTTTTACTACGGGTTCTGGCTTGGTGGATGTGGCGTGGCTTGGTGGATATGGCTTGGTGGGCATGGCAGGGGAAGGATACTGTAAAATCTCCATTCCCTCCCCATTCCAGGGGAAGGTTACTGCAAAATCCCCATTCCCTCCTGATCAGCTGGGACTCAGGAGGCAGATAATAGATGGGGCTAGTCAGAGGTGGTATTTACCGTTTCTCTGAACTACTCCGCTACCAGTTCTCCAAAACTGGTCATAACCTGTTGAATGCCACCTCTGATGCCACTGCATTTCAAAGCCCCCAAGATTTCTGGATGGTCTTCAAAGGTAACCCCATGTAGAGTGTATTGCAATCATCTGCCATTTACAATTTTATAAGCTCCTATTAATATTTTTGCAATCAATTTGCTGTTTAATCTGTAAGATATCTGTTTTTCTTTAAAAAAAAAAATAATCTAGAAAAGTTACTCATACATCCAGTATGATCGGGTGCATTTTTACCGCAAATGAAATTTCATTATTTGCAGTGAGGGTCCCCCCCTCCACTTTCACTGATTGCACTAAAAACGTAGCCTTAAAATTGCATCCCTAGTTAATAATTGCATATTTTCCCAGGACAAAGGCAAATTTATGGGACATGAAGATGAGTTCACCTACTTTTGCCTAAGAATTGTTCTTTTATCATATCTATAAAATAATAATAGTAATAACTTAAAAATTATAATTCATTGTATAAATTATATTCACTATGTTCTGATTCAGCTACACTTTGTAAATATCTTTGTTTCTGGAAAGAATTTTGGGGAGTGAACATCTTTTACTGCTAAACAAGTGATGTTCTGCAGTTGGAATCACTACTCATATGGGACTTTCATTTGCACTAATTGAGTGAACTCTCACAGTTTCCCACACGTATCCAGGTAGAGACAAAGTTGTGCTTTTTCCATTTCTACTACACTTTGCATTACAGAACTATTTAATCAATCCCTTTCTGTAAGAACTGACCAATTTCTCACTTCTAACTGGAGTACATCAATATTCACCCTCACCTCTCCAGCTGCCAGCTTTTGAAGAACTTTAGCTCATTTTGAGTTCCTTTTTTTTTTAAAAAAAAAAATTCTCCTCAGCTTTATTGAAATGTCATGAACTTTACTTGGGTGAGATCATCTCACATTAGTTCCACTTTCATCACACTTCCACCATAGTTTCCAAGTCATTTGCAGGACAAAAAACAGTTTTAAAATGAGAAATGGGGGAAAGTTTGGCATGGCATTAAGATTAAGCAGAAAGATGCAGTTAAAAAAAAGTCCTCTTTATTTTGAAAAGCAAGCCAGAAAGTTGGGTGATGCCAGATATGTTTCTTGGCTATATTTTGAGGTTCATCTAGTAATTTTTTTTTCTAAATTGACAGGATGGTGCTCTTGTTTAAAGGACTGAATCGATACACTAAGGGTCCACCAAATTGCATGTAGCCCAACAAACTGATATGGCAGGAGCTTTACCCCCTTTGTAAAGTAAATAGAAGGGGATTATTGAATTATTATCTAAAGACAGAACCTCTTAAAAGATTTGTGACTTTGACTGATTTTGGGACTCCCTTAATATAGCAAGTCAAATACAGGCTATCAAATTTATACTATTACATGAACTGAACAATCTGCCACAGTTACTTCTTAATGATAAAGGTTCCCCTCACACCTTTGTACTAATTGTTCCCCAACTCTAGGGGGTGGTGCTCATTCCGTTTCAAATCCGAAGCGCCAGCGCTTCCGAAGACTTTTCTGTGGTCATGTGGCTGGCATGACTAAACATCAAAGGTGCATGGAATGCTGTTACCTTCCCACCAAAGGTGGTTCCTATTTTTCTACTTGCATTTTTACATGCTTTCGAACTACTAGGTTGGAAGAAGCTGGCACAAGTAACGGGAACTCACTCTGTTACCCGGTGCGAGGGATTCGAACCACTGAACTGCTGACCTTTCTGATCGAAAAGCTCAGCGTCTTAGCCACTGAGCCACCGTGTGTGTCACTATACTACTATACTATACTATACTATACTATACTATACTATACTATACTATACTATACTATACTATACTATACTATACTATACTATACTATACTATACTAAAGTCCCGACTTCTTAGGCAGGTTTATTACTGAGGAATTGGAAAAGAAAAATTAATCAGTCTTGACAATCCATTAAAAAATGAGTAGATTTACAAAACATTACTAAGAAATGTAATAGGCAAGACAAACATATCCGTTTATCTAGATTTTATTAGGTGATCCTTACAGTCCCTTTCATCTCCACACTTCAATTATTCTATTCTTATCTACTTGAATGCCATATTAGGTTTTCTCTATCTTACCAAACAAGTAATTACTTGACCAATACTCCTATTTTTTAATCCTATGTCTGCAATAATTCTATCAGACTGAGTGAAAGTAATATGAAAATGAAAATAATAACGATAATTAATGTAACCTTCTAGGATGGCTAGAGCACAAATAATAAAGGAGTTCTAATAGCCTTTTGGGACCTGGTCAAAACATATCTGAATTGCTAGAACTTAATTTCATTAGTGGACATGCCGTTACTTGTATGTCTGAGCATGCAAACCTTGATAAAAACTACATGCTGCATATAATTTAAGTTTGTTCCTGGAATGGCAAGAGAAAATGTCATATTCGAATAACTGCTTCTGGGTGAAGATATCTTGCATTAGAAAAATAATATGAGGAAAAATATAACTTAAGGAAACAGGACCTGAGAGCAGAATTTTTAGATTTTGCTTTCTTTCCTTCTTCATGCTAGGGATTTGCAGTTTAAACAAATGAGGGACAGAGAAGGAGAAGGGTGTCAAGTGAATGGAGAAATACTGAAAAGTAAACCCCATGCTGTGGGCCAGATTTACTGAACTTACTTCAAAGAAGTGTAAATTACTTTTCTATGCCCAGAATGGCAAGGAAGATTTGCACTCATTAAAATGAATCACACAGTGACTTTTTCAGCCAAAAACTGTAATATATATATATATATATATATATATATATATATATATATATATATATATATATATATATATATATATATATATATATATATATATATATATATATATATATATATATATATATATATATATATATATATATATATATATATATATATATAATTTCTCCATCGTCAGTTATTGTCTTGTAAACAGTTTAAAACAACATAAAGTTGAAATATGGTCTAATAAAATTTATTATTTTTAAAAAAAGATCTACAATTTTATCGATTTTGCTTTTTACTGGCCTGATTTTTACTTTTTTCCTTAAATTTATAAAAATGAGGAGCAAAGGGAATGTAAGCCTGAATCACATTACCAGCTTTGTTATGGCTGGAATACAGTGGTGGGTTTCAAAAATTGTTCGAACCTACTCTGTGGGTGTGGCCTCCTTTGTGGGAGTGGCTTGCCGCCCATGTGACTGGATGGTATGATGATGTTAATATAGTAAATATTTGAGTTATGATATTTGAATTAATATGAATTATATTTGATGACGGTGGAAGAGATGCACAAAAGCTTTTTGTAACCAGCTGATACACTTTCTACAATATGTAAAGAAGGAGGAGTTGTATGTTTGTTTTGAAAATAAATTTTTAATTTTTTTTTATAAAAATAAAATAAAATAAAATTGCAAAAAAGAGCACCTGTTTGCAGACTAGCATGGATGGTGCCAGGAGGGCCACCTTTGTAGGAAAGCTGAGTTTTGCATTTCATTGGTTGGGCATCTGACAACCCGCTCAACTTTGCAGCCATTTGCAGTATCTTGTGGTCATATGACTGCAATTTTGGTCATTTTTTTTTAAATTTTTGGAGGACTGGTTTCCAGCATTTACTTCTGGTTTCCAGCAAAAAGTACACATTTGATAAAACATATTTGCTTAATGGCCACCACATTCACTTAATGGCCACCAGAAAAAAAGTTGTAAAATTGGGTGTGGTCACAATTGGGTGTGATCAAATCAGCCACCGCTTAACAACCACAATGACTTACCATTGTAAGTCTGTGCTTAATTATGATTGTAGGCCAAGGACTACCTGTACAGTATTTCAGGCAAGCAGTAACTCCATATCCACATGGAAGCATATCTAACACTTTTATTATGGGAAACTGACCAAAATGAACACATTCACACTTATAGAGCCTTATATTATGTCTCAAGAAGGAGATAACTACCTTGTCTATGCATGTACAACCGCTATCCATTACAGCAGAAACCCAATGATGTATTTATTCATTTTCATTATGGATGAAAAATTGTAATAGTAAGAATCAGGCGACCAACCATTAATGATACCGTTATATCATCAGCAGTAACAATGATAAATGAGAGGGGTTGATCGAGAATTATTAAGTGAAGCCCTGAGTTGAAAATAGTTTGAAATACATTTTTGATGATCCCCAGCAAGATAGATTTCATTATTGACAGTGTGATAATAAAGTAATTACTGGGAGTTTTACTTGCCCATAATTATGGGGAAAATTTAGCTCTATGTGGACATTAAACAACTGGGCTAAAGCTTTCATTGAAAGAACTTGGAAGTTGTTTTGCACTTGATACTAAAATGCTCTATCCTTTCCTCTCCCCCCTTTTTTTGGCTCATCATTAAATGTGTTGAATGCTGTGGTTTTTTTTTTTAATCTGGGGGGAATATGCAAGACCTGTAATATTTATAAACTGAACAGCTACGCATCTCAGGGCCATTTCTGTTATATGTATTATTTATTTCCTGGCCTTCCTCCCTCATCCTTCCGTGCAAATGTTTCCTTAAGAATCGTGATTAATAAAACATACCCTTATGAATCGGGCGTGCTCATTTCCCAATTGTAGTTATTTCGATGCGACAGTCGTAGGAGAGAATTCAAAAATCACTACAACAACAACAACAACAACAGCAGCAGCAGCAACCGTTCAACACCTTTTGTCTGAGCTGCAGCCATTTTTATTAAATACATGTTTTTGATGAATTTATTTCACTGCTGACTCTTGTGACCAATTCCCAAAGGGATTTTGATGTTCCTGCATTGAATGCTGCAGCAATTAAAAAGACATTATACCTGCCATTTTTAATAAGGAACACTTACAAACTGTTCCACTCCCCTGTTCATTTTCTCTTTGGTTTGATTATTAGCAGAGCTAAAAAGATTGTACAAAGCTCTTTTTAAAAAAAAATTATCTAACGAGTAGCATCCATAGAATAGAGCAGTGTTTCTCAACCTTGGCGACTTTAAGTCCTGCGGACTTCAACTACCAGAATCCCCCCAGCCAGCTATGCTAAGCTATGCTGGCTGGGGAATTCTGGGAGTTGAAGTCCGCAGGACTTAAAGTCGCCAAGGTTGAGAAACACTGGAATAGAGCTTTGAAAAGCCAACACTAAAAATAAAAAGAATTATGAAAAACAAGATGCATGTCTGCTCATCCATCATGTATGAAGGAACAGTATTTCCCAACAAAATAAGGTTGCAGCTTCAAAGGTTGAAAAAACAAAATAAATCAAGCTAAAAAAAAAAAAACCCACCCAGCTCAAATTGTTGTTCTAAAGAGTTACAGAAAAATTAAGCAATAGAATCCCTCCCTCCCTCCCTCCCTCCCTCCTTTTTTTTTTGGGGGGGGGGGTTAACTTGAAAGGGTTTCAAAAGGTGACATCTTAAAGCTGGACCATCTGCAGAAAATGGTCAAAAATGGCAACGATGGTCTGATTTAAGTACCACTCTTTTTTTAGGCACCACATGCCAGATTTTTATTTCACAGGGACCCGCAAACAAACTTTCAAGGTTGAATTGCAAACACAGACCTTATCAGTCCTTGGATAGTTGCCAGGCGGATAGCTTCCAGACTCAATGCTGTACAAGGAAATACTTGGCAGGGAGTATTATCTCTGAGATAAGCAAATCTTCTCATTAACAAATTAATTGTCTCCTGCAAACACCACTCCCCTTTTGCTCCTCTTTTTCCCTATGGTAAGGGCCATTCACTGTCCACATGTGTGTCTTTACTCCTGAGTCGGCCCTATTCCTTAACTGTTCCCCTCTCCTGGGAGCTCTGCGCATGTGCACCTTGGGAATAGGCTCCACCTGTTCTTCAGCCTCACTTATCTCTGACTCCGAAGGTAGCTGATAATTGTCAGACAGCCCTGACCCCATCTCTGCCTCTGACACAGAGCATTCATCGGAGCTTTTCCTAGACTCCAGGACTGGCCCATGTTCCTCCCCAACCTCCTCACTGTCTGAATCTGCTGCCAGCTCCACTGGCCATTGACGGGCCACAACACCTATTTTAAAGCAATACCCATGATGATGTGGTCTCGAACAATCCTAGAAAACTAATAAGACACTGATGGACACAAATTAGAACTGCAGTTATATTTCATGGCTATTTTCATGTAGAATATTAAATCCACATCTTTATTTTACCAAAATGATATGAGCCGTACACTTCACTAGATAAATCTCAAAGAAAAACTTGAATAATCTGATCCTTTCAGTAAAATTCCAGTAAATTATTCCAGTAAGAACTATTCTAATGTGCACCCCCCAGTTTGACTGCAAATTCATAGTGATACTAGTTACCCACCCACCCCCTGTACTTTTTAAATAAAGTTAACAAAAGCACTGAATTGAAACACATTTTAAAGCTAAGTAGCAAAACATTTTTTAAAATATGTAGAAGATATATGTTTAGTGGGGAAAAAAGAATGTGAATGCCATTACTTTTGAAAATCATATTTAAATATGTATTCAAATGCAAATTTTTTGTGTAGGTAATGACAACCATGGTAATGATTTTGGCAGATGACTATGACAATGGAATGCTTGGAACATAATATAATTGAACATATTCATAAATAACAGGCCCAGAAATGAAGCTACAACTTTCTAAACTTATTTAAAGTCTAATATTTTGTATTCTAGAACCAAGGAGCAATGCAAACTTTAAAAGTGTTTCTAAGTAAGGTAGATGGTTCTTTAGGGAGAATATAATCCACATCTGACATGTAGAACATAGAATAACAGAATTGGAAAGGACCTTTGGAGTCTTCTATTCCCACCCCCCTGCTTGAGCAGAGGATGGGAATAGGTTGCTTCACTGCTGGATTAGTTTCCATCCATTGTTTCTTGTCTTGCTTTCTGATGCTTTGGAAAATAGTTTCACACACACACACACACACACACACACACACACACACACACACACACACACAGACACTCATCTTTGAAGCAGCCCCTGAGGTATTGAAACATTGCTATCATGTCCTCCCTAGTCCTTCTTTTCATTAAATTAGACATACCCAGTTCCTGCAACCGTTCTTCATAGGTTTTAGCCTTCAGCCCCCTAATCATTTTTGCTATTTTCTGCATTCTTTCCAGAGTCTCAACATCTTTGTTAGATTGTGGTGACCAAAACTGGATTCAGTATGCCAAGTGTGATCTTACTAAGGGTTTGTAAAGTGGTAGTGGAACTTCATGTGACCTTGATTCTTACCCTCTACTAATGCAGTTAGGATTGCGTTGGCTTTTTTGGCTGCTCCACACACTTTTAACTCATATTTAAGTGACTGTCCACTAGTTGCCTCACTGTTACTGGCATTAGGTCCAGTTTCATCTACCTTGTACCTCAGTGGTAGGATTCAAATAATTTAACAATAGGTTCTCTGCCCTAATGACCAGATGGGTAGGCGTGGTTCGGTGGTCATGTGACTGGGTGGGAGTGGCCAATTCAACATCACTCATGTTGATGGGCACTTCACCTTAGCTGCTCAAATGTAATAAGGATTAACTGGAGGGATAGTTTCTGTAAGCAGGTCAATAAAGATTAGGCTAGAAACAACACCAGAATGTTTCCTTCCTGCCTTCCTTACAGGATTAGCCCTGTAAAGTGGGAAAAAAACAAATTCAGATTTCTTCCAACAACCGGTTCTCCGAACTGCTTAGAAAGTTAACAACCTGTTCTCCCGAATAGGTGCGAACTGGCTGAATCCCACCACTGCTGTACCTATACATTTGGTTTTTCTTGCCCACCTGTAAAACCTTACTTTTATCTATGTTGAATTTTATTCTGTTAGCTAGGGCCCAGTGTTCAAGTCAATAACAACTTGTTTCAAATGAACTTTTTTGTTCGAATCCACAACTATCACATCAGCTCAAAGTACAGTTGTGAAAACTGATCCTTGAAAATAAATAAAATTCTGATAGTCTGATGAAACTTTACAATAGAGTCAACATTTATTCCTGAGGCTTGAAATAGGAGCCACATGTCTCCAATGTTTAAAAAGCACTTGAAGGGAAATAAAGAAGATTATAAGGCAGTTATGTTACAGTCTGTTTCATAAGTTACAGCATAAAAGTATTATTTAGAAAAGCAATTTTTTTCTGAAAAAAGTCCAAGATAGTTTCTACAAAGGTAAGTTTTGCTTTGCTGTATTGCTTTTTTTTAAAGGTGTCAACCAACACCTTGATGCGTGATCCAATATTCTTGGTGTATTTGGACCTTTGAAATCTTTTGATAAAGGTCTTTCCTGAAGGGCACATTCAGCAATTATGGGATAAGATGACAGATGTTCTCACAGATTGGAAACTGGCTGATAAACAGAAAAAGAAAGAATGAATGCACTAATAATTTTCCAATTAAAGTGATGTTCAAAGTAGAGTGATAATGCCAGATTTTTCAGATGTTGCCAAACTGTTCAAAGGTAGAAAAGAAAAGGGATTACTGTGAAGATATTTAAAATGATTCCTTCAAATTGGGTGAATGGACATCAAAATGAGAAGCCCTGTTCAGTATGAGCAACTGTTTACTATGGCCCCAAAACTCTCATAGGTAGCTGTTGTGGCCCAGCAGGAGCCGTTGGAGCTGCCACCAGACTCCGACAGCGAGGGGCCCTATGAGTCGGCTCTGGAGGACCCTGGACAGGGTTCCAACTCCGAGCAGGGCGCAGAGAGTCTGGTTGGCCAACCAGGTGGTGCCTGAGCCTTGGACCAGTGGGGAGGAGACAAGGGAGAGTGATCCAGAAGCCAGCAGTGAGTTGTTCCTGGATGCACGCCATCGAAGAGCTACTAGGCATCAGGAACAATTATGCAATTACAGGAGGTAATTGCGCTCAGCTGGTGGTCATTAGACTCCTCTCCAGACTATACAAAGCTACTTGTGCACACGCCCCTCTTTGCAGAAGTCAATGCAGGATTGAATATTGGACAACAGTACTGTGAGCTTGGCAGGCTGGATTGCTGCCAAGCTTTATCTGTGTTTATTGCTGCCTGAGTTTGTCTGAGTTGCTGCCAAGGTCCTTATCTGTTTGTTATGCTTGGCTTTCAGCCACCGAGGTTTTGGTGTCTTGCTATTAAAGTACATTCCAGTTAAGCTTGTCTCGGCATTCGTTACTGGACGGAGGAGGGGGTTAGAACAGGTAGCATATATTATTAATAGATCTCACCTAAAGAGATTTTAAAAAGATATTTTTTTTGTTTTTGTTGGTTTGTTTTATAGTATCTTCCAATGTATTACATTAAATGCCCTGTTTGTATTATCACAACACTCTTGTAATAATATTAGTAAAATAAAATAATTATGCATGTAACCAAATCTATAGCAGTCACTACAAAATGCAAGGAAATAAATGAAACTGATAAATCGAAGAAATAAACAGATGGAGACACAATTTAAATACCCTTCCAATTCTTTTTAAAGATTTTATTAAAGGGAGAGCTTCTGATTGCATCAATCAGACACCACACCAGAAAAGCAACTCTTGTTCATCTCCTTTACCTTTTGAAAATGGAGTATTATCAGTGGTGGGATTCAAATGTTTTTACTACTGGTTCTGTGGGCGTGGCTTGGTCAGCTTGGCTTGGTGGGCCTGGCAGGGGAAGGATACTGTAAAATCTCCATTCCCTCCCCATTCCAGGGAACGGATACTGTAAAATCTCCATTCCCTCCCCACTCCAAGGGACGGATATTGTAAAATCTCCATTCCCTCCCCACTCCAGGGGAAGGATACTGTAAAATCTCAATTCCCTCCCCAGTCCAGGGGAAGGATACTGTAAAATCTCCATTCCCTCCACACTCCAAGGGACAGATATTGTAAAATCTCCATTCCCTCTCTACTCCAGGGGAAGGTTACTGCAAAATCCCCATTTCCTCCTGATCAGCTGGGACTCGGGAGGCAGAGAATAGATGGGGGCGGGGCCAGTCAGAGGTGGCATTTACTGGTTCTCTGGACTACTCAAAATTTCTGCTACCGGTTCTCCAGAACTGGTCAGAACCTGCTGAATACCAACTCTGCAGTATTATCAGAGTTCTCCTTGATTGTCCAAATTAGGTGAACTGAGACTGGTTGCAGAAGATGTCCCTATGGAAACCACAAAATCCAGCCAGGTAGAATGTAAAATGTATTTGTTTGTTCATTCGTTCATCATGTTTACATAGATGCCCATGCCACATAGTGATTCTGGGTGGCATACACAATAAAACAACCCAAATAGATTAAAAACCAACTAAACATACAACCAAAATAAATTAAGGAGATAAACATACATGCTGAAAAGGTACAGTTGTTGCTCTTCTCACTTCCTTTGATAAATTGCTCCCTTGATGGCACATAGACTTGACCAGCAGTTTAAGGTTCTAGACACAAATAACAAAACCTTAATATTTTGTTTCTAAAGCTGAAACAGAAGAATATATTTCTAAGATTATTTCCAATCAACTGCTGGTGAGTATTTCACACTCTCATATAACTTGTTATTCAGTTTTAACAGGATGCATTAAGTCATATAATGTCTTCTTTTAAATTCTACTACCTGGCTTGTATTATTTAAACCAAGGAAAGACAAAAAAACAAGTTTCTGTTTTTGTCTTATAAATAATTAAAATGTGTTTAATTATAAATTATGTTTTTAATTCATTGCCTACTTTTTACACTGACTTTCAAACATGCAAAGATACCATTAAAAAGGCACTATTTTTCAATAGCCAATGAGAGACAGTTTAATTCAATAAAGAATTTTTCAGGTGAAAAATTATATGTGAAAACTATAACCGTGTGTGTGTTTGTGTGTGTGTGTGCGTGTGTATATGTGTATGAATATATGTACATGTATAGTTTCAACTCCTTTCCTTCTCCTTTCCTTCTCCTTTCCTTCTCCTTCTCCTTCTCCTTCTCCTTCTTTTTCTCCTCCTCCTCCTCCTCCTCCTCCTCCTCCTCCCCCTCTTCCTCCTCTATTCCCTAAATATAAGTTCTCCTGGTTATACATTCAGAATATTTATATTATCTATAGCTCTGTGCTTTTTACTTTAAACTTTTTAAACATATTCATAAATTCTACTACTACAATAGGTTGCCCATAGGTTTAAGTTAGACAGTTAGTGTACAATAATGTTTACACTCTGGCACTTGCCTGCCTTGCCTTTGAAATGATTTTCCATTTCACTTAACCTTTTCTTTTTAACATTTCTGCTTTTGAGGCTATTCATATACAAATAATAGGGATAAGCTAAGTGTTATAGAGAACAGAATGCTAAGCTGCTGCATTTTCTAACAAATGTTAATATAATGGATAAAGTTCTGGGTAAAGAAATAAACAAGTGAAGAGTAATTTTCCTACTGGCTACAATGAAGAGATTTTTCAAACTTTTGTAGTCAGTCAGCATTTAACAGCACAATAGAAGGGACGATGGTCATCATCTTAAACGGACACATTAATTTTTTTAAAATAATTTTTATGAAAAGAAGATTTTACAAAGCTTTTATAAACCACAGAAATGCAGAAGAAGACAAAGACATTATAACAGGGTAACAGAAAAAGTAAAGTAAAGAGTCTCAATGGGAGTGGGCGGCATACAAATTTCATTAAACTAAACTAATTTCATTAAACTAAGTATAATAATAAAAAAAATGTGGATGTGCTGGCTCAATGATTAAAGAAGTTGAGCTTCTCAGCTGGAAAGTCGATACTGTGGTTTGAGACCTGAGTGGTGCATGATGGGGTGAGCACCCATTACTAGCCCCAGCTCCTGCTCATCTAGTAGTTTGAAAACAAATGTGAATAGATAAATAGGTATCACTTCGTTAGGAAGGTAGCAGAATTCCATGCTCCTCAGCATACAGTCATGTTGGCCACATAACCATGGAAATGTCTTTGAACAATGCAGAATCCCTCAGTTGGGAAATGAAATGAACATCACTCCTAGATTCAGAGATGACCGAACAGGGGAAATGTTTATCGTTACTAAAAAAAAAAAAGAAGAAAAGGAAGATATCTAGAGAAGTGACTTAATCTTCTTTGCAGCAGTTATAAACATAGCAATTACCATCTCCACCCTTCCATATTACATATTGTGGTTCCCATAAACAAACTTTCTTAAGCAATAAATCCTGAAATTAACAGTTTTATCCATTTGCAGCAAAAAGGTCCATAAAAGATTTCCAGTTTGGTATAAAAGTAGTTGTAAATCATTTCCTAACCCAACAAACTAATTTAGCAATTTCTGCAAACTCAGCCATCTTCCCAATCCATTCCTCCATTATTGATGATTCTTCCATCTTTGTGCATATAACAGTGGTTACCATATATAAAATCAATCATCCATGAGGTTGTTTTTTTTCCTAGAAGACTGTCCATCTGTCTTAATAAGAAAAGCTCCATGTCATCTGAATGTTAATTTTTAAAACTTTCTGTATTACCAAATGTGTGTGATGACCCAGGGCTCATAACACAAACAGCTGGCAGTTCAACCCACCCCTTTATTGCTCCCAAACACTCCCACATTTCTGGCAAATCCCAGAGCAGAGTGATAACAAACCCCCACACAAACCATAAGCAGCCTCTAGCTGCAATTAGTCCAGCCCAGTATTGTATGCACCAGGGCTGCATGGCAATAAATCCAAATGTATTTGGCAAATCAAGGGGCTCAGAGAGAAAAAATATCCAGGTAATTAGTGCAGAACGCCAAAGGAATGCAATGATTCTTGGCAAGCTCAAACGTCAGCATGCAACACTTCAGGAACTCAGTGTTGGGTTCCTGACAAATGCCGCTCCCCACAGCAACTCCTAAAGTCTCATTCCCCAGGTGTGCCTGGTGAAGATGGGCAGGTCGGTTCACCGACAAATGCGCGCTCGACAAAAGCGTGCCGACGAAACCACCACGAGAAAACCGCGAGGTCGAAATCTCGCTGACGAATGTGCACAGAAGCGCACCGACAACAGCGCGCCGACAAAAGCGCGCCTTCAACAAACAACTAATAACAACCAAATAACCCTAACCTAAACCTAAACCTAAACCTAACCCTGAACCTAACCCTGAACCTAACCCTAACCCTAACCCTAACCCTAACCCTAACCCTAACCCTAACCCTAACCCTAACCCTAACCCTAACCCTAACCCTAACCCTAACCCTAACCCTAACCCTAACCCTAACCCTAACCCTAACCCTAACCCTTACTTTAACTTAAATCACACTTTTGTGGGTGCAGTTTTGTTGGTGCATTGTTGTGGGCGCGTTTATGACGACGCGGTTCTTTCGCTGCGGTTTCATCAGCGCGCTAGTGTCGTGCACGCATTTGTCGGGTCACGGGGCAGGGCACTCTCCTCATGAGTGGCCTACTTAGTCTGCACTGATCATGCCTTCTCTGCACTCTCCGAGCCCTTGGATAAGGAGGGGGTGGTTCTTGCTCCTTGTCTGAGCTCTGCCTCTCATGTTCATCCTGCCTCTGTTCCTCCCTGCCTGCAGGCCTTACTAATTCCAAAAAGCCTTATCTGGATTGACTTTGCCCTTCCTCAGTTTCCTCCAAGGCCAACGGAGCTGCCCTCTCAATCACTGTCAGTTCTTGTTTCATCTTATGCCACAGATTCAGACTCTGACTTGGGCATGGCAATGTGTTTATTTAGAATAGAATAGAATAGAATAGAATAGAATAGAATAGAATAGAACAGAACAGAACAGAACAGAACAGAACAGAACAGAACAGAATAGAATAGAATTACTTATTGGCCAAGTGTGATTGGATACACAAGGAATTTGTCTTCATTGCATAAGCTCCCATTGTACATAAAAGTTTTTACTGATAAATCATGATCATAGTCATCATAAAAATACATTCATCATAAATCATAAGATACCACATTTAGTGATAGTCATAGGATACGAAGTAAGCAATCAACATAAATTTATGTACAATATTGTTTTTTTCCCCCCAAACCCACCCCATCCTGCATGATAAAATGCCCAACATGTTTTTAATATTTCCAACAGTAATTAGAAATACTTCGATACGTCTTAGACAATTTCTTCTGGTCATATATCAATGGTACATCATTTTAAAAAGGTTTTCTTTTAAATTATAAGGCAATGAGAATTTCAGACCTTTTAACCACATACACTCCCACTGATCCATTTGAATATTTTTGGCCCATTTTACCATAATTATTTCATTTGTTTTTCTTCCATTTCAAAAGGTAAAATATTTTATAGTTTAGCAATCATGTGTTCATCATTTGTATATAATTCAGTTTTATCATATTTTCTTCCATATTTTTAAAATCTATATTAATTCTTTCTCTTAATTGTGCATATGAGAACAACTGAAAACGACATTCATTTGCAATCAATTGTTCTCTTGATTTCATCTTAAATACCCCATTTTCCTTTACCAGCAGGAAATATTAATATTTATATATTAACCACTTGTCATTGCCCACTGTTTCTTTTCTATAAAATGCTTCCTGAGCTATATTTTAAGTAACACATTCATATTTAACGTATACATTCTTCTGAACAGTGATCAATGTAATTAGTCTCATCTTAATAAATCTTTCTTATTTTAACATAGAATTTTTTAAAAAAAATAACATGCAATTCACTTTAGTTATATTAATACTGAAATATTGCACCTTTTTTTCTCAGTCTGAAATTCAGTTTTCACAAACAAATCTTTTTGGTCTTCCATCTTCATATTCTTTGTCAGCATATTTGTTTTATCTCTATTAATTTTAAATTCAAATGCTCCAAATTCTCTTCGTTCTTCCAATAATACATCCGTCCCTAAAGGGTTCTCCAAAATTAAAACCAAAGCATCAGTAAATGCCTGTTATTTGTAAAAATGGACACATTTATGAATGCATGATAATCATGCTGATTGATGGCTTACTGTTTCCAGAATCATAGATAGGAGGCCTGGAATACTGGCAGTTAGTATCAATTTTTTTTAATCCGTATTTGTGATCTTTCCCAAATGCAAATGGTTGGCCACTTTGACACAAAAAATGTTGAATTAGATTAGCTCTTTATACCTTTATCCCAGTTTATGCCTACCGTGTGTGTGTGTGTGTGTGTGTGTATGTGTGTGTGTGTGTGTGTGTGTGTCAGGGATGTGCAGTCACTAGAGGCAAGGGAGGCGTGGCCTCACCAGTCATGGGGAAAAGGAAAGGGTTTTAAAGAATTTTTTTAAATAATTAAAGCCAAGGTAGTTGCTGCCAGATTCACAGTGACTTGGAACAGTGCTTTGTGTTAACCATAAGAGGAGGCCAGAGAACTAGGGGCCTCTTTTGCATAAGGAATTTTTCGCCTTTTAAGAGTTAAGCAAGGGTTAACAAGCAAAAAATTCCTTATACAAATGAGGCACGTATTCTCTCACCTCCTGTAGAGGGTATTTTTAGAGGCTTTTTAGAGTTCTCTGGGAGCAACTAGCTCAGTCTGACAGAGCTCTGGCCTTTCATGAGGGGAGGGGAGGGCAGGGCAGGGAGAAGTAGAGTTGAAATTGTCTCTGAAACAGCTGGAAAAAGTGCGTGTGTGGGGAGGGGGGAGGAATTCAAAAAGTTTGATCTGAAGGCAGCAGGGGAAGCGGGGGTGTGGCAGAGGAGCTGCTTTCAAGCCTTTGGAAAATATATCCAATCCAACTTCTGTGTTTTGTGTTTGAGAGTGAGCGAATGAGAGAGGGATCGAAGTTCTCCGTGTGCGTGTGTCTGTTTGAGAGAGGGGGGAGGGAGGGAGAGAGGGAGGAAGGAGGGGGAGGGAGAAGAAAAAGAATGGGAAAACTTATTTCGCAAGGGGGGAAAATGCTGTCACTTTAAATCGGAACTGAGCATGCCTGGTTGTGGAATTCTGGGAGTTGAAGTCAACAAGTCTAAAAAGTGCCTCACCAACCCTAAAGCTGACCGCACGTCACTGGTGTGTGTGTGTGTGTGTGTGTGTGTGTGTGTGTGTATTGGTTTGTGTGTGTCTACACAGAGACACACCCACCATTTGGGTAGAACAGAAAGATAAATAAGGAAACTGTAGTTCAAAAAATTGGCCATTCCCATACTGTCTGTCCCTGTTCCAGAAGTATAACAACTCCAGTTAGTTTAATTAGCTGTTTTTTTTAAATACAAGAATCTGTAATTTTTTCCCTAAGAAAATTAAATTAATCAAATGTACATAATTTATAGATATTCTAATTTCTTATTGTTTCATTACCATAATTATGTCCATTAAGCTGCGTTTACACTGATTGCATTTGCAATGAAGCACTCATTGAATTGTACTTTTTCTGAAGCCAGATAATGTAGGGTTATTCAACTGCAGGTAAGCCAGTAGTGGGATTCAGTAAGTTTGCACCTATTCGGGAGAACTAATTGTTAACTTTTTAAGCAGTTCGGAGAACCGGTTGTTGGAAGAAATTTCCTGTTGTTTTTTCTCCACTTTACAGGGCTATTCCTGTAAGGAAGGCAGGAAGGGAACATTCTGGTGTTGTTTCTAGCCTAATCTTTATTGTCCTGCTTACAGAAACTGCCTCTCCGTTTAACCCTTATTACATTGTAACAGCTAAGGTAAAGCGCCCATCAACGTGTCATTGAGTTGGCCACACCCACCCAGTCACATGACCACTGAGCCCTGCCTACCCAGCTGTCTATTAGGGCAGAGAACCGGTTTTTAAATTATTTGAATCCCACCACTGAGGTAAGCCATAATGTACATAATTTTCATCCACTCCCCCCCCCCCAAATAAATAGTAGCCTTTATGAACTTTTCTAGTAAGGAATGAAAAAATGAAACTGCCTCCACCAGCATCTTGATTTCTCTGCCAACGAAAAGCCACATTGCTAGATTATGATTTTTCAATTTACAAGAATCCCATGATGGATTGCCTTCGCATCTTTTGACAGTGACAATGCAAAACACAAATATATCACATTTCTGACAGGCTTCTATACAAAACTGTTGGATTACGATTTTCTGGTGAATCAAAGGGCTGGTGGGACTTCTTCTTCTTTTTTTCTTTACTTTTAAAGCCAGTCTTCTGATGCTGCATTTGCACATTTTAGTTATGCTGCTAAGAAATATTCAAGTGAACCAAATATGCAGGCAAACCATACTCAGAGGCAATCAGAGAAATCAGTCAAAGGTTTGCTTAATGAATTTATTCATTCTTGAAACTTGATTGTACAAATTATATTTCTCATTTCAGGCAAAAGAAACATGCCAGGTGACCCCAGGTATGTGATTAAAAACAGGTGGCATTCAAAATTTAAATGAGCTTCTCGGAATGATTAACCATCTACAGATTATGTGCAAGCATGCTGGAAGAAAAAAAAAGTTGAGACAAATCATTATATTTTCTGACACTGTCTCCTCATTCCAAAAACAGCTATTCAACATATTTGAAAATAATGGAATGTACAATGCAGATAGAAATCTAAGATACTAGATTTCCCTTAAATGGTTATACGGATTTTCATATTTTTACCCTGCAACCACCGCAGAATACAAAAAAAAGTCTTATGTAATAGCACTTAGATTTATATACCACCTCACAGTGCTTACAACTGCATGCTACCATGCTATAGCATGAAAGTGTACATACAGAAGTTGTGAATTCCATTTATAGCAGTATTAAATCTGGTAACATTTTGTTACACATTGTTCTTCTTAACACAGTTCTTTTAACTCTGACTTATCTATATTAAACCATGGTGGCTCAGTGTATGTTGAATGTTTGAATGTTTATTTTATTTATATGCTACCCTTTTCCCCCGAAGGGGACTCAGGGCGGTTCACAACTCAACCAAGGGAGGGGGATGCAGACAAAAATTAAAATGACACGCAACAATACATAATTTAAAACACACGACAGTCATACCATTCGAGAAGGGGGTAGAAGCTTTTTAGCCCCAGGCCTGTCGGAATAGCCAGGTTTTAAGGGCTTTGCGGAAGGTCTGGAGGGTGGTGAGGGTTCGAATCTCCACGGGGAGTTCGTTCCAGAGGGTCGGAGCGGCCACAGAGAAGGCTCTCCTCCAAGTAGTCACCAGTCGACACTGGCCGGCGGATGGAATTCGGAGGAGGCCTAATCTGTGGGATCTAATCGGTCTAGAGGAGGTAATTGGCAGCAGGCAGTCTCTCAAGTGGTTAGAGTGCAGTACCGTAGCCGACTTCTGCTGATCACTGGCTGCCAGTAATTTGGCAGATCGAATCTCACTGGTTCAAGTTTGACTCAGTCTTCCATCCTTCTGAGGTCGATAAAATGAGGACCCAGATTGTTGAGGGCAGCAGGCTAACTCTGTAAACTGCTTAGAGAGGGCTATAAATTGCTATAAAGCAGTATATAAGTCTTAGTGCTATTGCTATAAGTCCAGAAATCAATTGCAAGTTAATCTCTCTCACACACACACTTTCCTATGTTGTTTTTTTTAAATTCAAGACACAGTAAAAGCAACTAAGGGGTTTTTTTTTTTTTGGTTTTTTTGCAAATCTTCCTTTTGTCTTTCTGCAGCTCTCAAAAGCATTGAATGTCTGATCATTTGGATGACAATTCGACTTTGCTTCTGAATTTCTTCAAACTGCCCCAATTCAGTCTAGGAACTGTACGTGATGTCATTGCAATCTTAAATCAATTTTCTTTGCGCCATATTATCGCAATTTATTTTTGCTGCTCGACCCTTTTATTGCTGAGATCATTGTTATATGTACATATGCGTGTAATGAAAAAATATATATCCTGAATGGTGACTTGATGGCTCCGTAGCCCTCAAAAATTTTCAAAACCTTTTATGGCCATCTTCTTGTTACAGGATAATGTCCTTGGTTTTGCACTGATGTTGCATTTATCTTCCATTGCTTGGCCTTTGGGATAGTTGAATGTCACCTGTTTTTTCTCACCTCCTTGGCAAATTCCTGCTTAGTGACCTTGAGGTGAGTTTTTTTTTTTTTTTTACAGATTATCTCCTTTCCGTTGTGTCCTTTTCACTATTCTCAGTGGATCTGCAGTTATGGGAGAATCTTTCTTTCCTGCTTTGATCTCATAAAGGCTAGTTCTTAAAACACATAGTTGCAAGGGAATACAAGGCTAGCTCTATTCTCCATGAATACAACTAAAGGCTGGACGAGAGCCAATGTGGTATTTTCACACAATCTGTTTCTTTTCTCTCTACTGATTCAGTGAATGAGTTACTTTATTGAAGACTTCTGGGCATGTGTTATCTGTCTTCATAGGTGTACAGTTAATCTCTTCATACCTATAGGTTGGATTTCAGACATCCTAGGAATGTTTTGACACTAATTTGGACAAAGATATAGCAATAGCAGTTAGACTTATATACCGCTTCATAGGGCTTTCAGCCCTCTCTAAGCGGTTTACAGAGTCAGCATATCGCCCCCACAGTCTGGGTCCTCATTTCACCCACCTCGGAAGCATGGAAAGCTGAGTCAACCTTGAGCCGGTGAGATTAGAACCGCTGAACTGCAGATAGCAGTCAGCTGAAGTGGCCTGCAGTACTGCACCCTAACCACTGCACCACCTCGGCTCATATGGATTTAAAGACTGACTGGGATGCTAGCAAAGCTGTAATTAATGATTGATTCATTCAATATAGTTGCGAGTTTAAAAAGAAATCTCAAGAAAAAAAATGCAGATTATATTAGAGGGGCATTAAAAAAAACAGATTTATAGAAAGCACCAACAAATTCTGCTATTTTATATCAAATTAAACTTCTACATCAACAATTATCTTTGTTAACTGTGAGAGAAATTGAGAGCAAATTAAGCTATATGAAGCAAAAGAACTTTGAGTTTATAAATAAATCAAGGATATGGCTAGCATATCAATTAAGAAAGGAGAAATAATAGAAAATTTTATTAAATTTACAGGAAGGTGAGACTATTAATGTAACTATTCAGAAATCCTTCCAGATTTTGAATAAAATACAGGAAGTTTTTTCTAGAAAAGATTGATGAGCTTTTGTGGAAAAAAACAGAATCTACCAAACTTTCACAACCCCGGAACCAAATTATGAATAATTTCATAACTACCTTTGAAGCATCAGAAGATATTAAAAAAGATTAAAACTGGGAAAACATCAGGCCCCTCTGGGTTGCCTGACTCGTACTATAAATGTTTCGAAGATCAGCTTTTACAACCACTTAAAAATGTGACGAATTCTATTCTGCAAGGAGTTGCTCTGAATCCTGGAAAGAGGCCAGTATTGCTTTATTGCCAAAGGAAGGACAAGATCTGACCTCAACCCAAGAGTTACTCACTGGTTTTGTTATTGAATAATGACTATAAAATGTTTACAACAATATTGGCTGGTAGACTAAATAGATTTTACAAGACTTTATTCATGTTGATCAAAGTGAGTTCCTACTGAAAAGACAAGAGACAATGTGGGAACTGTATTGAATGTAGTTGTACAGTATATATATATAACAGCATAATGAGAAGCAAGTGACATTGATTCTTTTGGATGTGGAGAAAGCCTTTGACAACTTGAATGGGTCTTTTATGTTGAAAGTTTTGGAAAATATGAAAAAAAAAATATTCAAGCAATCAAATCGATATATTAATCCCAGAAGGCACATATTATTGTTAATGGTGTTATAATGAAGTCACATGAGATATAAAAGGGGACAAGGCAAACATGTCCTTTGTCCGCTTTGCTTTTTATTTTAATTTTAGAAGGGTTGAACAGAGACGTTAGAAAGGATGAGAAAATAATGGATATGAAAATTTAGAAAGATAAAATATAAAGGAGATATATAAATTGAAGGCTTTTGCTGATGACTTAATTTTGATTCTGAAAAACTTCAGAATGGTATTGAATAATTGAAGAACTTTGATGCACCAGCTGAATTTAAAGTAAATAAATGATAAACAAATCTGTTGGTTAAAATTATGTTGGTTAAAAATATGACTACACAAGGCTAAAAGATTCTGATAAAAAAGAATTTTGGAACTGAAAAGAAGTTTAAATATCTAGGGGTCAGTTTATATTAGTCATACTGACTAATATAAACTGTATGTTGTTTCAGAACAATTACATTAAGGAACAATATTAAAAAAGACTTACTGAGCTGAAACGAACTCTAACTATTGAGTCACTATTGAGTAGAATTTCAGTGATCAAAATGAATGTTTTACATAGGACGTTATTTTTATTTCAAACAATACTGATACCGATGACTGGATATCCATTTAAACAATGGCAAAAATATGTTTCTAGGTTGTATAGCATGGCAGAAAACCAAGAGTCAAATATAAACTGCTTTAGGGTGGCAAAGAAAGAGGTAGGTTGGGATTGCATGATTTAAAATTATACTTTGTTGCTTGTTGGCTGATGTGGATAAAAGACTGAGCATCTCTGAGGAACAGGAGGTTACTGGAGTTTGAAGGATGTCAGCTGAGACTTGGGTGGCATGGCTCTCTATAATACAACAAAGGTCAATATAGATTTTCAAAATCATTTTGTTAGACATGACATAATGAGTGTCTTGAATAGATACAAAATAAGATATTACTAAAAATATGGTTATCAACCCAGGAAATCTTTTTTTAGAAGAGAAATTATAGTTACACATACTTGGCTGAACTATGCCCATCCATCCATCCATCCATCCATCCATCCATCCATCCATCCATCCATTTGTATTCCACCTTTATTATTTTTACAAATAATTCAAAGTAGTGAACAAAACTTCTTCCTTTTTTTCTCCACAACATCAACCTTGTGAGGTGAATTGGGCTGACAGAGAATGACTGACCCAAAATTACCCAGCTGGCTTTTATACCTAAGGTAGGACTAGAACTCACAGTCTGCCTATATCTAGTCTTGTATATTAACTACTAGACCAAACTGTCTCTACCTCAGAGACAGTTATGCTGTCTCTGTTATGCTCAGCTCATGGAGAGTTTTGATTCGATAAGAAGACTTTGAAGTGGATTCATGCACTAATGATATGCATGTTATTGCTAAAATGTTTAAACTATTATTGAAAATGAATGTGGAAGATGAATATGTTAAAGACTGCATGATTAAATGAGCAAAACATTTGGATATTATCAACCCTGGAGCCATCTTGGAATGTCTTTAGGATTGCCACAGTGAGACTAGATAAAGCTGTGGGAAGGGAGGAACAGTAGAGATAGCTGGGGAAATATGTAACCAAAATAACATTCTTTCTTCTGGGAACCAAGGACAATCTCACCAGCAACTGGTGGGGCATGGATGGGAGTCATCTGGGTTTGGGCCTGTGACCTGATTGGGGAATATGATGGTTGTGTGTAATGGGGGGGAAGAACTTTGGATTTTGTCTTGAGTGTGGAAAACCCAGGAGATTCAGAGTTGGGTTTTCACCACCTGTGACAATGTGACATGCCTAATAAATCTATACCTTGAGGAAACCTTTGGCCTTGGAGTTTTGATTTCATCCAGGCTGTTACTTGGAACCCTGACAGTATTAGCCAAATATAATGCTTGGTCAATGAGAGAATATGTTGAGTAAAAGATTAAACTTTATATTGAATTATAACTTGAAAGAGAACTATCACCTAATAAATTGTCAAAAGATATATAACACTTGTCAAACGTGTTGAAAATGAAATCTGTCTGAAGGTACTTTTTACCATATTTGGAGGACCTGCAAGAGAACTAAGAACTACTGGGGTCAGCTGTGTAATTTATTTCAGAGAATTCTTATATTAAGTGTACAATCGAAACCAGATATTTTCTTCTAGGTCTGCTGGATAAACAGACTGAAAAAAAAAATGGAGTATTGTTCTTATACAGTATATGATAACAGTAGTGAGACTTATTTATGGGCAGAGATGGAAAGATTCCGAAATTCCTACAATGGAGGAATGGAATGTGCAGTTAATGGAGCTGGCAGAGATGATGAAATTGACTGCTTTTATGAAAGAAAATGCTTTGCCTAGCTTCATTTTTCCTTTAAAAAAAGCTTACATTTTGAAAACTATTTGAACTATTTGCTTGACGCTGAAAAAAAATGAAATTATAACCTTGGGCTTTGACAACTATAAGTCTTTACAATCGTAGAAATGAACTGCCCTTTGTGCTAAGGTTTACTCTAGTTTAAAGGCTCTTCGTGTCTTATCCTTGGATCTCTACTGAAGAAACTTGGAAGACTCTGGTTTCTATAGATTTTCCCCCTTCTTTTTCTGCACCCCAATTTTGATTTTATCCCCATCACCTCCCCTTTTTTCTTTTGATTTTTTTTGTTGTTCTTTTGCATTTTAACTTCTTTGAAACTCAATAAAGTTCGGAAGAGAAAGGAGAAGGAAAAGAATTCCATGGACAGAGTTAAACTCATGGCAATGCATGTTCATGGAAAGAGGACACCAAATGGAACAGTAGTTGAAAGGGAAACAAACAAAATTTGTATTTGCTGTGAACATCAGCCTCTTACTGAATACAGAAACTAGACAACCAGATCAAGAGAACTCTCAGAAACCTTCCCAAGAAAGGTTACTCACTAATGAAAAATAGTAGCAGCTGAAAAGCAGTGAACTTGTCTTCCCTTGGTTCTATGAATGTTCCAAAACTCACAAGCCAGACATACATCTCTGTCTAATTGCATCATTACCTGGGACTCTAACCAACAATATTATGAAAGAATTGGCAAAAAAGCTTGGACGCCTCATAGAAAAATGCAAATTCTCCACCAAGCCCCCATACAGTCCCAGAGGTGGGTTGCTGCCAGTTCGGCCCAGATTGAGCGAACCAGTAGTAGCGGTGGCAGGAGGCTCTAACCATGTGGGAGCGCACCTAAACTGGTAGTAAAAAAATTGGCAACCCACCACTGTACAGTGCCCCTAAGGAATCAGAGACCTGACAATAGGTGAAGGTGAAATCATGGTCTCATTTGATCTCCCAACCCAGCGATAGACTCAGAATTAGCCAGTATTAGCCGAAGAATCGATGAGAGCACTACTACACAGCAGACCTGATCTAACCAAATACACTAAGGTTGAAATACTCAGAATCATGGACCTCATCAACTTCTCTGCCTAACCACATATTGTACTTTCAATTCAACTGACAAACAAATTACACCAACAAATTAAAGCAACACCCATGGGACCACTGCTTATAAAAGTAGCACTTAGATTTATGGTATATAGCGCTTCACAGAACTTTGAAGCCCACTCTAAACAGTTTACAGAGTCATCCTAGTGCCCCCAACAATCTGGGTCCTCATTTTACTGACCTCAGAAGGATGGAAGGCTGAGTCAACCTTGAACCAATGAGGATCGAACCCCTAATACTGCAATACTGCATTCTAACTAATGCACCACCACTACTCCTGAATAACTTATATGCAGAAACTACATCTTCCAGCATGCATTGGCCTAGAAGCTATAAGATTTGTATTAAAAGAAGTAGATGTGCGTGTGATCTGGGGCAGGGGCAGTGGTGGGTTTCAAAAAATTTTGGAACCTCTTCTGTAGGTGTGGCCTGCTTTCCAGGTCCACTGATGGAACCTCTTCTAACCGGTTCGGTAGATTTGATGAACCGGTTCTACTGAATAGGTGCGAACTGGTAGGAACTCACCTCTGGGCAGGGGTCAGGGGTGGGCTGTTAGCCAAAGTGCTAGGTAAAGCGGAACAAGAAATTGCTTTCATTAAAAGCATACTTTGGATCCACCACCTACCATTGCAATCACAGCTTCTCTTCATCACCAAAGTGCTACAAAAACTACAATTAGGCTGGAACAGACTTTTGAACTTTTTAGAAGACAAAACACGTTTAAAGAGCCGATGAAACAATGGAAATCCACAGAGAAGAAACCATAGTTGATGTGATCCATTTCTTGAAGGAGAAAGACAGATATCGATTGGCTTCATTGTGATACCAGAAAGGCCTTCCAGAAAGGCGACGGAAGGTAGACCTTTTGTTCCAAATAGAAAAATTAATTGTTTGCTAACTTGTTCTGAGGACATTTTGCTGAACTTATGCAATTATTGTCCCATATGCTACCTAGGTGGTCATTTGCAAGACTTATTTAAAGCTGTCCTTTGGAGCTGAAAGACTTCATATTGCTCTGCATAGACAAGCAAATTTACTCATTCTCATAAAAATAATATTGTAGGCCGGGGGGAGGGGGGGAGAGGCAATGTAAACAAATGGAATCTAGGAAGCAAAAATCCCCAAGCCTGTAAAATATGGTGCAATTACTGTATAGGTAGAGAACAATGTGGCAATATGGAAAGTCTTTCTCATAGTCTGCAGAGATGCAGAGAGGTCATTTGCTAAGCTCTCCTTTCAATTGCCATGTTGTTTCCCTTCTTTTGTGAATCACTCAAGCCACCTTTTCTCTTCATTATCCAACATTCCTTTTATTTTTTTTTAACAGCTGCTTTTATGTTCCTGTTAAATTAGAGAAGAAAAGAGCCTGTATTTTAAAGTCACTTAAAGCAAAGCACTGTGGTAAGTATGGGATTACAATGGAATGCACCTCTGTTGCCTGATGCTAAATGCTTTCACTTCGAAAGAAGTAGCGCATTGTAGGGAATGCTATCTTTTATTAACAAAATAATAAAATGTGCAAAGATACTTACCAACTTCTCTAGCTTCTAATAATAAAATTGCTCTTAACGTTTTTTAAAAATGCTTTGGTGAGCTGATTCAGCCTCATGACCTTCAAGCTGCTTCATACTGTTCTGACCTAGGCTTCCCAAGAGCCTGAAGCCAATTCCTTGTCCCGACAAAAAAAACAAAAAAACCTTTTATTAATTTACTGTGACTTCTGCTCATTCACATCCAGCAAAGTCTTTCAAGGGAGGATTTACAGTCACAGACCTTATCTGGCTTGGGGAGCTGACAGACCAATATCTGGCAAGGAGTCTCAGAGAGTCACAAACCAATTAGCAAACTAATTGTCTCTCACAAACTCCACTCCCCTTTTGCTCCTCTTTTAGTTCCTCTGGGAGGGACCATTCATCATCCACCTGTGGCCTTACTCCCAAGTCGACCCCTGTTCTTTATTTGTTCCCTTTGTTTGACAACTCTGTGCATGCAGACACTGGGAACAGGCTCCAGCTGTTCGTCTGCCTCACTGATGTCTGACTGTGAAGGCAGTTGATAACTGGCATATGGCTCTGCCCCCCTCTCTGCCTCTGACACAGAGCCTTCCCCAGACTCCAGGACTGGCCCATGTTCCTCCCCAACCTCCTCACTGTTTGAAACTGCTGCCAGTTCTGCTGGCAGGCCACAACATATGCCAACCCAGATATCACCCCTTTTACCCTGATGCCCTTCTGGAAGGCCTTAATGGATCAGAGTGGTCTTTTAGGATTTGAACTAAGGGGATGGAGCCCCACATCAGATATGTTTTGGACATGTTTGCATATCAAATAGCTGAATTCCCATCTTGCTTACCTAGTTTGTATTTTTTTTTAAATCTTATTTTGATTCTGTTGTGAGCTGCCTCAATCTCTAATTGAATAAAATAAAATGAAATAAAACTTAATGTCTTGTCAGACAGTCCTCTCACCATTTGTGAATCTTTGGATGTTCTTCCTTCACCTAGATTTCAATTTCTTTGATTTGAATCCCAAAGTCTAAGCCTACTCCCGCATTTCAAAGAAATTTTCATATAGTTCTCATTGTCATTCTCCTGTCATACTACTACTATATTTACGTCAGAAGTACCTCCTAAGGCGGTTCTGGGTTGAAAGGATTCACCAGTGATATCACCATTGCCCAGGGGATTGTAGATTGTAGATTGTAGATTGTAGAAGTTTATTTATATGCCACCCTTTTCCCTGGGGGGACTCAGGGCGGCTCACAACCCAAGGGGGAGGGGGAGACAAACTTTTAACATATAAGACAATACATAATTAAAAACACAACATTCATACCGTTCGGGCGGGTTACAGTCTTAGCCCCAGGCCTGACGGGATAGCCAGATTCTGAGGGCTGTGCGGAAGGTCTGGAGGGTGGTGAGGGTATGAATCTCCACGGGGAGATCGTTCCATAGGGTCAGAGCTGCCACCGACAAGGCTCTCCTTGGTGGGGAGGGGATGCTGGAATGGGCTCCTTTCATTTCTCTGTTATTTTTTCCACCTAAGTCGTACCTATTTCTTTACTTGCATTTGCATGCTTTCAACTGCTAGGTGGGAAGGAGCTGGGCAAATTGATAGGATTTTGAACTGTCAAGCACTTAACTTCTCAATGGTGTTCATATTCAGAGATCTAGGCACATGAGGCACGGGGCTTCCTATCATGAAGCTATTCTTTCTAGTAATATAGTAAAAACCAATTACATTTCTCAACCAATGCTTCCAGTTGCTAAGTTTGAGGACATTGATGAATGACAATTGAATGTTGCCACTTAGTTTATTCCTAATTCATAAAATAGTGCTTTTGTTCATACTTAAAGCTGATTAATTTCTTGATGATTCACCCAGAAGAGCACCGAAACAATAGCAAAGAGACAACCATTTTATTTCAGCAACACTATAAATAGCAATCAACCAGCCAACTCCTGATTGACTAACCCATGCATGGAATAAATTATGAAAGATTTTGGTGGATCTGGATTTCAATAAATGTAAAATAGACCCGTTAGCACTAAGAAGACCAGATTGCTTGACAAATCACAAGCTTTCATTGTGTCTACAATGAATGTGATACCCTCCGCGTATAACCTGGGGCAGCCAAAAAAGGCCTGTTCTGAATCATGAAAACACAAGTTATAGGTTAAAGTTTTCAAGAAACATCTCAAGTGTCCCATTTTTCCATGCATCTTTGTATTTTTCACAAAGGGCACAGAAACGCGAGCATTCAGCCTTCTGTTGTTCTTCACATTGCTGGATCAAAATCAAGAAGCAGTTATGAAATCTATGAATTTTTCATAAAACTCCTCCATCTTCCCAATGTTGTTTGTGCTTGGTGCAGTTCAGCTCATTTTAATTAGTCTGCAGTGTACTTCTATTTTACAAATATTAATACCCATCTGCCTGCATTTTCTTCGGTACTGCATGTTTTGATTGCCAGCCGGTGTTAATAAAAAGGTCAATAAAAGAAAAAAAATACTTTATTGCATATGTTACAAATATTATTTCATGTATACTTTTCATCCTCGGAGAATAACAAATCATTGAAAACTATCAATTACACTACCGATGTTTGCATAGCAAGCTTATTAACCTCAGTGGAAACAAGATAATTCACAGAATAGCAAGGGCAAATATGGATGGTAAATGCTAGAAATCTGCATATCAGAATAAATCTGGACTACTTTGTTGTCCCCATTAGTAGGACAGTCCGTTGGTCTGTTGGGTTTTTAATGATTTTTTTTTTTAAAAAAAAACCTGTTTAAAATGCATCAATTTTTATTCATAACTTTTCCCAAGACATGGAGTGTTTCCTGACTGTGTGAGAATAGTTAGGTAAATTCACTGAAAAAACTCTTTTTAAATGCAGAGTTCTCAGTTCCTTTTCAAAATATAAGTTTCTCCAAGGAGGGCTTTTGCAACTTATATTGGTATATATAATCATAGCTCCAGAAGTCTACAGAGATTCTCAGTCATCCACCTCATGGTTGTCTCAAAGGTGCTTTTTCAAAAGATGACTGAACTTTGTTTTTCCTCTAAGACATTTCATTTCTCATTCAAGAAGCTTCTTTAGTTCATGAACTGTTCAGTTCAGAACTGAAGAAGCTTCCTGGATGAGAAGTGAAATGTCTTCAAGGAAAAACAAAATCCAGTCATCTTTTGAAGAAGTATCTTTGGGATGGATTTGGAAATACCATTGAGATCACCTAATTCAACACCCTGCATCAGTGGTGGGTTTCAAAAATTGTTCGAACCTACTCTGTGGGTGTGGCCTCCTTTGTGGGAGTGGCTTGCTGCCCATGTGACCGGATGGGAGTGGCTTGCCGCCCATGTGACCGGATATGAAGATGCCGACGACACGTGTCAGAACTACCTTAAATTACCTCACACACAGCACTGGCATGCATAAGAATAGGATGTAAACTTGTTTTTTTAAAAGGCATCTTTGGTTTGCGTTAAAACAACTTCAACACACGCAATGTTCTGATTGCACCACAAACGCAGTAGTCATCCTTACATTTCACAGAGGCACTGAGTTTTATAAATATGAGCATGATAGTGTAGAATAATCATATCCAAGGACCAGTGGTGGGTTTCAAAAAAATTTGGAACCTCTTCTGTAGGTGTGGCCTGCTTTCCGGGTCCACTGGTGGAGCCTCTTCTAATTGGTTCGGTAGATTTGACGAACTGGTTCTACCAAATAGGTGCGAACTGGTAGGAACCCACCTCTGCCCTGCATAGTGCAGCATCTACTACAAGATGCCTGTCAGATGACTATGTAACTACTTTTTGATATTTTTACTGAAAGAAAACTCACCCTGTCATGTGGCAAGCTGTTTTCACATCACTACCTATTTTTCTATGGAGATTACTGAAGCTATTCCGGTTTATCTTTCTTTCTCACAACCATATTGTGATCTTGTCTATGTGGATTTTTTGGAAGATCATAAAAAAGATTCATCTCTGTATGTTGTTGGGATCTATTTTAATAGATCTTACAAATCTGCTCTAGAACTGGTATCCATGCAAATTTGCAATTTTACAAATGCAACACTTTTGTTTAAAAAAAGAATCTGAAAAAAACATTCCAACTGAAAACCAAGACATCACACAGTGGGCCAATCGCCCATTCTAACCCAAACACTGTTGAGGCCTTGAGGGTTTGTTTAAATTAAGGGCAGCCTGGAGGGCCAAACAAATTTCAAGAGTGAGGTTGTTTCATCATGATGGAGAAGGTCACGAAATCCCAACAGATGACCCTGTAGAATTGGTAGATGACACTGGAGAATTGATAGGATCCAGAGCAAGCTAACTCCAAGAACATATGGGATGGGCAGAAACTACAAAACCAGGGCCAATGCAATAAAGGGCTTTATGAATGATAGCCAAGATCTTGAATTGCACTCAGAAGGCTACTGGCTATAAATGCAGTTTCTGAAGCAAATATATTTCATTAGGTGCACTGTAGCATGCCGTTAACTGTCAGCGCTAGCTCGGAGTTGCCTTACAATGAGATACTGACAAACAAATGTAATAAACAAACAATTTCTGGACCAGCTACAGCTTCCAAGTGACCTTCAAGGATGGCCACTTGTAGAGCATATTGCAACAATGAGGACTCTTGCCTTGGTCAGGGGGTTGCTTTAGAATACCTGTAAGGCCCCATCCAGCCCTATGATTCTATGAAATTTTGAGTCTATAATAGATTCATAAGTCTATGATTCCATGATTCCAGGCCTGAGGTGACCAAAATAGAAATAACTGTTTTAAAGGCTTCTCAGCCCAATATGGATGCTACAGGTACTCAACAAAACTGTTGAGTGATTCCATAAACAAGGTTGCACTGGTATATAATTGTGAAGTCTTCTTGGATTTATTGCTTCTGCTTGAGCAGCTGGGGACAGCTGTAGCCAAGATGACTTTTGTACAAGTTGCTCAAGCAGAAGCAATAAATCCAAGAAGACTTCACAATTATACACCAGTGCAACCTTGTTTATGGAATCACTCAAGATCCCAGGAGTCTATGTATCCACAGACATGCAAGCTTGTCTCAACCTAAGCCTATTCCTCTTCTCCAGACCCACACAGCCCCCAAACCCTGGGGCAAGACTTTGACAGTATCATCTAGTTAGCCTATCATGGAATACATAACAGTCTAGCTTCAGTGTGCTAATGATACCAGACCTCAAACTGACAGAAGACATCATCCAGAGACTATGTAGATGATAAATTCCTAGATTAATCTTGTGTCTATACCACAGCCACTCATGCACGACACAGGTTTCCTTTAAAAGCACTTATTACTTAAAGGTTGTGAGATGTGGATGGAAAAAAATCCAGAAGACAGTTAGAAAATGGTCTAGGTATTCAAGAAAACTCCAGAGAAGACTTGGTACTCTGTTTGTAACTTCAGAAACAAATTGATTTTGACCATCATGTCAATTTTGGCCTAATTATACAATTTTGTTTAATTCATATATACCGTAACTCTTTACCGGTTTAATATTCAAGGGAAATTGTTTCTATACTCGTCTCTATATAATTAGATCATAGTAGTGACAGATTTATAGAAGAGAATGTATTTATAGCTCAGAGTTGAACTGTGGGGTCCTTGGTGCTCTCTGAGCTTGGTGATTTTCTTGCAGATGTTTCATTATCAATCAATTACCTAGTTTGGTAATGAAATATCTGCAAGAAAACCACCAAACACAGAGAGCACCAAGGACCCCCATAATGAGAGATAATTGTTCTGAAAACCTAAAAGGTTTAAAATAAGTACAAGCTGTTTGTTTCTAAAGTTTCTTAGAAGTTTGAAGATCTTCCTGAATTTGTCCTTACCGGCTTTAGATGACACCTAACTGACAATCTATAGTTCTTCAAGTATCTACATTTAGACTAGTTCAGCCATTGTAATTCTGGAGATGCTTTTGGTCATAATTTTCCTATTCTATGATCATGTACCAATGTCACAGCCCATGGCTAAAATCATATTTTTTCAGGAAGTGTATCTATATCAGGGGTGAAATTCAGCAGGTTCTGACAGGTTCTGGAGAATTGGTAGCGGAAATTTTGAGTAGTTCGGAGAACTGGCAAATACTACCTCTGGCTGGCCCCAGAGGGGAATGGGAATGGAGATTTTACAATATCTTTCCCGCAGGAGTGGGAAGGGAATGGAGATTTTGCAGTATCTTTCCCCTGCCATACTCACCAAGCCACAGAACCAGTAGTAAAAAAAAAAGAATTTTACCACTGATCTATATTATAGCAGTAACAACTGAGATAGGGGTTAGAGATAAAAGTATAGATATAAGGAACAATCATTTGAAATGAAAAGTAACTTCAAAGTTCCTATACTTTTGGAACAAGACATCAATGAACTTCACTGAAATTTGGAAGTCTGGGAGGATGGATTCATTGTGGAACTGATAGTAAGACATAGGTAAGATCATTCTTTTCAGCAGCTCCTCAGAGCTGTGACCAAAGAAAGAATTACATGGAAGGCAAGCAGCCATTCTAGCAGCAATGTTCAAGTGGTGTCAGTCTTCATTGTATTGACTCAATTTAGTGCAGCTTCAACTATTCAATGCCTTGAAAAAGAATGAAGAATCTGAGTGAATTTGGACTCTCCTGAATACGTGAAAAGCTGCTTTGCTGGTTGAAACTGATTTGATTGTTTGATCCATCTGATTTTACATAGCAAATTGATTCGAAGAATTGATTTAGCCCAATTGACACTGGTCTAAAGGATACCTCTGAATAACATTCAATGTGGCACAGATAACTGTTTGAGACTCTTTGAACCTGGTTCAGTATTTCACATGTAGGAGCACTATTAATCCTAAACTAGCTCTGTGTTGTGCTTTTGCAGCAAATTATTTCACTTGGGGCCCATTTAGAGTTGGGTTTGTTATTTATTAACAGAAAATATTTATTCAAGGTTTTTCCTTTTCGTCTACAATTTGAAGATCAGTTCTTTGTATTTCAACCAATTTGTAAAACAGATTCTTCCCTCATTAATCCTTCCTAGAAATATGTCTGGAGAGCTTCAATTTCCACTGTTCAATCAGTCATCTGCCTGTGTAAATTTCATGATACAATTGGTTAAAGATGAGTGCAGATTTCTCCAATAGAGTTTCCAAGTTTGTTGGAATAGAATTCCAGAATTCTCTGTCAGTATGAGTAGCCAAGTCTGGGAGAAGTGGGTTGAGACGTCAATTGAAATACATTATAATTTTTAAAATGTGTGTTATTCTCTATGTTAACTCAGTATGGAGTTGTGTATGTATCATATGATCACTTATATGAGTGCATAATCTATACATTTCAGAAAGAGTTGCCTATTTCAAGGGGAAGAGCGTTAAACCGTATTCCTCTGCGCACAACGTATACAGAGGAAGAATTGATTGAGTCCAATTCACACGGGTCTAAAGGAACATTAAATATAGAGCAGATAACAATTCAAGACTCTCGGAACCTGGTTCAGTATGTCACATATAGGAGCAGGGGTGGGATTCCACAACAGTGGTGAAATTCATTTTTTTTTTACTACTGGTTCCATGGGCATGGCTTGGTGGGCATGGCAGGGGAAGGGTACTTCAAAATCCTCATTCCCTCCCCACTCCTGGGGGAAGGATACTGCAAAATCCCCATTCTTACCCCACTCTGGGGCAAGCCAGAGGTGGTATTTGCCAGTTCTCTGAACTATTCAACATTTCCACTACTGGTTCTCCAGACCAGCTCAGAACCCGCAGAATTTCACCCCTGATTCTACTGGTTCGGAACGGTTCGGGTGAACCGGTTTGCTCTGATGATCAGCTGGTCCTGCTCTATCCTGTCCTTTATTTAGGTTTAGGTTTAGATTTAGGTTTCGTTTTATTTATATGCCGCCCTATTCCCAGCGGGACTCAGGGCAGCTCACAAACCCAAGAGGGGAAGGGAAACACAAGAACTACAAATACAAGCATTTAAAATAACCAACAGACACACAATTTCCTGCTTTCTAGCTCATCTCAATTGTGTGGCACGGCTGATTCCCCCCCCCCCCAGGTTTTTTTTACTTACCATTGTTGACTTGGAAGGTAAGCAGCTGACTTTCTAAATGCTCCATTTTCAGCTTTGCACATGCGCGCAAAGCACACACTCACCAAACCGGTTGTTAAACTGGCAGCATCCCACCACTGTATAGGAGCACTGTTAATCCTAAACAAGCTCTGTGTTTTTGCAACAAATTATTTCACCTGGAGCCCATGTGTGTGAAAAGGAGAAGGAATTGTGCAAGTGGGCAAACTGCGAGACATCTGAATATCTTTTTTTGTAGTGTAAATGGCGATACACAATTTATTTTATTTTATTTTTTTAAAAAATAGAGCATGACAGTGAAGTTTGGAGACTGGGAGTACCATTATAAATGTGTGTTTTTTAAAAAAATCTTTAAAATTAAAATAAATATCAATGTTGGAACACAGTAATCGGATTTGACAAGGCTGAGTAATGCTACTGTTATTTATGTAGTGACAAAACATCTGCAACTGTTTTTTTCCCCCACCCCAATATTTAGAACAGACATCTCTCCATTCAGGAAACTTTTAAAGCTTAATACTTCAAATATAAACTTGTGCTGTTGGTGACTGATGCTCTGTAACGTTCTCCGTGAAATTCCACTATATTTTTACAGACACCCCTCCTGCCCTCTGCATTCCTTAGTTCCTTTTATTGATTTTCTGCAGTCCTTGGGGCTGGCACTGTTGAAACAAACCACACTGTAATTTTTCATCTTGGGCTCGCTTTTATTACTTTACCAGACTCTCTGGCTCAGTTATTGCATTTGTGCATCATTTTGAAGTTTACGTCCTCTTTAATTGCATTTTTATTATTATTTTTTTCTTTTCTTTTTTGAATTATGTCAGGAATGCAGCCTTGGGCAGGATTTTAAGGAATACATGTTAATTTTCTTCCAAATAGGCCAACAATCTTGCAAATAGTACAATCATATACATGTTTACTCAGTAGTAAGTGATATTGAATGGGCTTCGCTCCTAATCTTCTATTTGATAACTAGGCTGCCTAGGATTATAATGAACTGCATTGCATTATTAATTTCTTCTTCCCCCAAGCAATATATATTTTTTCTCTGTTATTGCTTGTCTTTGAATAATAGTGGCATTCTTCCCAATCCTCAAGTGTGTGTCTTGGGGTGAGGACAATTCAATGTCATCTCAAAATCAGGGGCTATGGGGTACTATGTATAACAAGATAGTAAGCATAGGAGGGGAACCTATAGACAGTTTTCTCTAATGTGTGATCCATCCACACCAGGAAGGAAGGAAGGAGGGAGGGAGGGAGGGAGGGAGGGAGGGAGGGAAGGCAGGCAGGCAGGAAGGCAAGCAAGCTGACAGGAAGGAAGGAAGGAAGGAAGGAAGGAAGGAAGGAAGGAAGGAAGGAGGGAAGGGAGGGAGGGAGAAGGTGTCAATCATTCAATCATGGCATACATGCTTGGTGAAGATGCCTTGTATCTCCATTCAAAATGCATGTAAATGTCTGTTGGTTCACAAGATAAAATAAAAATAAAAACTATAAGAAGGGCAGACTATAAGAGGGCTATTGATAGCATGACCATTCTAATGACCATTCAGTGTTTTTTCCATAGATATTGGTGCTCCCCAAACATACTTAATCAGGATGTTATATATGAATAGTTTTTGCATTCAGTGTATTCAATTTGTCTGGGAATCAACAGACTTGCATGATAGAGACCTACATTTTGGGAGGAAAATATTCAATTTATCTAGGTGGCTGTCCTCTAGGCTAGCTAGTTAGTACATGCAGATATGTCCATGCTCACACACCCCATTTGGGAAATATACCCTTTATCACTACTTTCATGACACAATGAGAAACACAGAAAAAATGACCTTTCCACATTTATCTACCAAGTCTGTACACAGAGACGTGGAGTGGGATTGTTGTCCTCCTGGATTTCTTTCGAGAAAGAAAAAATAACCTTCAACAATTTCTTAAGAGCAGGGCTTTTCTTGTATGATAGTACTATCTTTATTGAAACGGGATGAGTTCCTACTATTTCCCTCTTTTGAATTAGAAGAAATCTAACCTTAATTCGGAAAGACAGAACATTTACAAGCACAGCCTCCAATTATTTCACAACTAAATAAAGACAAGGATACCACATCCCACACTTGAGAAATTTTCCAGAAATCTCTTCTAATTTGAAAAAAGAAGTTTCAAAGAACATAGAATAACAGAGTTGGAAGGGACTTTGGAAGTCTTCTAGTCCAACCATCTGACTGAGCAGGAGATTTTTTATCATTTCAGACAAATGGCTGTCCAGTCTCTTTTTGAAAGCCTTCAGTGATAGAGCATCCAAAACTTCTGAAGGCAATCTATTTCATTGCTTAATCGCTCTCACAGTTAGGAACTTTCTCCTTAATTCCGGGCTGCATCTCTCCTTCATTACTTTCAAACCATTGCTTCTTGTCTTGCCTGTTGGTGATTTGGAAAATTGTTTGACCCTCTTGTCTTTGTAGGAGCCCCTCAAATATTGGGTTAAATATTGATTTCCTCAAACTGAAGGTGAACAGATTAAAAGTGTTTCCCCTTCTCCTGTGGTGATCTCAATCTAAGCTTTCCTTCTCTAAGTTGTCCAAATAATGAGGACTTGGAACAGATGAGGAACATGCCAACTGGGAGTGAAGAGCGGGGGGGGGGGAGAGGAAGGAAATGCAATCCCCACAGGCTACATATTGAAGTCAGTGAGCTGCCAAATTGGACTTAGTAACGAGATTTGAATTTCTAGGTAGAAAGACAGATTGAGCACAAGACGCATGCTACTGGAAGCTGAGTCAGGTAGGCAAGTAGAGTGACAGACGACAGATGGAGCGTGTATAGGCACTGCTTTTGATTTAGATTTTTTCTGGTGACAATCTCAGGTTTAGTTTGATAAGTGCTAATGAATCGCACAGACCTTCCTCCTGTTCCTCCACCTCTTCTGCTGCTGGAGGTGCAGCTCAGGCAAAATAGTGGCTTGCCAACTCACCTTCCCTACAAAGCTACCATCAAGGAGGAGACTGAATGACAAACTACAGTGAATTGTAGGCAAGGCTCAGAACATCCATTCGAAAAGATTACAGAAGAGTTGATAGTGAAATCTGGTATTGGTCTTGATTCTACTGTGTTTCTCCAAAAATAAGACAGGGTCTCATTTTATTTTGAACCCCAAAATAAGTGGTTAGCATTATTTTTGGAGAGTTCTTATTATTTTGGAGGTGCAGGAGGTGGCGAATGTGGTCACCTCATAGCTGCTGCTGTGTTGCAATATTTTAGGAGAGGGCTTATTATATGGGGAGGCCTTATTTTTTGGGGGAAAGGGTACTGCTTGTGCCAGACTCCTTGAATGTAGAATGCAATCGGGTCTTCTACTTATCTTCTCCAGCTTCAGTGGCCTTCGTGCTTACTAACATGAACACTTATCAAGTGCTACCCATAGAGGGAAAAAGTTGTGCTTTCTATATGTTGCTAAAGCATTAGATTGGCAACTGTTGCAGCCAGCATAGATAATAGTGATAACTTCTGGGATTTGTAGTTCAGCAATCCATAAGCAGTGACGTGCAGTCAGGGGAAGCAGGGGAGGCAGAGCCTCACCACTGTCATCATGAAAAAAAAAAAAACGTAAAAGGAAAAAGGCTGAGGTAGTTGCTGCCAGAGTCACCATGGATGACTCTGCTTAGTGCTTAACTGTTTAAAAAAGCCTCTAAAAAAGTGCCCTCTACAGAAGGCGGCAGGAGAATGAGGTGCCTCATTTAGTCTGACTTTATGATCACTCGAGCAGAGCTAAGCAAGGGTTAAAAGCCAAAAATTCCTGATGTAGATGAGGCACGTCATTCTCCTGCCTCCTTTAGAGGGCATTTTTTAGAGGCTTTTTAGAGGCTCTGGCAGCAACTAGCTCAGCCCGACCTCAGCTCTTGCCTTTTTCCTTTTACATTTTTTTTTTCTTTTCATGATGGCAGCCAAGAGCAGAGTTGAAATCCTCTTTGAAACAGCTGGAAAAGGTACGTGTGTGGGTCGGAGGGAGGGGGAGGAATTCAAAAAGTTTGCATGCAGAGCCACATTGCCTTTTCAAACACACACACACACACAGACACACACACCTGGATAAAAGTATATAAGCCCAGCTTCACTGATTACAAGTTTGAAAAGGCAATGTGGCTCCACCTGCAATCAAAGGCTCGGATCGGAAGGCAGCAGGGGAATGGGGGGGGGGAGTATGGCAGAGGAGCTGCTTTCAAGCCATTGCAAAATATATCCAATCCACCTTCTCTGTTTGTGTTTGTTTGAGCGTGAGTGAGTGAGTGTGTGAGAGAGGGATACAACTTCTCTGTGTGCATGTGTCTGTTTGAGAGAAGGGGGAGGGAGGGAGAGAGGGAGGAAGGAGGGGGAGGGAGAAGAAAAAGAATGAAGGAAAACTTTTTCGCAAAGGAGAAAAACAAATGCTGTCGCTTTAAATCGGAACTGAGCATGCCTGGCTGTGGAATTCTGGGAGTTGAAGTCCACAAGTCTAAAAATATTTGAAACCCATGTCAGTGCCTCACCAGCCATAAACCTCACCGCATGTCACTCTCCATAAGAGATCATTAATTCCCTACTCCAGACTGCTTTTTTGTAGACCTATTTGGGTTTTAGCCCCTTTTCTGAGAAGCATGTGCACATTTTTAATATACCCCCTCCAAAATTCTGTTAACTAACCCTTAAAAAAAAAAAAAACTATTGCCATCATGAAAATGTGATTTATCATCTGTTTGTCCCATGCTGATATAATGAAGTGTGAAAGGTGATTATTGCTTCTGAACATCTGTCTTTCCCTTGCAGATGCTTCATGCTTTGTTGACTGGGTTATGCTTTACGTTATTTCCGTGCCCACAATTGTCACAAGAAATGGAAGAGTGCTCAGATGAAGTGGGTATTTGAAGTCAGAAGCAGTAGTTCATTAAAAAGAAACATAATAGCACATGACAGTTCCATCTCCGAACAAATTGTTGGTCGGAGTTTGGAAGCTCTGAGATTTTTACAATCTTTCTTTCGTCTGCATGCCAAAGGCAAAGAGAAAAACTTTACACAAATAGTGTTAATAAACTGTTGTTGATGTTTTACCATTTTTGAAAGTGCAGTGTCTTGTTTGTCAGAGGAAGCAACCCAAATATGTATTCATTAGCAGGGTAGAAGAAGCTTTCCTGACCTTACCTCCTCTAAATATATCAACTGACTAGCAATTCTGAGAACTGTAGTCCTAACGCAACACAGGATATCAGTCTAACATCTGTCAATGCATTCTATTAAAGAGAATTTGGCCCCTGGTAAGTGAACTCCTGCTCTGGGGTTCTGATAAACATTCTCTTTATACCAATCAGAAAATCCCATCCCCATTCACCTTCTTTCATGAAAAAACATCTGTGCACAAAGAACAGGCATATGTTATATCAGCCGAGGTGGCGCAGTGGTTAAATGCAGCACTGCAGGCTACTTCAGCTGACTGCAGTTCTGCAGTTTGGCTGTTCAAATCTCACCGGCTCAGGGTTGACTCAGCCTTCCATCCTTCCGAGGTGGGTAAAATGAGGACCCGGATTGTTGTTGGGGGTGATATGCTGACTCTGTAAACCGCTTAGAGAGGGCTGAAAGCCCTATGAAGTGGTATATAAGTCTAACTGCTATTGCTATTGCTATTGCTAGGTATACACATAAGACTTCCTTCTGCAGATATAATGAGAACAGTACAGTGCTGGGTTTCAATTATTTTTAGAACCTATTATGTAGGTGTGGCCTGTTGTGTGGGAGTGGTTTGGCAGTCATGTGACCAGGTGGGAATGGCCAACTTGATTTCACTCACCAGGAGATGTCATGGATTGGGTAAAATTGGGTTTCAGTCGGGTTTCAGACCCGGGTACAGCACGGAGATGGTATTGGTCGGGTTAGTTGATGATCTCTGGCAGGCCCGGGACAGGGGCTGCTCCTCTGTTCTGGTCCTATTACACTTCTTGGCAGCTTTCAATACTATCAACCATGGTATCCTACTGCGAAGACTTGGGGGGTTGGGAATGGGGGGCACCGTTTTGTGGTGGTTCTCCTCCTACCTGTTGGATAGGTCGCAGTTCGTGTTGACTGGAGGAAAGGGATCGACCCCAAGGCGCATCACTTGTGGGGTGCCCCAGGAGTCGGTTCTCTGACCCCTCCTGTTCAACATGTATATGAAACCGCTGGGCGAGATCATCCGTGGTTTTGGGGTACAGTATCATCAATATGCTGATGATACCAACTTTTCATCTCTACCCCAAACCACCCAAACTATGCCCTCAACGTGATGTCCCAATGCCTGGAGGCTGTGCAGATCTGGTTGGGGAGGAACAGGCTCAAGCATAATCCCTCCAAGACTGAGTGGCTGTGGGTTCCATCATCCCAATTTGTGCACCTTGTTCGATCTTTGATGACAGGGGGAAAAAACTTTACCCCCTTCAAAGAGGACCTGTAATCTGGGAGTCCTCCTGGATATGTTTAGAAGAACATCTGACGGACATGACCAGGGGGCCTTTTACAAGGTTCGCCTGACATGTCAGTTGCTCCGCTTTCTGGATCGGGATGCTCTGTGCACAGTCACTCATGCCCTCATCCTTTCTTGCCTGGACTACTGCAATGCTCTCTACATGGGGCTGCCCTTGAAGAGAACCCAAAGGCTTCAGCTGGTCCAGAATATGGCCACACGGGTTATCATGGGGGTACCTAGGTGCTCCCATGTTACACCCCTTTTAGGCAGCCTGCACTGGTTGCCGGTTGTCTTCTGGGTGCAATTCAAGGTACTAATTATGACCTTTAAAGCGCTCCATGGCTTAGGCCCAGGGTACCTGCGAGATCACCTACTGCCACCAGTAGCCTCCCACCATCCAGAGCGATCCCACAGAGTTGTCCTCCTCAGGGTGCCATCGGCCAGACAGTGTTGGCTAGCGACTGGCATTCTGTTAATATAGCATTCTTTTCCCACAATGTAAGACAATAATGTACATTTTGTATGCTCCAAAATAATGAATGATTGAGTCAGTAGACAATGGGTAGCAAAGCTCTTACAAACTTGACAACAGAAAGAGCAATTGTTTGCTTTGTAAGTAGATTTTCCCAAGTTAAATTTGGAATTTTCCAATAAAATAAAAACTTGGTTTGATTTAGTAGGAGAATGGAAAAGGGCCATTTCAAGGTGCTGTAGTTCTCATCTGAATAGAGGTATGATATGCCAATACTGAGCTGAACAAAAACCTTTTCCAACGCTCCACTTAAGGTTTTCTCACACGTGTTGCCTTTGTAGCAGGATATGATGGCAATCCTAAAATAATCAGATACTTAATCAGTTGAAATTGTAGGAGAGTTATATTGGGCTGGTAGCATTTATTCAGATTAATTAATTTTATTAAAAAGCATAAACTTTGGTGAACTGCATGTGATGAAGTGAGATGTAGTTCAAAAGCTTCTGCCCTTTAATAAAATTGCCTAATAGACTGTACAGTTAATTTCTTCTGTAATCTTTTGGCGACAGGACAAGAATAGTGATCAAGGCATTATAACGGTCAAAGGATTGGATATGGATTGGAGCAGTGGTGGGATTCAAATAATTTACCAACCAGTTCTCTGCCCTAATGACCAGATGCGTAGGCGGGTCTTGGTGATCATGTGGGCGTGGCCAACTAAAGGTCACTCAGGTCGATGGGCGCTTCGCCTTAGCTGTTACAATGTAATAAGTGTTAACCGGAGAGGCAGTTTCTGTAAGCAGGGCAATAAAGATTAGGCTAGAAACAACACCAGAATGTTTCCTTCCTGCCTTCCTTACAGGATTAGCCCTGCAAAGTGGGGAAAAACAAAAGATTTCTTCCAACAACCAGTTCTCCGAACTGCTTAGAAAGTTACGAACGGGTTCTCCCGAATAGGCGCGAACTGGCTGAATCCCACCACAGGATTGGAGTGACTAAAGTTCAAATACAGTGTCAACCATGGAAACTGGCTGTGTGATTTGGACCAAACCAGGATTGTTGCTGAAGGAAAAAAATTCCTCATGTGAGTCACCAAAAGCTGCCACAAGAAGGCAGGATATAAATCTGATAAATATGACTATGAATGGAGTTGCACATGCAATAAAGTTAATAAAAAGATAATTCAGGCATGATACAATCATCTTCATGTACATACATGGCCAAGTCATGCACGTCTATCAGCTGATGTATACGTGTGCTTATAACTGCAGATGCTTAACTTTCCAGTGAAGTCCATCACATTTATCTGTGGCCGTACAAATTGAATTAATCTAATAAATAATCTGCAAGTGATCAGTTATACAGATGCCCCTGTTAGAACAAAGATTTATGTAATGATCAGGCAGTCAAGATTTATGTTTCAAAAGTAAATGTAATGTGTAATTTCTTTTAATCTGGAAATTACATATACATAAGCTTATACCACATCCAAAATATGGGTTTCTCCTAAAACAAAACATTTATTTGCGTGGATAAAACCTTCTATATTTCTTTTATGACATTATTTTTACTTGCATTTTAATAATGGTTGGTTGTTCTTTAAAAAAATCTGTTATAATAATGGAGCTTCCTGCTTATCCACAGGTAGTCTGCAAAATCCATTCTATCCAGCATGTCTGATGAAAAGAAACATAATCATTTATGGTGGTATTGAATGAATGAATGAATGAATGAATGAATGAATGAATGAATGAATGAATGAATGAATGACACATTCTGATTGTGAGACGTTCTCTGGGCCATCCATTCTATTTGCAGATCATACTTTGGGTTACTTTTATTCTCTCTTTAAAAATATTTTCCAGAAGGAATTCCTGTCTCTGCTTTGCTGAAATTTTGAGCAGCAATATTTACCACTCTTCTTAATAAGCCAATTCCAAAAGCTTGTAGCTCAATTTCTTTACTGCAACATACATAGAGATAGCAGCAGCATTAAAGCTCACCTCAAGGTAAAGTTATGTTAAGCTATAATTAACCATTTTATAGCAGATCATAATTGTTTTTCCTTGAAGGTAGAAAATATTTTGATTTCTGCGATAATTATAGGAAAGCAAACACAGTTAGCAATGTCAGTGAGCTGATGTGGCATATAGGGGTTTTGATCAAATGAAAAATATTTGTAGTTAAATTCTGCTGTATGCCTTAGAGTGTTTTGATGATTAGTGCCAATCAAAAACTTTTCTTCTAAGGGAATTCTAGAATGACATGCAACGAGAGAGGACACTAAATCTTAATTGTTGGCTTCCTTTCTTCTATTCTTCATTTTTTGAGATCCATATGTCATTGTTTGTAATCTTGAAGTCCAATTGATGAACCATTCAAGGATAATACAGAAAATGGTTCATCGATCAGCTTGTAACAAACTGTAGGCAGCAAGCATGCATGGAATCCTTTTTATCAGCATCTTAGGCAGGATGTCAATTGTTTGATTATCCTGGACATCACATATGGTGAAGATTCCATCAAATATGCTTGAGTTTTTGAGATGGATTGACGCATTTCATCTAACAAACAGTAGATGGAAGCAAAAAGTTTGACTTTTTAGTATCCTTTTGCTGATATCTAATGGTGGCTTTGATTTGTTGCAGCCCAGATTTGGTAGCCTTACTTAACTCAAAAGATCTGGCACTGGAAAAATACCTATTCAGGAGAGAATTAAAATATCCACCTTATGTCAGAGAATATTCTTCCTAATTTGTAAAAGGTGCTTCTAAAATGCTACTCTCCCATTAATGAACCAAGAATGGAGAATGGAAGTATGAGAAGAAGAGATCACTTTCTATATTTTAAAAGAAGGTGATAGTTATTAAAATTGTTTATAGTTGTGATGAAGGGGGAAGTCATTTATTTATTTCTATTTTAAACTATATTCTTATATTCTATTTTTCTGTCTATTTTTTTTAAAGTTTGTACCAGTTTGTATCTTTGCAGTTATTTTCTTTAACAAAACAATTATTAAGAAAAAGGAATGATTAGAACAACCTCTGTCTGTTCATTTCTACCTCTGTTTTGACCCTAAATGTATTTATCAGTAGATTGCAGAATTCAATCTGATCAGGTTGGGCAAATTCATACCTATATTTCTTCATTCCATCTGTTTTTACTACATATAAATTCAATTTATGGAGATAAATGCTCATGATTCTTAGTGTAATCTCAGAAAACAGATCCCAAACTTACATGCAGCTGAGGAGATGCTTTCATGTTCCTCCCAAATTAGTCTTGAATAGTCATTGCCTAGTTCATGCAACTTTTTAAAAACTTTGGCCGCCTAATGAGAAGGAAGGACTTACTGGAGAAGAGCCTAATGCTGGGAAAGATTGAGGGAAAAAGAAAAATGGGACATCAAGAGAATGAGATGGCTGGATGGAGTCACCGAAGTAGTTGGCATGAGCTTAAATGGACTCCAGAGGATGGTAGAGGAGAGGAAGGCCTGGCGGAATGTTGTCCATGGGGCCGTGACTTCACAACTAACTAACAAGTTTATCCAACAATTAAAATTTCAAGGTCCATCTCTACAAGCATATGCATCTTTAGTATTAAACTCATGTTCACCTGTATAAGCAGTCTTTGACCTATTTGACCACAATTGACCCCACAATTTTGGTGACAAATAACAATGGTCATAAAGTGAATCTGGACATGATTTTATGGCTTTTTTGTGGCTGATGTTAAGTGAACACATGGTCTTAAAGTGAATACTGCAATCATTAATACCCATTGTTTGCTATGGGGCAGTTTTTGCGGAAAACACTGATTTCTGGCAAAATCACTGCAGTCATATTAACATGGGTGCAGCCAATGATTGCAAAGGCCAGCCTGACTGCCCAAAGTGCATGACTGTAGGGATGGAGCTGAACATCAGAACTCCAAATCCAGATCTTAAATCCCCTTTTCAGGGTCTGTCATAACTTTGAATAGTCTCTGAGTGACTGGTCATAAATCAAGGATTAGCTTTTAGAGTCAGGAATGCTAAAAAGGAAGAGTTCCTGTTTAGATGGGAATTTTGAAGAACATTTTCCACAATTCTTTTTAGCCATATCTTTTAGCAGTTTAACCCACCAACAGTTCACCTCCCACTTGTTAGGTAAGCTCCCCGTTGGGAGAGCGAGTGCATTCAGAGAAGCGTTGTGAGAGTTGTGTTGGAGAATACACAAACCAACATACAGAGACACTGCAGTTTAAATAGGCTTTTACTTTCGTGGAAATAGAGGTATCAGAGTCCATCAAACAGTCCAAGTCATACACGGATAATACAGTCAGTCATCAATGTCTTTCAGTTAAGGGATAACATAGTCCATAATCATATAAACAGTCTGGTACACAAAGTTTGCTATCAGTTGCAAAACTTACAATAGCTCATGGCACTTTCTAACAGCCAGCTTCCAAAACACTCAGATCAGATCAGTCCAGCATCTAACAAAACAGAGAGCTAAAAGTCATTCTGGCTCCCTCTTATGGCCGATTGAGGAAACAGAAACCAATCACATTTTACAGCATGATTTAAAGAAACAGGTATAGCATTGTTACATAATTTATACATTGCCAACCCAACCATTAGATTATATTCCTAACACCACTGACCCTGACCTGATGTAATCTCTTTATTACGAGACCTACTAATCACAAGACTCACTGATGGCTCATAGCTGACCTATCACAAGACCCTCACTTGATACACCCACACCTGAAGCCCTCATAAAGAGAAGGACACTGACACTGACACCCCGTAAACTCCGCTGAAGATGTTACCTAGCCTGGTAATGAAATGTTCAGAAACCAACCCACAGGCTTGGAGAACGTACCTTCACCCTCATATCTTATAGAATTTTTACTTCTTGTGTTGCTGGATTTGCTTGTTCGGATGACTCATTATTTTTGCTGTGGCTGATTTTTATATTTTTGTAAGTCATTGTGATGGGAAAGCACAAGTAGAGATGAAGATTTCCACTAGGAAGATTGAGAGTTCCATTCTAGGCAGCAACAGATGTTTCTCTATCAGGGTGCAAAGAGGAAATATCTGCTGTGAATTCTCTGTAGGCGTCAGGAAGAGCATCAGCTAGTAAATACTCATCTCCATTCAATCACCCCGACTCCACCTTGAAAAAAGGGAATATAGGATTGTAAAAAGAAAAAGGAAATTGGGATTGAAAAGTGTTCTGACCCCCTCCTCCATCCAGTAATGAAAGCCAAGACACGCTTCATGATAATGTCCTTTAATAGCAAGACCAGAATCTCAGTGGCTGAAAGCCAAGTAAACAATCAGATAAGGACCTTGGCAGCAAGTCCGACAAACCTTGGCAGCAATTCAGACAAACCTTGGCAGCAATCCAGTCTGCGAAGTTACTTTATCTTTAGTCAAAGCAATGACTTCTGCAAGAAGGGCGTGGCACAAGCAGTCTTTTTTATAGTCTGGAGAGGAACCTAATGACCACCAGCTGAGCGTAATTACCTCCTGTAATTGCATAGTTGTTCTTGATGCCGAGTAGCTCTTTGGTGCCATGCATCCAGGAACAACTCACTACTGACCTCTGGCTCACTCTCCCATGTCTCCTCCCCACTGGTCCAAGGCTCAGGCACCACCTGGTGGCCAACCAGTCTCTCTGCGCCCTGCTCGGAGTCAGAACCCTGTCCAGGGTCCTCCACATCCTCCAGGGCCAACTCATAGGGCCCCTCGCTGTCGGAGTCTGGTGGCAGCTCCAACAGCTCCTGCTGGATCACAACAGGAAATTACACCATTTGTTACATGAATAGAAAAATACATAGTTTCTATCCTTATTGGTGGTCTAAAGGTCTAAAGAGTGACTGAGTATGCAAAGTTGTGAAGAGCCTGCCAATTTTTCACTCTTGTTTGACAATCATGACTCGATAGTGGCTGTAAATTATTTCTAAATAGTACTGAACTGAATACAGGACCCTGGGCATCCATGAGCGTTTCTGAACATACTGTCCAAAATTAACCCCAAAACTCTTAAGTGGAAGCAGTCATTTCCATAGTTTCTGAAGCAGAACAAAGGAAATTAAACGCATCTACAAATGCAGAATAAATGTTTAGTATTTGCATGCAAATGAAGCCACCAAGTATCCTGTTTTGATTCCAAGATCTGCATATTCTTTTACAATGGTGGTGTGGGGGCTGTTTTAAAATGGAGCAGAGGGTCTTCTCTTTTTTTCCTTTTGTTTTTTTTAAGGCAACCTAATTATAGATTTAGAAATAGAGAAGGTGGCGGCGGGGGGGAGGGGAAGCCCTGATGCTTCAACCGGGGAAGAACAGGCAGCTGAACAAATGATGCCATTTCCAAACAACCAATTCTTGTATGGAATAATGAGCGGTTGGAAATGAGAGCAAAAGAGAAGAACTGGTAATGTGGTTTAGTGTGTATGAGTTAGTACAGCACAGTCCCCTTGGGGAAAAGGGCGGCATAGAAATATAATAAATTCAATTCAATTCAATGCACTTTACTTTTATTTTTTGACTTTGACATCAAGCGTTTGCAACTCACCAAAGATGGAATAAATAGGTCCCATTCTTGAAATGGGAATATTTGCTCAAGATTTATTTTTCAAATGGGAGGTGCTTTTATAATTTCTTCACTGGCTGAAAAACAGCTAAGAAGAAAAGCAACTAGTCACTAGTCAAAACCCCCTCAGTCATGGCCAAGCATGAGTGTTTCCAGAATCTGACATCAATTTATCTCTTCTATTTGAGCAAAAATCTTTGAATACCTCAACTCTGGAAGATGATTTTGCTGTTTTTAAGGAAGCAAAATCTTCTGGCCTAGAGAGAGGACATGAACCTTGGCTGGTTTTTTTTTTTAATAAGATACAAATTAAGTGATTAAATTAAGTAACTGCACTCTGTGATGTCATGCTGACCACTTGACCAAGAAAATATCTTCAGATGATGCTGGCTTCAAAACAAAGATGAGCACTGCCCCTCTCTAATCAGCAATGACTAGCGGAGTAAAATCTGCAGGGATTCCTTTACCTTATCTTCACAATTAAGTGAGTAAATATTATAGGATGCTTTTTCTTTGAAGACCAAACACACACAGAGGCACATCCATCCAACAGGCCAACCCATTCAAGCTCACATACCATGCAATCAGGGGTGGGTTTCAGGCGGTTCGCGGCGGTCCCCGCGAACCGGTTGGTCGGCGAACCCGGAAGTAAGTAACTTCTGGGAACGCCGAAGGATCCACCCGCCCCGCCCGCGTTTCTTACCCGGTTTTGACGAGTTCTGCGCTTCCACGCATGCGCAGAACGCATACAGCACCTGCGCGATCCTCCAGGAGCAGCTGGAGCATCGCACAGGTGCTAGTACGCATGCGTGCACTGCGCGCGTGCACGAGGACGCCGCCGGCCCCGTTCCAACCAAACAGGTTGGAACGGGGCGAGAAACCCACCCCTGCATGCAATGCACACATTTGATTTTGGACATTTGTCCTTCGGAATTGTTTGGCATGTAGGACAATAAAACTCCATTCATTTAAATGAAAAAAAAAAAAAAACCCTAATATTAAGCCCTCTTCAAGGTGAGTTTGTAGCATCCGTACAGTTTTATTGAAAATGCTACAGAAGTTGTTTGGCACTTTTTCCCCCCAGAATCATTTTGCATCTTTCCAGACCTGTAAAGTCTGGAAACATTCTGTCCTGGTATTAACCTGGCTCAATCCTCCTTAGTTTCTTGAGCCCAGACGGGCTACTTACTAAGATGAACAGAACATAGCCTATAGTTGTTCTATGGTTGACTATAAAAGTGATGAGAAATTATCTATATATAGTGGCTATCTCTGCTTCTGTTTCCATTCTCTATTTTATCCAACTACCAGCTGTTTTTTCTCCTTCTATCTTCATGTCACCCCTCTCATTTCTCTCATTTTCTGGCTGTTCTTCCTTGGTGGCAATTAATCCCTTATTTGCATTCTAACAGGATAACAAACTCCCTTTTCATCACTGCAATGAAAAAGAAATAAAACTACAATCAAAATTGCACATATCAGCAGAATGTGTGTACAGAAACTCCAGGTGTGAGGTTAGATTACGTGTGATCTTATTCATGCCTCCAGTTTCTGATTGCTAGGCTACCTTGGAAAGACAAAAGAGCTTCAAGCAATACCATTTGCCTTAATTTTGTACCTTTGTCTCTTTGTATCACCTTAAGTTCTCCCCTGCCTCAGTCACCTGGGTTTCCAAACCAGTGGTGGGTTCCGGATCCCATTGCAATTGGTATGGTGCAATGGGGCCCGGTGTCCACCACATGAATGCGTGTAGCACATGCGCACATGCTGCAGTGCATGCATGTGTCCTTACCTCTTGTGACACATCTGTGAGCCACCGCGACACTCCAGCTGCTCGGCAGTGTTGTATAGGCGCCGTGCGCTCCATGCGCTCTGTGTGGAAGCGCCAAAGAGCACAAATACAGGTAAGGAGCTTGGGTAGGCAGGTGGGCCCTCCGAACCACCATACCGGAACATACCCTGTGCTCCAGGCAGGCACCGATATGCCCGTACCGGGGCGTACCGCTGCAACCTGCCACTGCTCCAAACCCAGAAGAGTTTTTTCTGCTGGCACTGTGAATAGCAATAGCAATAGCATTTAGATGTATATACATCTCCATAGTGCTTAACAGCACACTCTGCGTGGTTTACAATGTAAGCATAATTGCATATTGTCCCCAACAATTTTGATCCTCATTATGCCAATCCTTGGAAGGATGGAAACCTTCAACTGGTTAGGATTGAACTCCAGGCTATGGGAAAAGTTTGCCTCCAATATTGCACTTTAACTACTGTGCCACCAGGTATCCTGGAGAAGGTGAAAAGGAGACACTGCCTTGGCGTACCCCTTCTCATTCACCAGCCAGCAGAAAGAGTGACTTCTGTAGCACTACTATGCTGAAGATGGACTATAATACAACAGAACAAAATGAAGCAAATGTGATCCCTTTGTCTTAAGTAAGGAGGGGAGGAGTTTTGAAGGTGTGTCTCAATCAAAACTTCATTGAAAAGAAAGGTGCTTTTGAAATCCTGCAAAGTGATGGAGGCCCAAAGTATTTATCCTCTAAACATCAGCAGGTGGGACCCACAGTACCACAAAGTTTACTGCAGATGAGCATAAAGTGTGGCCCATCTTCGTGCTCAGGACCTAATCAGGCTTATTTTTTTGTTAGGGCAGCTGAGAAGCTTTGCATAGTTACCATGTTTAAATATTTTCTTATTCATCTAATACTCATTTTTCTGGAGTGTGTGGCTCCAAACCATGGTCTGATAAGAGGAGTTACACAGTGTCTTGAACTGAGGTGGTATTCAGCAGGTTCTGACCAGTTCTGGAGAACCGGTAGTGGAAATTTTGAATAGTTCAGAGAACTGGTAAATACCCACTTCTGGCTGGCCCCGTCCCATCTATTCTCTGCCTCCCGAGTCCCAGCTGATCAGGAGGGAATGGAGATTTTACAGTATCCTTCCCCTGCCACACCCACCAAGCCACACCCACACAACCGGTAATAAAAAAAAATTGAATCCCACCACTGGTCTTGAAGTACATCTTATTCTATTCCATATATACCACCTCCTCCAAAGTGCTGAGCACAATATTTGGTATTTAGCGTGAAGGCAAAAAGATGGGGCAGAATTGGGTTATTTGTGCTCCTAATACTTCCCCCCCTCCCCATTAATGGAAACTGAACACGTAATACTGTGGGTTATTATCTTCATAAAAACATATGGCTCATGTTTATAGCCCTGTTCAATAAAATTTGATTCTGAGCAACAGACACATATTCTGCAAAAAAGGACTAAACTGGAGGGATAGATAAATAAATAAATAAATAGCCCTGCTCAAAACCAATACAGCAATTAATTAGAAAAATGATTTCCTAACTTATAAATCAGCTTCCATATCTCACTGGAGTATATATTGATTTCCTTCAGCTTTCCTTCTGGTCAAGCTGAAAAGATAATTTTTTATGCCAGTTTAAAAATCCAATCTTTTGGACTGATGGGACTTCTGCCCTGTGTAAATTTAATAGTGCAAATGTTTTTAGGACATTTATTTATCATATTTAAGAGCTTTCCGCCTCCCTCAAAGAGGGACTGCGAGCAGTGTAAAATAAAATATCAAAAGCATAAAAACAATATATAAAAGAAGCAAGGAGTGCTAAAAAATTACCGTATTTATCGGCGTATAACACGCAGTTTTAAAACTAAAATTGCAAGCTTAAACCCTGCCTGCGTGTTATACGCCGATACTGCGTGTTATACGCCGGGTCCCAAACTGCCTGCTCCAGCTGATTCACCGGCGCCCATGATACTCATAGAAGTGCAGCATCCATTTCATGGCAGCGTCGGCGGCTCTCCAGCTACCCTGCCTGATATAACCCCTACCTTGCAGCAGTGGCGGCAGCTCTCCAGCCATCTGCTGTTCGCTTTAACCCCATCATTGAACAAGCGGCGGCTGGAGAGCCGCCCGCTGCCTGATTTAACCCCATCCTAGCAGCAGCGGCTCGCAGCGGCCAGAGAGCCGCCCGCTGCCTGTATTTTTTCTCCATCATTGCGGGTGCTTACCTTCCCGCCCGCCTGCTCTCTGGTCCCAAGTGTACGCGCCGGCATTCTCCCAATCAGCTGTGAGTCCGCAGCCGCCCGCGCTGCTGTTTTAAAGGCTGCTCCTCAGGACCCTCCGAGGCCACCGTACTTCTGACGAGTGACGTCCCTGACGTTACGCTGAGGACGTTACTCGTCAGCGCAATTAAAGAGTAACCTGAGTCTGCTAGCGACACAGGCCAGGTACTGTGGTGAAAACAAAAACATATAGAAATAGGGGTTTATGTGGGGGGGGCTTGTTATGTGGCGCAGGGGGAAAGAGTATGTGATATGGGGGGTGGGGTTATATGGTACAGGTGGTATCAGGACTATGTGGTACAGGGGGATTAGGTTGTACAGGTGGATCTGGGGGGGGGATTAGGTGGTACAGGGGGATCAGAGGGGGGGAAAATGATGTGACAGAAGAGGGTGGGGAAGTAATTCATGTTCTAATGTTATAAATTTTAATCCAACATTAAGTTCCGAGCTTCCAAGTCATTTATTTTTAATGAAAAAAATTTTTACTCAAATTTTTGTGTTAAAATGGGGGATGCGTGTTATACGCCGGTGCGTGTTATACGCCGATAAATACGGTAATTAAAAGGCAAGGGGAGGTGCCTTTAGGGCCATAACCAGCCCCAGATCTGCATGGTCTTCTGCGTGCCCCAAACAAGGGCACAGAACCATGTTTTTACACCTTTATGGAAGATCAGGAGAGTGGGGACCTCCAGGGGGTGAGTCTTCCACATTGCAGTACAACAGTAGCAGAGGCTCCCCTCCTGAGCCCCACTAATCAAAATTCATAGCATAGCATAGTTAGTGGGATGGAAGGAACAGAGCAGTGGTGGGTTGCTACCAGTTCACACCAATTCAGGTCAGGGGTGAAATTCAGCAGGTTCTGACAGGTTCTGGAGAACCGGTAGTGGAAATTTTGAGTAGTTCGGAGAACCGGCAAATATCACCTCTGGGTGGTCCCAGGAGCGGGGTTGGAATGCAGGTTTTGCAATATCCTTCCTCCAGGAGTGGAGTGGGAATGGAGATTTTGCAGTGTCCTTCCCCTGCCACATCCACGAAGCCACACCCACAGAACCAGTAGTAAAAAAAAAAAACTGAATTTCACCACTGGTTCGGGTGAAATTGCAACTAGGTTGCCGAACTGATAGGGATGGCAGGCTCAGCTTGTCCCCGAACCAGCTCCCCGGTCACCGTTGCATTTTTTTTTTTCATATTTTTGATGTTCTGTGCATGCACAGATCAATTTACAGGTAACTGTATCGGGGTTCACCGACAAAAGGGCGAACGACAAAACCGCGCCGACTAAACTGCGGGGACAAAACCGTGTGTTCTAAAGTGCTCCGACGAATGAGCGCTGAATCGCGCTGACAACAGCACGGCGACAGAAGCGTGCTGTAAAACTAAACCTAACCCTAAACCTAAACCTAACCCTAAACATAACGCTAACCCCAACCCTAAACCTAACCCTAAACCTAACCCTAAACGTAACGCTAAACCTAACCCTAAACCAAACCCTAAACCTAACCCTAAACCTAACCCTTACCTTAACTTAAATCGCCCCTCTGTCGACTGAAATCGCCCTTCTGTCTCCGCGCTGTTGTCGCCGCGCTGTTGTCAGCGCGTTGATGACATCACGGTTTTAGCGACGCGGTTTAGTCAGCGCGGTTTTGTCGTTCGCCCTTTTGTCGGGTCACGCTGTATCGGAACCGGCAGTAACTCTGGCCGAAACCCACCCTTGGAACAAAGGATTGCATGGTGAGCATCTTCTTAGTCAAAGTGAAGAAAATGTGTTGGCAACAGCTCTAGGAAGTCATCCTAGGACAGAGTTGTGGCCTGCCCCACATACTTGAAGCCAGTGTGCTCAATTGTGACAAGGATGCTGTCCATTGCTAGTATAGAAATAAGACTCATCTATCCCGTAAACTGATTCAGTACTTGGAGTAAAAGGGAAAGAATAGATTCTTTTTTAACCTGATAAAAAAAGGTAACAGCAGATTTTTTTTGTAACCTGGTAGTCAAATGTCTGGCACTGGTTTGGCGTCTCCTGGATTGCAGATAGGCAGCCTGCAATTTGCCTCTAGATTAATGCCAGTGGTCCTTTGTCTTAAGCACCTATGGCATCAAAATTATGCTGCAGTTGTAAACATGAGGCATCAATTATTGCAAGTTCTCCCACAGTTATAATGCAGCCTATGTATTATCTGCTCTAATATCAGTATGCCATTTTGTATAATCTTGTTGCAGTTTGCACATTTATAGGTCATGTTTCAGGCCTTTGACTGTAATAATATATATATATATATATATATTTACAAGGGATAAGAGCTGGTAAGGGATTTGTTTTGCTGCCTGCTGCCTTGATGAGAGACAAAAGAGGATAGGAGAGTTACTTGAGAGTGAGATGGGTGACATTTTAATTTAATTTAATTTAAAGGAGAAGAGGACGAAGAGGAGGTGGAGGAAGAAGGAGGAGGAGGTAGATGTTATAGAAAGAATGAGTGGTTTCCCATTTACCTGTAATGCAGTCTATCTCTTTTTTCATCTCTGCTGCAACAATCAGCTTGAAGTTGTCCACATCTGTTCTCCCTCTAGCTCAGGGATGTCAAACTTAAGGCCCACGGGCCAGATCCACAGGGTGCTTAGAACCAGCGGTGCAGCCCTGGAAACAGTGATAGACCAGCCTGCAGTGCCTCTTCCAGCACCCTCCAAGCTTTGTTTTTGATCAGGATGGATTCCTGCAGCCCTCTGTCAGCGGAAATAGAGATTGGGGAGCACACTTGGCCTCCTGATCTCCATTTCTGCTGGAAAAGGCACTTCAGGCTGGTCTTTTGCTTTTTCCAGGGAGCCCTGTTCTGTTTTTGCTGGCAGAGGGCTGCAGAAGGCCATTGCAGCCAAAACCGGATGCCCACCATGGCCAGAGGTGGGTTCCTACCAGTTCGCACCAGTTCGGTAGAACCGGTTCGTCAAATCTACTGAACCAGTTAGAAGAGGTTCCACCAGAAAGCAGGCCACACCTACAGAAGAAGTTCCAAAAAATTTTCAAACCTACCACTGACACACACAGACACACAAAACACGCACAGAGAGAGAGAGACAGACAGACTCACACAGAGAGAGAAAGAGAAAGAGAAAGAGAAAGAAAGAAAGAAAGAAAGAAAGAAAGAAAGAAAAAAGAAAAAAAGAAAAAAAGAAAAAAAGAAAAAAAGAAAAAAAGAAAAAAAGAAAAAAAGAAAAAAAGAAAAAAAGAAAAAAGAAAAAAGTAAGAAAAAGTGTGAGAGAGATGAAAGAAAAAAAGGAAAAAGGGACAGAGAGACAAAAGGAAGGGGAGAGAGAGGGAGAGAGAGAGAGAGAGAGAGAGAGAGAGAGAGAACACATGGCTGGCAAGCCACTCCCACCAGGTCACATGGCCAGCAAGTCACTCCCACAAAGGATGCCACACCCACAGAGTAGGTTCGAATTTTTTTTGAAACCCACCACTGACCATAGCCATGTCCCCTTCCCCTCTTCTCCCCAAGATCAAACACAACCTTGATGCAGCCCTCAATGAAATTGAGTTTGACACCCCTGCTCTAGCTTATCATTCATGATGCATAATGGTGCAAAGGATGATACCATATTGTTTAGGAAATTCACTGCGGACTACATTTTTGGAACAAAATGAAAAGCAGTATTTAAAGTTTGAATAACAGCACTGAAGAATAATGCAGTGAATGTGCAGTCTTTCCGTCTGCATTTCCTTCTATCAGTGTAGAAAAGCCAGTTGTGTGGGTGTTGACCCCTGCTCAATTTAGCGAATGTTTTGGCAATCACATGACTGCCTGGATTCGGAATAGCAGAGTGACTGATGCAGTCTAGCAGAAAAATGTTCTACATATGCCTGACAAAGATGGGCTAGATTTGATGGCCAGGAAAGGGTGTGGCCCCAAGCAGTCCCATTCCCTAGGACCATTTCCCAAGATCCGTGGGAAAGGGAGGAAAACCCAGCCTCCCTCTGCTCTTTTCGACGAGTCGTGTGTATATATGAAAGCGAGTGGCTCCCAATGCAAAACAAGGCTGGGAAAAATACTCTTTGACAGTAATAGAGAGTATCATTTCATAGGGAAGAGAGAACAATTACAGGACGTCACCTCATTTTTACTTAAAACAAAAGACCTGCAAGAAGCCCACTCATTAGGAGGAGGGTTGAGAAAAGCCACACTGCTCCAAATGTCAGCTGCTTAACGGAGACTCATTAGATACAGTGCGCTTTCGTTACCCTGTTTAGTTTTGCTGCCACTCATTCACATGTTGCCTAGTTCAACATTTCATTTATGCAAGGAGGCCCTCAGCATTTTAATCCCACCCACCATTATTTCCTACACCGCGCGGAAGAGGTCAGGAACATTAATAATGTGGTACCTTTGCAGTAATGATACATACTTATTTAAACCAGGTAGGCAGTGGAGAAATCTTTAAAAAAAAACATTTCTTAAAAGTACTGATCAGGGGGAACAATCTGGGTTTTAAACAGTGGTGGGATTCAATTTTTTACTACCATTTCTGTTGTGGTCCAGAAGGAGCCGTTGGAGTTGCCACCAGACTCCAACAGTGAGGGGCCCTATGAGTTGGCTCTGGAAGATGTGGAGGACCCTGGACAGGGTTCTGACTCTGAGCAGGGCGCAGAGAGGCTGGTTGGCCACCAGGAGGAGCTGAGGCCTGGAGCAATGGAGAGAGCCAAAGGGAGCATGCTCCCAAAGTCAAGCCTTGGAGCAATGGGGAGGAGACAAGGTAGTGTGATCCTGACGTCATGCATTGGAGCAGTGGGGAGGAGACAAGGGAGTTGGTCCTGGATGCCCGGCAACGGAGGGCTAATAGACGTAAAGAACAGTTACACAGTTACAGGAGATAATTGAACTCAGCTGGTGGTAATTAGGCTCCTCTCAAGACTATAAAAGGAATGGCTTTCCACAAGCTCGTCACAGGAGTGAACATATTTACTAGAGCTGGAAAAGCTATCATGGCTCTCTTGGCAGGCTGGATTGCTGCCAAGGTCTAGTCTGTGCTGGATTGCTGCCAAGGTCTAGTCTGTGTGTTAATAAATCTTTGAAATATCTTTGTCTTGGCGTCCTTTGGTGTAGGACGAGGTGGGTCAGAACATGTTTCTGTGGCCATGGCTTGGTGGGCATGGTGTGGCTTGGTGAGTATGGCTTGGTGGGCATGGCAGGGGAGGAATACTGCAAAATCCCCATTTCCTCTCCATTCCAGAGGAAGGTTACTGCAAAATCCCCATTTCGTCCCAATCAACTGGGACTAGGGAGGCAGAGTATAGGTGGGAGCCAGTCAGAGGTGGTATTTACTGGTTCTCCGAACTACTCAAATTTTTGCTACTGTTTCTCAAGAACTGGTCAGAACCTGCTGAATACCACCTCTGGTTTCAAACCAGCCTACTCTTATCTGATAATTTACCGTTTTACTGGAAATGCAGCTCTAAGAATTCTTAGCCAGCAACACCAATGGCCACCATGCCAGATGCAAACCTGGAACTGTATGTTGTGGTCCGTGTGCTGTATATCCGAAGGGTGGGGGGGGGGGGAACAGAAAGGCACCACTGAATGGTTGAAGCCATGCGCATGGATGTGTTAGGCGTCAGGAAGAACACCACTCTTTTATGATCAGTATTCCAGAACACTAGATAAATCACTGGAAGTTTTTAAAATTCATTTTATTAATGTTATTTACTGCAAAAGCAATGTATCTGTCAGGCCCAGGCCTAAAGATGACACGGTGAAATCCAAATGAGTCCAGATCTTTATTTGCTTACTCCTGATAGAGAGAATCTTAAGAAAGGAGAATATTTGCAATTCAGGGTAGAAATGAAGGGTCTCTGGTGCTCTCTGAGCTTGGTTGTTTTCTTGCAGACATTTCATTACCCAAATTAGGTAACATCATCACTGCTAGTCTAGTTGAAGTGTGCCTGCAGGGCAGGCAAATTTTTCTCATTTGCCTGCTTTCTGAAGCATTTGATGCCCATATGTGAAACCAATAAAGGAGAATATTTGTAGCTCAGGGTTGAAATGAGAGGTCCTTGGTGCTCTCTGAGAGTTTTCTTGCAGATGTTTCATTACTCAAACTAGGTAACATCATCAGTGCTGGTCCTAACCCCAAAATAAAAAAAAAATATCTTTTCTAGATATAGTAGCTATTAACCCCATTTTAAATATTGGTCCATAGAGCCAGAAAATCCTTTTTTTAGAAGATATAATCAGTACTGCCTCATGAATAGAATAGAATAGAATAGAATAACAGCGTTGGAAGGGACCTTGGAGATCTTCTAGTCCAACCCCCTGCCTAGACAGGAAAACCTACACCACTTTGGACAAATGGTTATCCAACATCTTCTTAAAGACTTCCAGTGTTGAAGCATCCTTCAGGAGGCAAGTTATTCCACTGATTAATTGTTCTAACTGTTAGGAATTTTCTCATTCATTCTAGGTTGCTTCTATCCTTGATTAGTTTCCACCCATTGCTTCTTGTTCTACCATCAGGTGCTTTGGAGAATAGTTTGACTCCCTTTTCTTTGTGGAAGCCCCTGAGATATTGGAAGATTAGAGTGGTTTGCTAGCCCCTGATTCTGATTTCTGATGGTTCTTAAGATTTATGGCCAAAATTCTGCAAACTGACATTCTCCATTTCTAGAGAGAATATCTTACTGCCTTCATGCTAACCGCAATGTTGTGGCTTCCAAAGAAATGCTGCACATCTTGTGCAAACAGAACACCAATCTGCTACTGCTGAACCAACTTAACCCCCCCCCCCCCCCAGTTTTCAATCCAGTCTGGAGAAAGATGTAACTGCTATAACAGTTGTTTTCTATTGATTGAATGAATTCCATAAATAATACTCTTGAAGGCTTCTTTATTTGAAGTTTTTCTGTAGCCTAGAAAAAAAAAGAGTCAGACCACTTTATTGAATTACAAGGTTACTCTGCTGTGCACTCAGTCTCAGGAGGATTGAGGCTTCTCCTACATCACTTTGAAAATATGATCTGCTGGTAGATTGTTGTTGTAAACCAGGATTACTGAATTCAAAACACAGCTGCCCCATGTTTCTTTATTATAGATTGGGAATAAACTCTGCCCACTTCCAAGGCAATTCCAAGGGATGGCAAGAGAGTCAGATCCACATGAATAATTTCTTTCTGACCAGCCTTTAATGAAACTTTGTTCAAACAGAAGAGGCACGTAGGGACTGTATGAAGTCATGGATGGCAAGATACAATCATGGTAGCAACCATTTGAATTCTACAGCAAACTGAACATTTACAGCCATTTTAAACCCAATGTCTTGTGCATCTGCATCATAGCAAGGAAGGAAAGCAACTTCCCCTCAGCCTAAGTTATCTCCAGGTCATTATAACATTTTGGAAATCTTCAGCATCTCTGGAGTCTATTTGAGTCAGAGAAGCTGCAGCCTCTAAATGTGTAGCACGTGAGTAAGTGCTGCAAAATTCACTTTCCAGACCTTCTGTGGCTTAGTTTAGAAAAACAGAGAGGTCTTTAGTGTTCATCGAAGTTCTTGATGTTTAATGATAAATCCTAAATATATGAATACATATTGACAGAGAATAATTCTCTGGAATTAGAGCTAGTTTGCATACAGAAGCAAGAGGAACTTTAAGGGCAGGAACACAGTTCACACGTTATGCAGATCTGCCACTCCCAGTCCACATAGCAATACAGGATAGCCAGTGGTGGGTTTCAAAAATTGTTTGAACCTACTCTGTGGGTGTGGCCTCCTTTGTGGGAGTGGCTTGCTGCCCATGTGACCGGATGGGAGTGGCTTGCCGCCCATGTGACCGGATATGAAGATGCCAACGACACTTGTCAGAACCACCTTAAATTACCTCACACACAGCACTGGCATGCATAAGAATATGATGTAAGCTTGTTTTTTAAAAGGCATCTTTGGTTTGCATTAAAACAACTTCAACACACAAAATGTTCTAATTGCTCCACAAATGCAGTAGTCATCCTTACCTTTCACAGAGGCACTGAGTTTTATAAATATGAGCATGATAGTGTAGAATAATCATATCCAAGGACCAGTGGTGGGTTTCAAAAAAAAATTGGAACCTCTTCTGTAGGTGTGGCCTTCTTTCCGGGTCCACTGGTGGAATCTCTTCTAACCGGTTCGGTAGATTTGATGAACCAGTTCTACCGAATAGGTGCGAACTGGTAGGAATCCACCTCTGGGTTTCCTGCCTGAACAGGGAGTTGGACTAAAAACCTCCAAGGTCCCATCCAACTCTCTTATTCTATTCTATACATCTGCAAAAAAAAAAAAAAAAACCCAAGCTCAGAGAGCACCAAGGACCCCTCATTTCAACCCTATATTCTCCTTTAAAATTATCACTAGCAGCTCATCCGAGTTGAAGGTTTCAGGCATAGAGATCAACTCATGTAGGATTCATAACCTTGGCTTCTGGCAGAGAAAAGCAGGGCTTCACCACAGAGAGAACAGTAATGGCCACTAAGTCTGAGGTCCTAAATTAAGGTGACCAGACATAACGCTTTTGGCGTGACACCCCCGCTTTTTGATGCATTTTCCCGCGTCCCGCCCGCTTTTTTAAAAGGCACGCTTTTTTTGGAGCTCGCAGCTCCCGCCCATCAGCTGCTGGGCTGGCTCATCGTTCTGTTCTATGCTACCTACAAATTTAAGCCAGCCCAGCCTGCCGCTCACTGAGTTGATTGGCTGGACTCCAGCCAATCAGTGAGCTGGCCAACCAGCTCACTGATTGGCTGGACTCCTTAGCTGAGGACGCAGAGGAGTCTCCATTTTATTTTGTCTTTCTTGTTGGGGTTGCAGCTGCACTTACTGGTGGTGAGTAAAATAAATCATGTTTTGTAAAAAATTTTACTCGGGAGTAAATTTTACTTACTCCCGAGTAAAAATTTTACTCGGGAGTAAAATTTACTCCCGAGTAAAAATTTTACTCGGGAGTAAAAAGCGGCTGCCGGTCGGGCAGAGAACTTCCAAGTGGTTCCATCCAGACTTGCCGCCCGTGCTGGCTGTGAACTCCGCAAAGCCAAAGGGGGAGAAGGCAGGGGGCTGTCTCCTCCCCCCAGCCCAGCAAACAGTCCTTTTTTCAGCTGTGCAGACAACTTCCACGTGGCTCTCGCAGCCCGGCAGAAGCATTTTTTCGGGGGAGGGCTCCGCCTTAAGCAAGAATTGCATTAAAGACCAGAGCAACAATTATTTGCCTGGAGAGACAAATAATTCCTAGGGATACTTGCCATGTTCTTTCATCACCATGACATCTTATTTTTTTGAGCTAAATGTATTTTTCCAGTTTGAATTGGGCATAATCTTTTTTTATTGATCCACTGTCAGGAAGAGGGATTATAATTTAAAACAGATGATTTCAGTGGCATCTTTTTTATTAATTTAAATTTCTTTCCGTTCTCCATACCCATCTTCTTGTATCAAATAATAGCTGTGATTCATTGGTATTAAATGTATATGTTTGAAGCAGTGCAGGAAATCTTGAAAACTTATGAATTTCTCTCCCCTCTGTGGCATTAGGCCTTAGTATCTGATTTGCTATATAACTTAGCAGTAGTTATTAGCACTCTTGGTGAATGATTCCCTTTTCTCAAATTATCTTGAACAATAGTTTGCAGTGTTTTCATATCTTGCACCCAGCTTTTTAAATTTATTATTAAATAATTTGTATTCTATCAGGGGCTTTCAGCAGTTTACAGCAACAAAAATGCCAAATAAAATTATATTATTATAAAATCATTGTAACAATTCCACAAAAACAATAAAAAGAAAATCCAGTGATAAAACCATATTAAATCCCAATGGCTCTAGAAGACAGAATAATTTGTACAGCCTTCCTGAATGGACAGCAGGTTAGGGCTCCCTGCTCTGGAGGAGGTTTCCAAAGGATGGGCAGGGCACCAGCTGAGACCTTTCTCCTGAGAAAGCCCTACCTTTGTCATGAATGGGATTACAGGGCCTCCCCAGAAGATATTTAAAGCTCTGGTAAGATAGCTTTGAGGGGGGTGGTCTTTAAATATTTGGACTTTAAGCTGATTTTGGAACATCTGTAAATTTGAAAGCACAAAAAATGCTATTGGCTTGTTTCCAGATGAGTCATTTACTGTAAGGAGTATAGGCTCAATGTATTTTAAAATAATATTTTATTTATTGTGCATATGATTTTTTAAAATAGTGGTATTCTGTGTTGATTCTTTTTTTAAATTGTCTTAGACTATTTAAAAAAAGATTCTATCCAAAATAAATTGAAACAAGCCATTTTTAAAATTTCTATGCACAATAGTTTGAAATGGACTCAGGAGTCATGATTGACACTGAGTGAATTTGCACTTTTAATAATCAGGAAGATACAATGGCATTGAAAAAAGAGACTGATGACCATTTTTCACACTTAGCGACCATTTTCACACTTAGCGACCGTTGTGGCATCCTCATGGTTACGCGATCAAAATGTTGATGTTTGGCAACGGATTCGTATTTCTGATGATAGTTTGAAATGGTGACAGTATAAATTATTGCTGGTGTAATACTTAACAATGGTTTTTAAGGATTTCTTTTATTTATAGAATACCTTTTTTATTATTTTGGGGGGATTTTTACTTTTAAATTGTTTATAAAATGTATTTACTACAAGAAATGTTCCTTTTTGCAAATGTGATCTTTGCAAATCTTTGTGATGCAATATGTTCAGACCAGGTTTATGTGTCTCAAAGTGGCTGCTATTCTATGGGCAGGCCAGGTTGGTGCAAGGCAGCTTTGCCAGATTTGGTGTGTTTCACCCTCATTGAATTTTATATCGTATAAAGAATGGAAGGAGGAAGGAAGAGAAAAAAGGAGGAAGGGAGTGAGTGAGAAAAGAACAGGATGGAAGGAGGGAGGAAGGAAGGAAGAGAGGGAAAGAGCAGAAGACAGATAAGGTGAAGGTAGATAAGCAAGAGGAATGAAGGAAGAAGTGAGGAGTCTCGAGGAGGGGGAAAACATTTAGTGACCAAAGTTACAATGGCATTGAAAAAAGTGACTGATGACCATTTTTCACACTTAGCGACCGTTGAGACCATTTTTCACACTTAGCGACCGTTGCAGCATCCTCATGGTCACGTGATCAAAATTTTGTTTGGCAACAGATTCGTATTTATGCTGGTTTCAGTGTCCTGGGGTGACCTTTTGACAAAAAAAATTTTTTTTAATGAAGCCCCCCCCCCCCCCCATCAAGGGTGTCCCTCTTTTCCAATCTGAAAATCTGGTCACCTTATCCTAAATGCACCACAAACGCTGTAGTCATCCTTACCTTTCACAGAGGCACTGAGATTTATGAATATGAGCATGAGAGTGTAGAATAATCATATCCAAGGACCAGTGGTGGGTTTCAAAAAATTTCGGAACCTCTTCTGTAGGTGTGGCCTGCTTTCCGGGTCCACTGGTGGAACCTCTTCTAACCGGTTCGGTAGATTTGACGAACCGGTTCTATCGAATAGGTGCGAACTGGTAGGAACCCACCTCTGAGGATAGCAATAGCAATAGCAGTTAGATTTATATACCATTTCATAGGGCTTTCAGCCCTCTCTGAGCAGTTTACAGAGTCAGCATATTGCCCCCAACAACAATCCGGGTCCTCATTTCACCCACCTCGGAAGGATGGAAGGCTGAGTCCACCTTGAGCCGGTGAGATTAGAACCGCTGAACTGCAGATAACAGTCAGCTGAAGTGGCCTGCAGTACTGCACCCTAACCACTGCGCCACCTCGGCTCTTAGGGATGCTGGATGCTGGAAATTATAATTCACCCTCTGCAGAAAGGCCACAGCACACTGTTGATTTGTATCTCTGCACCTAAAATGACATTTCTTATTCGAATTAATCTGTGTTTGTTTGCTTGCTTGCTTGCTTGTTTATTTATTTATTTATTTATTTAATATGTTTGCTGCTTGTATTGTCATGTGGCTACTCTTACAGCAATAAAAATGGAGAAATGAAAAGAAGTGCAAACATGAAGTAGTAAAGTAATGGAATAATTTATTTTTGTTCGCGACCTTGTAGTTCCTTAATTCAGAGTAGAGTTGGGTCAACTGGGTGGAGCTGAGCGTTTACTGTCCAGCTGCCCTTCCCTGATGCCTCTGGGGAGTTCGCAGCAGATATTTTTTCTTTGCACCCTAAGAAAAAAAAAAGATCTGCTGCTACCTAGGATTGAACTATCAACTTTCCAAGAGGGAGGCAAGCATCTTCACCACTAGGCAACCACCTTACTCAATAGCAGTAGAATAAACAATGAAAAAGAAAACAATGATCCAGCAATATGAGAATAAAAGATGGGTAGGTGGGGAAAGGAGGCTCTCACGACAGTCACTCGAGCCCTTGTGATCTCTAAGCTGGAATACTGCAATGTGCTCTACATGGGGCTGCCCTTGAAGAGCACCCGGAGACTTCAGCTAGTACAGAACGCGGCCGCGTGAGTGATAGTGGGCGCACCTTGGTTCGCCCACATAACACCTATCCTCCGCGAGCTGCGCTGGCTGCCTGTAGATCTCCAGGTGCAATTCAAGGTCTTACTTACCACCCATAAAGCGCTCCATGGTAGTGGATCTGACTATCTGAGAGACCGCCTCCTGCCAATAACCTCCCTGCGTCCCACCAGATCGCATAGAGCGGGCCTCCTCCGTATTCCATCCGCCAGTCAGTGCCGACTGGCGACCACCCGGAGGAGAGCCTTCTCAGTTGCTGCTCCAACGCTATGGAACAATCTCCCCGTGGAGATTCGTACCCTGACCACAGTCCAGGCCTTCCGCACAGCCCTTAAGATCTGGCTAGCCCGTCAGGCCTGGGGATAAATTTTCTTGCCCCTCCCGAATGCTGAGTGAATGTTGTGTTTTAGTACTTTTTGTTATCTCACACTTTTTTTTCTGTATTTTGTCTTTCACTCCCCTTCCCTTACTATTGTAAGCCGCCCTGAGTCCCCTCAGGGAAAAGGGCGGCCTATAAATGTTAAATAAAATCTAAAAAAAAAAAAAAAATCTAAAAGATGGAGCAGGGGTGGGGGAGCTCAGTGATCAGGGCTTTCTGATAATCACTATGGGCAATTAAGAGTATCAGTATAGAGAGAAGCATACAAGGCTTTCTGGAACTTTTCAATTTCATATCCAGAACATTTAAATGTGTGATGCTGCTTTTGCAGTCACTTTGCTAAGACCACGGCAGCATAATTAAGAGATGATAAACACAGAATCCAGCATCTCTTTTAATATTATCTGATCCAAATGTTAAGAATTTCAATTAGCATCAGTAAAAGATCTATATTAAGCACTCAGAAAAGAGCATGTCTTGTTTCTCGGTATGCAATTGGCAACTTGCTTTACTAGCATTGCCAAAATAAAGCTATTGGCATTTCTTTATTTGATTCAGGATGAATACTTATAGTATTCATAGGACCACAATTGGGATCAGAACTTCCATCGTGCTGGAGACCCCATCCTCAAGAGAGAGAGAGAAGTTCTCTGGGCTCCAGCACGAGTCCGAAAGCTTGGAAGAATAAATCTCTGGTCCCAGTGATCGACTCAGGTTGGATCCTACAAGACATAGAACGACTATGACTGAAGAAAGCAAAGATGGTACTGATAGTAATAGGAACCTTGGGTGCAATTGCAAAACAACCAGAATACCACTTGAACACCATTGGTATTGAAGAAACACCATCAGTCAATTGCAGAAGGCAACTTTACTTGGAAATTTTACACCTTGGGATGATACTTTTAATGTGATCAAACAACATCTGCCTATCCCAGATCCTTGAGAAAGACTTGCTGGATGAATTATTGGCAGAGGGACAGCAAATTGAATTAATTAATTAATCTAGTCTAAACACCTAGTTCAGTGATTCTCAACCTTTTCTTCACCATGGACCCTAACCCTAACTCTTTAAATATCTTTTGTGGCCATGGACCACCAAGATTTAACTCAATAGCAACAGTACTTAGACTTATATACCATTTCATAGTGCTTTACAGCTCTCTCTAAACGGTTTACAAAGTCAGCATAGTGTGCCCAACAAACTGGGTCCTCTTTTTACCCACTTCGGAAGGAAGGATGGAAGGCTGAGTACACCTTGAGCCTGGTGAGATTCAAACTGCCAAATTACAGGCAGCCAGCAGTCAGCAGAAGTAGCCTGAAGTACTGCACTCTAACCACTGCACCGCCACAACTCTTAAACTCAAGATTTAAATCATACAATTTCTTCAAGCCTTTGCAAACCAGGCGAAGGGGCCCATGGACCACAGGTTGAGAACCACTGATCCAGTTGACTGTGTGACCAACCATAATAATAATGTTTAGCCATGAGAAGAGGTGCCCTATGGAATGAGGTCCTCTCCCCCCCCAAAAAAAAAAATCTTATAGTCTTTTAAAGGGAATTGAAGACCTGGTTGTTCTCCCTGGCCTTTGGGGAAGGTGCCTGAAGCCCCCTTGAATTGTCTGGATCTGCTTCTTTTTACCATTTCTGTCCCATTCATGTTCATGTCATCTTTGCCATCCTTTGTTCTTTTATTACTGTATTTTTTCAAACAGAAATGTTTACTTCTGTGATGCTCATTTTGTAGCATATAAAAATAAAAAATTGTCTTTTGATAGTAAAGGTAAAGGTTCCCCTCACACATATGTGTTCATCTCCATTTCAAAGCCGAAGAGCCAGCGTTGTCTGAAGACGTCTCTGTGGTCATGTGGCCTGCATGACTAAATGCCAAAGGTGCATAGAATGCTGCTCCCTTCCCACCAAATGTGGTCCCTATTTTTCTACTTGCATTTTTAAATGCTTTCGAACTGCTAGGTTGGCAGAAACTGGTACAAGTAACGGGAGCTCACTCCATTATGCAGCGCTAGGGATTCAAACCGCCAAACTGCTGATCTTTCTGATCAACAAGCTCAGCATCTTAGTGACTGAGCCACTGCATCCTTTTCTTCTGATATCACTCTTTAAATACCCAAAAAGGTACACACTGAATATTATAATCTATTTATTTATTTGAGTGCTGAAAATAATGGTGCTGCACCAGTTTACCCATAGTGTTTCCTTTCACTTAATGTGTTTATACAGAGGCTGGACAGCCATTTATCAGGAAGATCTTAATCTGGACTCTGGGCTGCTTCTACATTTCTAAGATTCTGGCAACATCCCCCTTGTGTTAAAATGCTATTATTGTGAAATATATGCAAGGGAATAAAAATATTTTCCCTGTTTTTAAACTCGTATCAGCATATCTGGCCAGCAAATTTTATTTTCACCTCACATTACTTCTTTTCATAGAATCGTTTCAAGTGGAGTATCAGAAGGAAAAAAAATATATATCCAGGCACATTTTTTTTTCAAACCTGCCCTTTCTAGATAAATTTGTCCTTTTGACATTTTGCTTGGGGCAAATGCAACTTCATTTCCTTTGTTGTAGTTTCCCTCACATTATCACAGGGGAGACTCCTGCTTCTGGTACATTTAGAATACGGTCGTCGTGTGTGTTTCAGGTCCATTTGTGATGCATCCGCTTGCTTGAGCTTGACATTATGAACAAGGGCCCAACTATTCACACAAAGAGAAAATAAGTGAGGAAAAAAAGGGATAGAGGTTGGTTCCTTAGGAAATATAGAAAGAATAAACCAATGGAGATATGAGACTCAAAGCTTTGCCCCATTTCATAGGGCTTTCAGCCCTCTCTAAGTGGTTTACAGAGTCAGCATATCACCCCCAACAATCCGGGTCCTCATTTTACCCACCTCGGAAGGATGGAAGGCTGAGTCAACCCTGAGCCGGTGAGATTTGAACAGCCGAACTGCAGAACTGCAGTCAGCTGAAGTAGCCTGCAGTGCTGCATTTAAACACTGTGCCACCTCGGCTCTCTAAAACCCCGGCTCTCTAAAAACAGGCACTTGAATCTTTATTAGTCTGAGAACTAACTACAGCATTCATAGAAATGTAATATTAGGCTCAATTAAAGCACTCAGCACCTTTCACTTTTAAAAAAAATCCCAATAATTGAATTTGTGAAGCATTTCTTGTTGATGACTTTTCATTTCTATAATCACATCTCTATGGCTGGGTTGCCATCTCTATGGGAGAATTGGTTTGCCTTCTGGGACCATTGTAATGGCAAGGTGGAGTAGCTCAGAAGATATAGAGCAATGAAGTTTCTCTCACTTAGAGAAAGGTCTTGTCCTTGATCTTCTGAGCATCCAGCCATATGATTTCCTAATAGTCCTTCTCAACAGCACTTGCAGGGAAGGCAAGAGAGATATAGTAAAGAAAGAGCCTGTCATCATACAAGCTCAGCCCCAAAGGGGCTTGTAACAGAGTCACGGTGGCATAGTAGTTAGCATGCAGTACTACAGGCTACTTCTGAGTGCTGTCTGTCTGCCATTTTGCAGTTTGAATCTCACCAGGCTCAAGGTTGACTCAGCCTTCCATCCTTCCAAGGTTGATAAAACGAGGACCCAAATTGTTGTAAACAGCTTAGAGAGAGCTGAAAAGAACCGCGAAGTGGTATATAAGTTTGAGTGCTATTGCTATGTTGCTTTCATCATGCTGACAAAAGCAGAAAAAAACCTGACGATACTGCTGGGCCTTATCTAACATTTGACATAATGCATAACCCCTTTTCATTTCTGCTTAGCATTTTTGGTTCCCCTGTTGGGAGAAATGACCCAACAAAATAAGGAAGTAAAGGTTTTTTTTAAAAAAGTCTACCTTTTGAGTTCTCCAGAAATAAAACGGGTTGTAATAATACACAGTTGCACATATTCTAAATGGATTTTGTTCTCTGGTGCAAAATCATTAAAGGTTTTGATTTTTCTAAGATTCATTTATGCAGCTCGCCTTTCTGTCCACCTCTTTTTTCCATACATTTTTTTTTTTTGGTAGAACTCTTCAATGCAATTGTGGCAGAAAGCAATAATACGTACCGCCAAGCCACTGCTGTTCAGATGTGTTTAGAATGCTTGAAATCGTAATACATGTTCTTCAGCTCACAAATTAATCTACTTCTCTCTTCCATTCAGTTGCATATGGTTCAATCTGTAATTGCCTTAAATTACATGTCCATTGTCCACAATATTTTGTATTTTTTTGTTTTGTTTGAAGAACCGCATCTGTTGAAATGGTGTAGAACCACATCTCAAGGTTTGGAACTGGTCAAGATAAAATGGAGAGTGACTCCCAGTCTCCATATTATTCTTAGAGGGTCCCAGATCACAACATGCCATTAATTTGTGATGTCCAGATTATTCAGATGTGCTTTTTTTTGGACATTTTTTTCTCCTTGCATCACGAGAAGAGTCAAGTGTGGTTTTCTCCAACAGATACTGGGCTTCTAAATGTAGGTGACTTTAATGTTTTAATCTTCCTCCAAGACAGGGAGTGTATCATTCTCCTAATTGCCTCCACAAGGTTCTTCTCAGTAGATTTTGCGGCAGCCAAACTTTGATTCCTCATATATTAGCGAACATACATTTTTCTTACTTTCAGCTGAACGCTGCAGCCATTTTACCTGCTGAAATGTATTTCCAGGCAGGCAGGCAGCACAATTAACAAGGATAATAAAGACGATGGATCATTTTTCAATGAACAGAGCCCATTTAAAAGATCTACAGTTATTTAACGTCCTCTGCACTTGTCCACCAACCTTTCATAATAATTTTGGAACAAACTCTTGCATGCTGATTGCTTCCTAAGAAATGGGGGGGGGAAGGATTATTTCACCAACCAAACAGACCTCCCTGGTAAATTGGCCATTTATTTTTTGACAAAAGTAATCTCAAACAAATATGCAGCCAGACCAGAGCGCATTATTCACCTTTACCTGAAAGAACCTCCAAATGAAAATCCCATAAAGAGGGTGGATTTACATTTGCTGAGTCTCAAAATGAGTGTATCCTCAGATTTCAGGACCAATAAAGTCCTGAAATCCTGGTAAATAAAGCAGGTGGCTTGCAGTCATCTTGTTGCTTCCTGACAAGTGAAAAGCTTGAAGGCAGGTTTGACAATTGTGGCTTTTCGGGGGTTCCTCTTTGAATGCAGCAAAGCCTATGACCCTTTGAACTGGCTTCCAGTAGGAGAATAAACAAACCTTCCGGGGGTAAATGATCTGCCAGTCAAATGCATTCAGCCAATAAGAGAGCAGCTGGGTGTCTTCCCACACAAACATTTCACTTAGCATTTTCTCCAATTGATTCATCTATTTAGCCAGAGTTAGAAAATGATCTTAGCGATACAGTGCAAGGTATTGAAAGTTTATTGTGCTTATCGCCAGCCATCAATTTTTTTTTCTGGTTGCATTCTGTTTTGTTCTATTTATTTTAGTTGTTCTTGTGTATCATTACTTTTGGATTTCTGAATGGATTTGCAGCCTTTTGAAATCTTATTGACTTCTAACATCCAAACTGAACTATCAGTTCAAATCAATTCCCTTCAAATGAAAGCTTTGAACTATGAAATCTTTGACAGCCAGTTTGGTCCTAGTGATTAAGGCTCCAGGATAAAATGTGGAAGACATTTTGCGTTGTAGCCTCTTCTTAGCTGTGAAAGCCAGGTGGGTGACTTTGGGCCAATGACTCTTGGGTCAACCCAATTCACAGGGTTGATGTTGTTGGGGGAAATTGGAAGAGGAAGGTGTACTGAGTATGTTTGCCACCATGAATTATTTGTAAAAATAATAATAAAGGCAGGATAAAAATGAATAAATAAGCTGTATAACTCTATCCATCACCATTGGCCAAGAGCAATAGAAAAAGGCATGTATTGTTATGAATCCAGGTTTAAGGCAGTGGCTACTGCACTCCCCTGATACTCACAAGCTCTTCTTGTCTGTCCAACCAATGGAATTTGAACCCTACTGTGGCTTCTTCTAGAACCATTCTCACCCTTAGATCTAATTTACCATTCTTTTTTTTCTTTTTTTACTTTTTACAGTTTAAAAGTTTTTATTTTCCATTTTATCATTTTCATACACTCACATATATACTGTGCATAGCCGGAGCCATACAACATTAAGCAATAATCGCAGCAATTCCTCTTGTCAACAATACCCCCCAAAATACAAACCCAATATACCTCTTCCCCTCTCCATACACCTCTTTCTTCCAACCCCCTCCAACTTTCTATCTTCCCTCCATCCTCCTCCTCTACCCTACTTCACCTCCCCCTCTACCACTCCTCTCTCCCGATTCACTCCCTCCCTTCCTTCTCACCCTCCCTCCCATCCTCTCTCCCATCCCTCTCTACCCGTCTTTCTTCTATCCCACTCCTCCTCCCCTTGGTGTATTTCCACTATATGTCCGTGTACTTAACTTATCCTATCTTTACAGAGAAATTATAGAAAAACAGTATACATGTGAAGTCATATTACATTGAAATCTAACCTAGTATATATCCCTCCTTCCCCCCACCCTCCCCCCCAACCCATCTAATTCTTGATGGACTGAGAACTATGGCTTTAGAGTGTTCTATCAATTAACTGATATCATATGTTTCCCTTCCTTGGGCTAAGTTCATTTTATTCTAATGATTTAGAGCAGCAGTCCCCAAGCATTTTGGCACCAGGGACTAGTTCTGTAGAAGACAAATTTTCCATGGACTGGGGGTGCGGGGAGAGGAGAAGGTAGTTTACAATAGGATGTGGGCTCCTATGGTAATTTAATGCCTGAGGATCATAGGTGGTGCTGACGTTAGTGTTGCTGAGGAATTGCTGCAAATACAGATGAAGCTTTGCTTGTTCAGATACTTCATCTTCAGCTGTGTGGCCCAGTTCCTAACAGGCTACAGCCAGTACCGGTACTGGGGATTTAGGACCTCAGACCTAGCAGCCATTACTGTTGTCTCTGTGGTGAAGCCCTGATTTTCTCTGCCAGAAGCCAAAGTTATGAATCCTGCACGAGTTGATCTCTATGCCTGAAACCCTCAACTCTGATGAGCTGCTAGTGATAATTTTAAAGGAGAATATAGGGTTGATATGAGGGGTCCTTGGTGCTATCTGAGCTTGTTTTTTTTTTTGTTTTTTTTTTTTTTTGCAGATGCATAGAATAGAATAAGAGAGTTGGATGGGACCTTGGAGGTTTTTTAGTCCAACTCCCTGTTCAGGCAGGAAACCCAGAGGTGGGTTGCTACCAGTTCACACCTATTCGGTAGAACCGGTTCATCAAATCTACCGAACTGGTTAGAAGAGGTTCCACCAGTGGACCCGGAAAGCAGGCCACACCTATAGAAGAGGTTCCAAAAATTTTTGAAACCCACCACTGGGTTTCATGATTATTCTACACTATCATGCTCATATTTATAAAACTCAGTGCCTCTGTGAAAGGTAAGGATGACTACTGCGTTTGTGGTGCAATCAGAACATTGCGTGTGTTGAAGTTGTTTTAACGCAAACCAAAGATGCCTTTTAAAAAACAAGTTTACGTCATATTCTTATGCATGCCAGTGCTGTGTGTGAGGTAATTTAAGGTGGTTCTGACAAGTGTCGTCGGCATCTTCATATCCAGTCACATGGGCAGCAAGCCACTCCCATCCGGTCACATGGGTGGCAAGCCACTCCCACAAAGAAGGCCACACCCGCAGAGTAGGTTCGAACAATTTTTGAAACCCACCACTGAGGAAACCCTACACCACTTTAGACAAATGGTTATCCAACATCTTCTTAAAAACTTCCAATTTTGGAGCATTCAAAACTTCTGGAGGCAAGTTGTTCCACTGAATAATTGTTCTAGCTGTCAGGAAATTTCTCCTTAGTTCTAGGTTGCTTCTCTCCTTAATTAGTTTCCACGCACTGCTTCTTGTCCTGGAGAATAGTTTGACTTCCTCTTCTTTGTGGCAACCACTGAGATATTGGAACACTGTTATCATGTCTCCCTTAGCCCTTAGCCCTTCTTTTCATTAAACTAGACATACCCAGTTCCTGCAAATATTCTTCATATGTTTTAGCCTCCAATCCCCTAATTATCTTTGCTCTTCTCCACACTCTTTCCAGAGTCTCAACATCTTTTTTATATCATGGTGACCAAAACTGGATGCAGTATTCCAAGTGTGGCCTTACTAAGGCATAATAAAGTGGTTTTAACACTTCACATGATCTTGATTCTATCCTATGTTTCATTATCCAAGCTAGGTAACATCATCAGTGCTAGTAGCAAGAAAACAAACTCAGAAAGCACCAGGGACTCCTCAGTGGTACTTTTGGCTAGTCTCAGACTGGGCCAGAATTTGTCTTTACATGTTGAGCTGCCCTGCCAATGACTACCAAGTATGTACACCCAGTTAGGCTAAAGCTTAAAATGCCTGAGTGTGGCGATGTGGGGTATGGGAGAGCCAAACAATGGGCTGGTAAAATCCTGCCATTGTGATAAACTTCTTCTCTTGTAAAATAATATCACTTAGAAAATGCTGACAATTTAGTTGTTCTCCTGAGAATGCTCCTACGTTGAACAGAGAGTGGGAAGGTATGTCAGAATAACAATGTGTAGATATGAGTGGGCAATTAAATGCCCACAAACCACTATTTTATAGTAGTTAATATAGCATCTTTTGTTGAAAAAAATGGTCTCCATCTCCAATAATTAAAATCAAAGAGCTGAATCATTCAAGCGTCTTCCAAGCATTAGGCAAAACGCCTACATCCTGTAGCTGGAAAACAATTGATAAACTTAATCATTGCTATTGTTATACAGAGTTCTCTGCTCTTACTTTAGAGCAGTGTTTCTCAACCTTGGCAACTTGAAGATGTCCGGACTTCAACTTCCAGAATTCCCCAGCTGGGGAATTCTGGAAGTTGAAGTCCGGACATCTTCAAGTTGCCAAGGTTGAGAAACACTACTTTAGAGTGTTAAAAACAACAGTGGGAAAGATGCCTTTTTTCTAATTAACTCAAATATGTTCTGGGAAATATTGCTTACCACTAATTAAAGAAGAAAGGGCACTTAATAAGCAAGCAGGAGGTGCAAAATCTTGATGGTTGGAAGAAAGGGGTTGTGAACAGAACAACAGAACATGTTTACCTCTGAGACCACTTATTGAGCTATAGTACCTAAAGATAGATCTGCAAACTATAGTGGCATTACTTGTTGCCTTTATATTTTAATACTTTTTTCTTTAAATCGAGAATGCATAGTTAACATTGACAGAACTCCAGTAAAATCCATACAGAAGCCTTTGCTAAATATTGTTGAAGTTTAATGTCTTCTGATACATTGTAGGGACTACCACATTGTAGAGAATATCATCCTATATTTATTAAAAAGTGATTATTATATAGAATTTTCCCAATCATTAGAAAAAATAAGTAGGTAAACCCAGAAGTGGGATCCTACCGGTTTAACAACCGGTTCACTGATTGCACGCTTTGTGAGTGCGTGTGCCTGACAAGTGCAGTTTGCAGAGAAATCACCTTCCGCATTAATGCTGGGAAGGAAAACAGCTGAGAAGCAGAAATCCACTCTGTTGCACCGATCAGCTGGGCTTCTGAAAACAGCATATAGGTGAGTATAGCACAGGGACAGGCGGGCAGGGCCAGCTCAAAGTCGGAGGGAACTGGTTTGCTGCAGAGATGGGTTCCTACCAGTTTGCATCTATTCGGTAGAACCGGTTCGTCAAATCTACAGAACTGGTTAGAAGAGGTTCCACCAGTGGACTCGGAAAGCAGGCCACACCTACAGAAGAGGTTCCAAAAATTCCAAAAACCCACCACTGGTTCGCTCCCAGCTGATAGTCAGAGCTACTGATTTGCCTGAACTGGTAGAATCCCACTCCTGGATAAACCTAATCAGAATATCTTAGGGCTACCTAAGAGATATTAGAGAACAGAACACAGGGGAGATGGGCAGCATAAACAGTTAATAAATAAAATCTTTTTTTTAAAAAAAAATCTATTGATGCTTCTGACCTCTCCTAAGCTACCTTCCTGTTTTGAGGTATATATTCCCATTGCCACATCAAAGAAAGATTTAATTATCACTTGGATTGGTTATATTATCCTTCACCATAGAAAGTAAACAGCTTGAGCTGTGTGTGATTGTGCTAATCACATTTTTGCCTAATTATCCTGTTGATAGCTCTGCTGGCAATACCAATACTTTATTGATGTGAACAACTAAATTGGTTTGATGGTGCATTAGAACATGTTGACATGATAAGTTTATCAACCATGTTGATATGTTAATACATCTGAACATATTGACACGTTGGGTGTGATGGAGCTACTGTAACTTTATTTTTAGATGTCCTATTTTAGCATCATTTTATGTAATGTGTTTTAGCATGCTATAAAATGATATATCAGGAGAAATCAACTAAGAAAGGCAATCCATATAAAATTAAAAGGTCTATGAATGTATCAAATGAAAGAAGAGCTGGAAAGTTAGTGTTGCTTTTATCCCATTATTCTCTTCTTTGCACAAAGAGGTTTAATGCACATTAGAACATTTTAATGAGTACATGGTTTCTAGCATTCTTTCTAGCACCCTTTTCTAGTAGCACACGTCGGAGGCATTTGCCTTTTTCTTCTGTGTAATAAAATAATGTGTTTGTTTACATCAACCTGTTTTTTTCTCTCCACATGATGCATATTTGTGGACCATAATAACTGATCAGGAAGAATTTTTTTTTGGGGGGGGGGTTATAATGGAGCAGTCACCCACATTCTGAGTCATTGCCCAATGAAGCATGTTGTCCCATTCTCGCCCCCTACATTCTGGATTTCCCCTCCCCTGCACCTCCCACTTGGATCCAGATTTCAGTTACAATGTGGAATTGGCTAAGTGGGAAAAACTTTGGATACTTAATCAGAAACTAACAATGGCTACGGCGTATAAAGAAAACCTTTATAAGATGTTCTACAGATGGCATCTCCCTCCAGCACGGCTCTCCAAAATGTTTAAAAATCTGGCCCCAAATTGTTGGAAGTGTAAAAAAAACCACCAGGCACTATTTATCATATGTGGTGGATGTGCATTGAGGCAAAAAAAATATATATATTGAAAAATGATTCAATCATGGTTAGAACAAATGGTGGGAGACCAAATTTTGTTTAAACCAGATTTTTTTCTCCTAGGTATAATACCAGAGAGGTTTAAGAAAGATACACTTTATTTAATTATACATGTACTAACTGCGGCACGCATAACTTATGCACAAGATTGGAAAAAAGAAAATACACCATCAGAGCTAGATATAATCAGAGAAGTGTTGGCCCGTGCGGAAGCAGATAGGCTCACTCTTGAACTTAAAAATAAAGGGGAATCAGAATATTTCGAAGTCTGGAACAGATTTTATGACTGGTATAAGACAAGGTGACAAGACTGGAACAAACTGTATATATTGTGATTGGACAGAAAGATAGACAATGTATTCAGTAGGCTTATTGTTAATGGTTGAGACTAGCTGTATATAATGTGAATGTATGGTCCACTTCGACTTCGCGGTACTGCATTGTTTTAAATGTAAAAATAATAAAAAATATATTGGGGAAAAAAACCAATAAAAAGCATGCTGATGCAAAACCCCTTGTTAGCAGAAGCAATAACAGCAGCAACAACAACAAAATGCATTATAATGTGGTTATTTGGGCCAGAACCAGTAAAACATCTTTTTCCCACTTGGCAATTATATTAATATATTGATCTCAGACAAGTCTACTGGTCTTCTGAATGAATATGGATTCTGGATTCTTTAACAGTGGGCTGGGAGTGACCCAAAGGCTGCAAAATTGTGAGTGTGCATCTTCCTGCTGCAGGCATGAAGACAAAATGTATTTATGGAACCTCATTGGTTATAATACATTTCAATAAAGTATTATATTCATAATCTCATTTATTTGTCCCCCAAGGGCTAAGAGAATGTGATCTGTTTTAATGAAACAGGAGCAATAATAAATGTATGCCATTCTCCAGCCTAGCTGGTTGGTGGGAGTTTTTATGACCCCTTTTAGAAGATTCAAGGAACAGGGGTTGAATCAGGGACCTCTGAACCCAAAAACTTGCTCTGTCATTGTTTTATGATATTTGTATGAGAGCCAATTTCCAACTGGATGAGAAGTGACAATATTGATAAACTAGAGTTTATTATTCTGTTAAATAAAGAAAGTGAAACTCCTAACCTCTGCAATATCTTTATCTCTAAAAATTCATAAAAGATCTAAAAATCATTCCACAACAGTTTTTTTTCTTTGAAGCTTGATCTCTATCCTAAATTCATTCAAAATATATAGAGAGATGACAGATGAGAGACAGAGACAGATGGAGACAGAGACAGATAGACAGACAGACAGACAGACAGACATGCCATCAACAATCTTGTAGCAAATTTGCATTTTGAGATCTTTTCTGGTAGGATAGTGGAACTTATATTTTCTAAAGATTGGAGAAATATTCTACATCTGATCTTACATAAATTAATTGGCTCAGAAGTTACTTGGCAAATAGATATTGCTGTCTTTTTTTAAAAAAAAGATCTCCAATTGTTGTAAATTGTAACTGACCCCAAATGAGGCTGTCAGACTGTATACCTGTGGAAGTCACCGGGATCATATGATCCCTGAAGTGAAAGATCTACATTCATTGTTAATTATCTACTGGGCACCATTGAAGATGTTGGTGTTGACGTTGAAAACTCAATAACCAGTTTAAGACCTGACTATCTGAGGGATGATTCTCCAGTCATGAATCCGTTCAGCTGGATCAGCAGGAGAGGGCTTCTGCTTTTAGAAACCCATCCAGCTATCTCAGAGCCAGGATGGTGCAGTGGTTAGAATGCAGTCCCATTGCAGGCTATCTTGCAGCTCATTGCCAGGAGTTCAATCCTGAGGACATTCAAGGTTGAATCAGCCTTCCATCATTCCGAGGTCTGTAAAATGAGGACACAGATTGTTGGAGGCAATGGGCTGATTTTGTAAACCATTTAAAGCACTATGTAGTGATATATAAGTCTAACTGCTAAGTGAGAGAGGTCTTGTTTTCCATGTCCCCCTCCCGCAGGCTAGGGAATGAATTTCCCAAGGAGGTAAATTTTGACCTACTTTACAAAAAATGCTAAAAAAAACCAAAAAAAAAACCAGATTCCATTTCACAAGCCATTAACTAGCAGTTATTTAATGATATTAATTTTAATTTCTGCTTTATTTTCTGAAATGGATAGTTCTATTTTATTCCCCATTGTGTAATTTTAAATTCCTATAAGCCACCTTGAGTAAAATAAGGTGCGAATTCAGTAAAATTTAAATATGTTTTCAGGAATAGCAAAAGACCTAGATTATTACAAAAAGGTATTGTCAGCCTCTGTTTTGCTGCTTGCTTTTCGGATGCCATTGAAACGGGGAGGGAGGGGATGGTATTTGGGTGTGGGAAATAATCTGTACAGAGGACTGTTAATTGGAAGTTGTTCTCGCCATCTACTGCACATGTGGCAAGGAGGGAGTTTCCCGCCAAGGCCAACTGTCTGGCATACCAACCTGATGATGATTTTTGAAGATGTCTCCCACCTGACAGCTGCAGAGATATTGCATTGGACTATGGACTGGGGTTACCAAAGGGAGGGGAATGGGTCATGTATTGATATCTACTGCTCGTGCGTGCTTTTGCTCGGATCCAGCTTTGGTTAGCTTCTATTTACTTATAATCAGTAAAAGTACTCTTAATTCTGCAAAATAGCAATAGCAATAGCAGTTAGACTTGCATACCGCTTCATAGGGCTTTCAGCCCTCTCTAAGCGGTTTACAGAGTCAGCATATCGCCCCCAACAACAATCCGGGTCCTCATTTTACCCACCTCGGAAGGATGGAAGGCTGAGTCAATGCTGAGCCGGTGAGATTTGAACTGCTGAACTGCAGATAACAGTCAGCTGAAGTGGCTGCAGTACAGCACTCTAACCACTGCGCCACCTTGGAGCAGGTTTGGAGTTGAATGGTTTATTTCTTGGTTATTAAGTGAAGCAGCCTTGACAGGTATTCAGTTGCATTCTGAATTTCAGTATTTATTTATTCTTGTAACAAATAAATTTACAACCAGTATCTCTATAACTTGATAGAGGGCCTTCTTTGACAAGAGACCTTGGATTTTTATTTTTTTTATTTTTTTGGGGGGGGGATATCAATTTTATTAATAACCCACTTTTCACGCATGCGGAGGCTTCCAGACAAGAATTAGCATTGAATTTAGCTCCTTACTCTTTCCAGACAGTCTAGTTGATATGCTGTGCTTTAATTCTCTCCAACGAGTCCCATAAGAGCAGTGATGGTTAGAAGAAAGATTCTTATTTGTTCCTTTTCTTGTGTTTGGCCTTGGACTGCTTCTCTAATAGAAGTTACTGGCTGAATGATGCTCTTCTCCAGCCTCTACTGCAAAATAAGCTTTATAGTTTGCAATTATTAATTTACAGTTCAGCCAGAGCTGGTAGAAAACAAGCAATTGCTTAGAGACTTCAAGCAGCTATTTTTATAGTGACCAAGGATTTTGAGCAGAATAGGTAATGCGTGATTCTGTACTTCAATAGGACTGAAACCACAGATTTCACAATTCTGTGAGGAAATATCCACAGCATTTTCTCTGCTAAATGGGCAAGGACAGGAGCATTCTTATTAATTGAATAAAACTAGGAATGTTTCCCATAAACTTTCCCATAATTTTCTTGCATAAAATCCAAGATTAACACAGGGTTTGAGGAAATCTGAGGCAAGCTGTCCTCTGGAGCAAATCCTTTGTCAAGTTTTGGCCCTGGGTTTTCTTCTTCCCCAGCAGTGGGCAAAGATTCTTCCTTTTCTCCCTCCTTCATACCACCACCAGCTACAACAGTGACACTTGACTGATCAAGACTGTAGACATTTAGAATGAAAGGGTTTCTAACAGAACCAATTAATCACTGCTACTGACAGCGTAGCCATTGAGAGCATTACAGTAACCATCATACAGAAATGGGATGAGATCGGAGTGAGTTTAGCGAGTTACTATGCAAATAACAGTGGTTGAGTGAGTTACTATGTCATTGCCCACACCTGTCCTGTTCACTTAGCCATAGCAATGCCACAAGGTAAAGAGTTATCTTCCTTCATCTCTGATGGCCTTTCTCTGGTTATTAGCAGTTTTAAGACTTCTGTTCTTGATTAATTTTGAAGATATGCACATGGTTATTCCATCAAATGATTTTTAAAAGGTGGCTTGCAAGCAAAAAGTACTAATAGAATAAACTCTCTAATTCACATTTAACGTGGCTGAGTTCGCACACCATAAGAAGCAAACCATTTTAGTCATCATGATTTACTGAACAGAGCACCATTAGCTGGGCTCACACATTATGGTGAGCTGTTATTGTAGCTAACAAACCATGGGAGTTGGGCTCAAAAAACAACATTAATGCCACAAAAAGTGACATTCTGACTCAGCATTAGATGTGATTCAGGCCAATAAGAATTGGATCAGGACTGCAAATATCCAGGTTGGGGAAAGGTATTAGGCTGTTGGAAGAAATGTCCTTCTGGGTTCAGTTCCAAGTGGGGAAAAAGACACTGGAGACATGGAGGCTGCTTGGAAAGATGGTTTATTGGTGGACAGGACCACATGGCTTGAGTCCTGAACAGAAAAGATGATCACATGCTTCGATGTTGGTGGAGAAAAGAGAAGGAAGGACTGAGATGCTGAGTCCCTAGTTTTATGCCCTCTCTGGCCTTTGATCTTGAGTTTGTATTCTGATTGGTTGTCAGACTCCTATGGGGCCATGCATGGACAACTGTCTAGGCTGCGTTTTGAATCCAGGTTTGGTTGAATTCTCAGATGCCATGTGGTCAGTTGAGTAAAGGGCCAATATTATTATGCCTTAATCCCATCCCCCTGGAGCTAAAGTGGAGAAGTCTTTATTATGTAAAGGGTTTGGCTTGGCCTTCTTAATCGCCCATTGACAAAGTGGGAATGGGCAGGAAGCTAGAGGGAGCTATTCTGTCTTTTAAAACATGTTTCTTCCTTTTCATATCCAGAGAAATATTCTGCTTTTTCAATATTTCCTAGGATATTTCATTTTTCTGGGAGAGGGCTGGGTGATAACTTCCTACAGGGCCTAGGACAATATTTGTTGCTTCAAGGTTCTGGAGGAACAATATTATATTCAACTAAAGTAATAGTAAGGAGACTTAGTTCTGGTTCTGTCCTGAATAGGTTTGCAGTTCTAATTAAATTTGTATTCACCTACACATACAACACACAGAATGACGGAGTGATGTAGAAATTTCAATTTTTGTTCCTTAAGTTACATTCTGAGGATTTCAGAATCAATTCAACGAACCTGAAGTCTCTGTACAGATCCTATTATCTCAGCCTAAAAATCTCTTTCACTTGTTCCTTATGCCTAGCAAAAGATGAAGCATTGACATGGAGAGGGGGAGCCATTTGTTTCCCGAAACACCTAAAATCATAACCAGATTCTTTTGTAGACCTAGATGCTCTGGTTAGAAGAAACGTGTAGGTGCAGATTGTTTGTGAATTAAGGTACTTCTATCCTGAACTAGCGGGCATTTGATTTTAAGTGAACAAGAAAAGAAATGTTGATTCTAAACGAAACAGACACAATAATCTACCAGCATGGATTCTTTTGAAAATACTGACTCTTGGCAAGCATGGTGGCTGACTGCCTTGCCGCATTTGGCCTTAGGATATCCATCTTAGGCAGGGAGTCTGAAATGAAACCAGACATCAGGCCTGGATTTAATAAATAAGAGAGGCAACAAGGTCACACTTCAGTTCAGGACAGCGTAATTACCTCCCACAGGATGGTAACGAATCTAGTCACCCACTCTATCAGTGGAGAGTCTAAGGCTATGCTTAACTTCCTTATTATTCATACCCTGACTCCAGTCCCAGATCAACACACAGCCCTGCAACTTGCTTTACAGTAAAGGCTGGAAAGAAAAGTCCACATTTCTATAGCTACATTCCAAAGAAACCATATGTAAGAGGAGCAAAAAGCAGCAAAGCAGGTCTCCGTATTCCAAGACATTTTCACAGAAGCATCTCCCAGATTGCCATTCAGTTATCGAAGAATAATGTCAGATGCCATGAAATTTTGGTAGGGGAGGGAGAGAACTGTACACTCGTGCTAATCTTTTCTGTCTTAACTAATGGAAGGCAGGCATTATGACATCCATTTCCCCCATATTTTCATTTTGTTTAAATGTACTTTTACGGTGACATGACAGCTCATTTTATAGGTATTTTTTAAAAAGTGAAAAGGGATGGCACTTTCATCCTGTCACTAATAATAATAATAATAATAATAATAATAATAATAATAATAATAATAATAATAATAATAATAATAATAATAATAATAAAAACAGCAACAAACTGGTGGGAACATCAGCCTGAAAATCAGATGGTCAAGATCTTGTGGGATTTTCGCATACAAACAGACAAAATATTGGTGCATAATACACCAGACATCACATTGGTTGAGAAAAATAAGGTCACAATCATAGACATCGCAATACCAGGTGATAGCAGGGTCGCCGAGAAGGAACATGAAAAAATTGCAAAATACCAGGATTTAAAAATCGAAATTCAACAACTATGGCACAAACCAGCATTGACGAAATCACCATCAGTCAAATGCAAAAAGCCGCACTGCTTGGATCTGCACGCATATTACGAAAATACGTTATGACATCCTAGGCCCCTGGGTGGGGCCCGACTAGTAACCAATGCCAAATCCGGCGAAACAACTGGCCGCTGTGATACAATTGTATTATTATTATTATAATAATAATAATAATAATAATAATAATAATAATAATAATAATAATAATAATAATAGGAAGAAAAAGAGGAAGAAGAGGGTCCTTGAGAAGAAGTCTTCTCAAGAAAGCAGAACTCTTGAAATGATTATCATTTCAAAAGGAACTTTTGTTGAAAGACAGCGATAGCAAAGGAAATGAAGGCAGGACCTGAAGTTTCCCACTCAAAGCACTAGGTTAAACTGCTACTAGAAAAGCCCCTCCCAATGACCAATCCCAACAGTGGTGGGTTTCAAAAATTGTTCGAACCTACTCTGTAGGTGTGGCCTCCTTTGTGGGAGTGGCTTGCTGCCCATGTGACCGGATGGGAGTGGCTTGCCGCCCATGTGTCCGGATATGAAGATGCCGATGATATTTGTCAGAACCACCTTAAATTACCTCACACACAGCACTGGCATGCATAAGAATATGATGTACACTTGTTTTTTAAAAGGTATCTTTGGTTTGCATTAAAACAACTTCGACACACGCAATGTTCTGATTGCACCACAAACGCAGTAGTCATCCTTACCTTTCAGAGAGGCACTGAGTTTTATAAATAGGAGCATGATAGTGTAGAATAATCATATCCAAGGACCAGTGGTGGGTTTCAAAATTTTTTGGCACCTCTTCTGTAGGTGTAGCCTGCTTTCCGTGTCCACTGGTGGAACCTCTTCTAACCGGTTCGGTAGATTTGACGAACCGATTCTACCGAATAGGTACGAACTGGTAGGAACCCATCTCTGAATCCCAAGGTGTGAAGATGTTTTGAGAATCTCGGGCAGAGAAGGTGATAACTGCTAACTCCCAGGCACTTTGGTTTCACTTTCTTCAGTGATGAGATAAAGCAGATGGTTCAAAGCACATTCTTCTCCCCCTCCCTAAGATGACCTGAGACACATTCCTTTCCCCCTCCCTATTTCCCACAAGTTACAGCAAAGCAAAACAAAGCAAATAAAATCCCATGCAAAGAATTTCCCTCTCTCAAGCCTCCACCTTCCCAGCAGAATGGCAGTTTCCCTATAGAGAACAATGGGACCTGACAGGAGAAAGAGAAAGAGAAAAAGATACAGTCTTCCATCTCCCAGTTGGATAAGATGTCGATATGTTTCCACATCAGAAAAAAATCTCTCACAGTTTTTAGGCCACTATAAGCAGCAGGTAAGGAACTGCCCTTCCAGAGTTTTCTACTTCCAACAGACAGTGTTGGCTAGCAACCCCCAGGGGGAGAGTTTTCTCTGTGGGAGCCCCTTCCCTCTGGAATGAGCTGCCCCCGGAGCTTCGTATAATCCTTGACCTCCGGTCCTTCCGATGCGCCCTAAAAAGTTGGCTTTTCCAACTTTAAGCTGGCCTGGCCTGAACAAAACAAAATAAATTATTGATCATTGTTAATTTTATTTTTTTAATTTTTTTTATTTATATATATTTTTATTAGTAAAAGAAAAATACAACAACCAATAGCTGGTAAAAGACAATACAACATCCACTGTTTTGTTTTACATTTGTCTGCATTTCAAGACATTCCCATAATATCAAAATCCTTATGGACATCAAAGGTTAGATATCTTCTTCCCTCCCTCCCTCTCTCCTTCCCTTGTTTCTTCTTTCCCACTCCCCTTCCTTCCCTCCCTCCTTCTCTCCTTCCCTCCTTCCTTCCCACCTTTCTTTTCCTTTCCTCCTTTCCTTCCCTTTCCCTTTCCTCTCTTCATCCCCCCTCCTTCTCTCATACCTTCCCCCCTCTTTTCCTCCTTCCTTTCTCTTCTCTTAAGTTCCCTCCTTTCTTCCCTCCTTCCTATCTACTCTCCTTCACTCCTTCCTTCCCTCCTTCTTTCTCACCTTGCTTCCCTACCTTCTTCCCTCCCTCCTTCCTATCCCACTTTCTTCTCTTTCTTCTCTCTTTCCTTCTTTCCACCTCTCCCTTCCCTTCTCTCCTTTCTTTTCCTCCTTTTTAACCTTCCCTCCCTTCTTCTGCCTTTCCCTTTTCCCTGTTCCTCTCCTTTCTCCTCTCCATCCTGATCATTGTTAATTTTAATTGAATCTTTAAAATGTTATTGTTAATCTTAATTGGGTTTGTTTTTTAGATACTCTATTTTTTTTCTTTTGTAATATGTGTGTTTTTTAATGTTGTACACCACCCTGAGTCCTTTGGGAGAAGGGCAGCATATAAATCCAATAAACAAACAAACAAACAATTCCATCAGCCCCAGCCAAAATGTTTGTAGACCTGGTGCTACATCTGGTAGACTCAGATTCTATACCCTCTCTTGAAAATAAGGATTAAGAAAGGGGGGCCCAGAAGCCATAGCATGGTTGCAAGTGTTCTTTTTTTTTTTTGATTCACAGTTTTCCCAGAGCAAAGGTAAAGGTTTCCCTTGTCTAGTCATGTCTTATTCTAGGGGGTGGTACTCATCTCCGTTTCTTGGTCAAGGAAACCAGTGTTGGCTGAAGACACTTCCATGGTCATGTAGCCAGTGGAATTATACACTAAAGCAGTGGTAGTCAACCTGGTCCCTACCACCCACTTGTGGGCGTTCCAGCTTTCATGGTGGGCGGTTGGGGTTTTGTCCGATACTGAAGCACTTTCCTTTTTTTAATTTAATTGACTTCCCTACTTTATAAATCACCATTACTGTGGAACCGGTGGGCGGTTAGAAAATTTCACTACTAACAGAGATACCAAAGTGGGCGGTAGGTATAAAAAGGTTGACTACCCCTGCACTAAAGGATATGGAGTGCTGTTACCTTCCCATTGAAATGGTACCTATTTATCTACTTGAATCTGCATTCTTTGAGACTGCTAGGTTGTTAGAAGCTGGCGCAAGTAAAGGGAGTTGAAACACTTGGGTTTCAAGTCCAGGCTGTCAGCTTTTCAGTTGACAAGTTCAGCATCTTTAACTGCTGAGCTGTCACATCCACTTTTCCCAGGGGGAATGGGGCCAAATGTTTAGATCTCTTTTGTAATGTTTTTTTAATTACAGATAAAAATTCAATTTCTAAATAAACAGTGTATTTTCCGAGTAAAAATAATTTTAGGAAATAATAATAATGTTTACAATAATATTCAATACACTGGTATTAGTCTAATAGCAATAGCATTAACAATAACAATAGGACTTTCACATACAAACGGATTGTCATTTGGAACACAACACGCCCAGATGTCACAGTTTACGAAAACCGAAATGTCCAATTTATTGACATCACGGTACCAGGAGATGCCAGAGTCGAAGAAAAAGAACTGGAAAAAATCACAAAATACCGTGACCTGGCCATCGAAACTACCCGATTATGGATGAAACATGTAACAACGATACTCATTGTCATCGAGGCAGTTGGTAGCATATCCAAGAATTTTGTAAAATACACCAACAAATTGCAGTTTCCTGCAATAACACCAGCAGAACTGAAAAAAACCTGTGCTACTTGGAACATTGTATATTTTAAGTACTTGGTTGATACCTAGGACACTGACAGCAACCTGTATCAACTATTAACACTAGTCAATGGTATTTGTGATGTATTTTTGAATGCTCAGTTGATTGAGTTTCATGTTTAATGAATAAAGTATCTAATAATAATAACAATATTTGCATTATTCATTTTAACAAACCTTCCATATAAAAGTATGTTATAAGGTTATAGTATTTTGGTCTTTTGTTTGGCATTAGCAATAGCAATAGCAGTTAGACTTATATAGTGCTTCATAGGGCTTTCAGCCCTCTCTAAGCGGTTTACAGAGTCAGCATATTGCCCCCAACAATCCGGGTCCTCATTTTACCCATCTCAGAAGGATGGAAGGCTGAGTCAACCCTGAGCCGGTGAGATTTGAACAGCCGAACTGCAGAACTGCAGTCAGCTGAAATAGCCTGCAGTGCTGCATTTAACCACTGTGCCACCTTGGCTCAGGGTTAGGGATGAGGAGTTATACTTTTTAGTTGGCTCTTTAGTAGGATTCTTTTGCTCTATAGTTGTCTGCTGATTTTTACATTCTTACATTCTTATATTTTAAACAACTACCCTAACAACTACCTGTTGCTAATTATGTAAAAAGTAAGAAGAGAGATTTGAGTAGAACTGAGAACAAGGACAGGCAGTGGAAGTCACATCACATTTTCTTAAAGACTTTCCATCTCTTCATTTACATAATTCAAAACAAAGATAGCAATGTAACACCAGTGGCTATCAATATCAACCAATAATTATATATCCTAGGCATAGAAGCTATTTCTCTCTATTATTCCAGAATGCAGGAAACAGAACAATTGACTTAAGTTTCATGAAGTGGACACCGAATGAATATTAGGGGTGGCGGAAGTGAGATTGGTAATAGTAAGACAGTGAAGTAAATTACTTCAGGAAGTAGAAGATTGAATATGCTCATCAAGATGCTAGACAATTTCCAGAGTTGCTTTTATTTGGATTCCTGCATTGAGTAGGATTTATGGCATGCACTAAATGATCCCTGCATTAAATAAGATCTAAGTGGCCCCTTCCCCTTTTAAGATTCTAAATTTAATAAGCATATTGGCATTTTGGATCCTTTCATTTATTTATTCAATGTACAGCATTTAAAAATAACTTGGTAAAAACAAGAACTCAAAATAAGTAAATCTAACTTAAAATAAGAAAGGAAAATAAGATATGAACTCCATTTAGAGTCTATATTGGGACTGATGGGTTTTCACTTGTTTATAAATATAATTGGATTTGGATTTGGATTTATTCGACTTGTATGCCGCCCTATTCCCGAAGGGACTCAGGGCGGCTGAACAAAAGCCAAGGGGAGGGGAACAAATACAAAAAAGACCAAAAACAAGACAACAATACAAACAATTTAAAAATCACAACAAGCACAATCAATTCGAGTAGGGGTGGAACTCAACAGCCCCAGGCCTGCTGGGACAGCCAGGTCTTAACGGCTATACGGAAAGCCTGAAGGGTGGCGAGGGTCCGAATCTCCATGGGGAGATTGTTCCATAATGTAAGGGATGTGGTGGCTTAGTGGCTAAGACACTGAGCTTGTCAATCAGAAATGTTGGCAGTTCGATGGTTCAAATCCACAGTGTTGCGTAATGGAGTGAGCTCCCATTACTTGTCCCAGCTTCTGCCAACCTAGCAGTCCAAAAGCATGTAAAATACAAGTAGAAAAATAGGAACCACCTTTGATGAGAAGGTAACAGCATTCTGTCTTTAGTCATGCCGGCCACATGACCATGGAGAGTCTTTGGACAGCACTGGCTCTTGGGCTTTGAAATGGAGATGAGCACCGCCCCCTAGAGTCAGGAATGACTAGCATATGTGCGAGGGGAACTTTTTACCTTTATAAATATAATAAAGTAATAAACTGAGAGGACATGAGTGATCTGGATAAATCTGTAGATGATACCAGACTATTCATGGTTGTGAAAACCAAAAGGGATGGTGAAGCGAACACATTTAAAGAGGTCTCTAATGAGGGTTAATCACTATCCTAATGACAAACATGACTCAAAGTAAATAGAAACGAATGCAAAATTTAGACAACGATCCATCCCCATCCACAATTTCATCTCTAAACTTGATGGGGTCTGAAATGCACGTAACCAGCAGCTCTTGGATTCATAGTGGATTATTCAAGGAAGACACAAAGCGAGTGTGAGAACTGCAGGGGAAATAAAAAACACATACCATAGTAGAGATCCTTAAGCCCAATTGAAAATAAAGCTCCCAACAATATAATTCTTTTTCCACTCCATGCTATGTTTACCTCTGAAACAATGTCTCAAAGGTGGGGTTTTTTTTCTCCCCCCAGAAGGCAATTGGAGAAGCGAAACATGTTCCAGGAAAAACAAGACAGTCCAGTGGCTTTTTGGAAAAAAGCACCTTTGGGGCAACCATTACTATGAATCTTCATAGACACTCTGAAACACTGGTTATTGTTAGGAATATAATTCTAACGGTTGGGTTAGCAATATATAAATCATGTAACAATGTTATATCTGTTTCTTTAAATCATACTGTAAAATGTGATTGGTTGCTGTTTTTCCTCAATCGGCCATAAGAGGGAGCCAGAATGACTGTTAGCTCTCTGTTCGTTAGATACTGGGCTGATCTGATCTGAGTGCCGTGAGCTATTGTAAGTTTTGCAACTGCTAGCAAACTTTGAGTTCTGAACTGATTATATGATACTGGACTATGTTATTTGGATTATCCCTTAACTGAAAGACATTGAAGACTGACTGTCTTCATCGTGTATGACTTGGACTGTTTGATGGACTCTGATACCTCTATTTCCAAGAAAGTAAAAGACAACTGCAGTGTCTCTGTATGCTGGTTTGTGTGTTCTCCAACGCCACTTTCACAATGCTTCGCTGAACGTACTCGCTCTCCAAACGGGGAGCTTACCTAACAGTTATGGAGTCCTGATCACCATATTCAAAATGTGTGAAGGAAGACTAGTAAACTTCAGCAAACAACATGATGAAGAGCTCTGTGGCACATAGGTTTTGTGGCCAGACTGGCGGGAGGTAAGTAATAAAAGCAGTGGTGTGATTCAATCAGTCTAACAACCTCACTGAGCGGGCACCAAACATGTGCTTCGCGCACACACAGTGGGTTAAAACAAAGCTAAAAAAACGTACCTTCTACTGCAGCTGAGGTGCGCCAAAACAGCTGAGGCTCTGCTGCGCCTATCAATTGGGTTAAAAAACAAGGAAATATAGAGTTTAGAGTTTAGAGTTTTTTTTTAGAGTTTTATTAGTATTTGTAGGCCGCCCTTTTCCCTGAGGGGACTCAGGGCGGCTCACACAAAACCGGGAAGGTGGAATACAGACATTAAAATAGAAACATATAATAAAATAGTAAGCAACATACATTCATCATTCGGGAGGGGTAACTATCCTTATCCCCAGGCCTGACGGGCGAGCCAGTTCTTCAAGGCTATGCGGAAGGCTTGGACGGTGGAGAGGGTACGAATCTCCACGGGGAGCTCGTTCCAAAGGGTCGGGGCTACTGCTGAGAAGGCCCTCCTCCTTGTAGTTGCCAGCCGACACTGGCTGGCCGATGGGATACGGAGGAGGCCTAATCTATGGGATCTTATTGGTCGCAGGGATGTAATTGGCAGAAGGCGAGTATAGGTGAGTATAGCCCAGGGGTGGACAGGTGGGTGCATCTGAAAGTCAGAGTGAACCAGTTTACTCTCAATTGATCTTCAGAGCTACCAGTCTGCCCAAACCAGACCGAACCGGTAGAATCCCACCCCTGAATAAAAGCCTTCAACGTTTCTGTTTATGCAAAGCTATGGTCCTCCTTAAAGGGATAATGGATGGAATCTAATCAAGGAGAGATTCAACCTGGAAATAAGGAGAAATTTTCTGACAGTGAGAACAATCAACCAATGGAGCAGCTTTCCTTCAAAAGTTGTGGGAGTTTCATCACTGGAAGCTTTCAAGAAGAGACGGGACTGCCATCTGTCAGAAATGGTGTAGGGTCTCCTGCTTGGGTGAGGGGTTGGACTAGATGACCTACAAGATCTCTTCTAACTCTGTTAATCTGTTAAAAGGCATAGCTAGCATACCTAGCTGCATGCAAACTCACAATTATACTGCAACAGGCTCTAAAATTTATTCTATGATAAAAGACTGGAATTTGTAGGCAAAGGATAACCAATTTGAGATTTGTTTAATATTTATAAAATCAGGATTGTTACAGAGAAAATGGATTGGGGAAAAATCGGACAAGGCTGGAAAAGGTTTTAGAGCAGACCAAGGAAGTATTTCTTTGTACAGTACTTAATTAACTTGTGGAATTTGTTTCCATAAGAAGTGGTGATTACTTAATAGTTGATTGGGGGTAATCATTCTATTAGAAAGAAAAAAAAGAATTACCAGCCATTGAAACATACAAATTATTTCAAAGTGTTAATTTCTCAAGAGAGGAAAAATCAGATTTAAATGTTGCGCCCAGTAAGTGGTATATGCTTAGGGATTGCTTGGATTCTAGTACATCCTTGAGGTTAAGATATAGGCCCCAAAATATTGTTTAAAATCAGGAGAATAAAACTGCCTTTATTCTAAGAAAGAAAGAAATTTTTAACAAGGAGATCCTGTGTATTGTTCCTATTAAACATCAATGTACTAATCAATCAGAATATAGTTGGAAAGAACCATGGAGGTCTTCCAGTCCAATCCTCTGCTCAAGCAGAAAACTCTATACCATTTCAGACAGATGACTGTTGTGGCCCAGCAGGAGCCATTGGAGCTGGAAACAGACTCCACCAGCGAGGGGCCTTATGAGTCGGCTCTAGAAGAGGTGGAGGACCCTGGAACAGGGTTCTGACTCCGAGCAGGGCGCAGAGAGGCTGGTTAGCCACCAGGAGGCACCTGAGCCTTGGACCAATGGGGAGGAGACAAGGGAGTGTGATCCAGACGTCATGCATTGGAGTAGTGATGAGAAGACAAGGGAGGTGGTCCTGGATGCCCAGCAATGCCAAGCAGATCGAAATAGAGAGCAGCTACGCAGTTACAAAAGATAATTGGACCTGGGTGATTGTAATTAGGCTCCTCTCAAGATAGTATTTAAAGAGAGACTGGGAGGAGCCTGGTTTTGCAGGATTCAACGTCATTCCAAACGCTGGAGAAGCTGTTATCTGTCGAAGTCTGAGTTGCTGCCAAGGTTCTTATCTGTTTGTTATGCTTGGCTTTCAGCCACTGAGGTTCTGGTTTCTTGCTAATAAAGTGCTGTGAAATTCCAGTTAAGCTTGTCTCGGCATTCGTTACTGGATGGAGGAGGGGGTCAGAACAGATGGCTGTCCAGTCTTTTTTTTAAAAAAAAAAAAAAGCCCCAGTGATGAAGCATCTATAACTTCTGAAGGCAAGCTGTTCCCCTGGTTAATTGTCCTCATTGTTATGAAGTTTTTTTTTCTTAATTCTAGGTTACTTCTCTCCTTGCATAGTTTCCATCCATTGTTTCTTATCTCGTCTTCTGGTGCTTTGGAAAATAAGTCCCCCCCCTCTTCTTTGTGACAGCCCCTCAAATATTGGAATACTGACATCATGTCACCCCTAATCCTTCTTTTCTCTGGAGACTAGCCATATCCAATACCTGCAACTGTTCTTTAAATGTTTTAGTCTCCAGCCACCTAATCATCTTAGTTGCTCTTCTTTGCACTTTTTCCAAAGTCTCAATGTCTTTTTTGTAATGTGGTGACCAAAACTGGATGCAGTATTCCAGGTGTGGTCTTACTAAGAATGTATAAAGCAGTACTAATACCTCAGGTGATTTTGATTCTATGCCTCTGTTTATACAACCAAGGATTGTATTAGCTTTTTGGGATCCTGGCGCACACTGCTATTATCAATATGTTTAAAACACATGGAAAATATACATATTGGTGTTGATGCAAAATTCATTTCCACAGCATTGTTTCTACCCCAAAAATTCAGAGGCTTTTTGATTCACTCCTTAAAATGCTTTTTTCATCTGGGTATTGTTGTGGCTCAGCAGGAGCCGTTGGAGCTGCCACCAGACTCCAACAGCGAGGGGCCCTATGAGTCGGCTCTGGAGGATGTGGAGGACCCTGGACAGGGTTCCAACTCCGAGCAGACGCAGAGAGGCTGGTTGGCCACTAGGAGGCGCCTGAGCCTTGGACCAGTGGGGAGGAGTCAAGGGAGAGTGAGCCGGATGCCAGCAGTGAGTTGTTCCTGGATGCACGGCACCGAAGAGCTAATAGGCGTCAGGAACAGTTGCGCAGTTACAGGAGGTAATTGCACTCAGCTGGTGGTCATTAGGCTCCTCTCCAGACTATAAAAAGACTGCTTGTGCACACGCAGAAGTCAACGCAGGAACTAATGTGGGAGAACATTATGGTGAGCTTGGCAGGCTGGATTGCTGCCAAGCCTTATCTGTGCTGGATTGCTGCCCAAGCTTGTCTGTGCCGATTTGCTGCCAAGGACCTGTCTGTCTGTTAATTAAATGCCGTAACTTATCTTTGGCTCAGAGTGTGTGTTGGTGTGGGACGAGGGGGGTCAGAACAAGTATATATTTTGAACTGTCCTTATTAACTAACCTGCATATTTTCTGCAAATCCCAAGTTATTAAATAAAAGCTTCAGTACATAAAAAAAAAAAAACTCCACATCCTTGAGAACATTCTTGCCAATTGGCACAATACTTGATTTACCACAATTTATTGTCTACCAGAATATTTACTCTCCAACTTCTACAAGTTCGGGTAGAGATTGTTCCTCTTGCTTTGTTTGTGTTTATGTTTTTGTAGATTTGCTGAAATGTATCAATTATCAAGAGCTGAACATTAAGATAGATTTTAATGGGACTAATGTGGGATGACAGAATTGAATGAATATTTCATGGACCCAGAAATGTTGTTTTCTATATTTTCTCCCTGCTCTAACAGCTACATACTTTAAATAGGCATCTGAAAAGTTCCTGACAACTTATTTTGGCACTTCACACTGTCTACCACATTCAGACAATTTTTGAGTGCATTCGTTGAAAAGCTAGATCAAAATTAACGCTATCCTAAAACAAAGTATTCTTCTTTTTAATTAGATCTGACAGTAAGTTATTCAGTTACTAAGCAACCTGCTGGGTTTCACTCGTGTTTGTTGAAGTGTTATAATGTACCACATGGAATGATACATATCTGACATGTAATTCACCTGGATTTCTCTAAACCAAGTGTGGGGGAAACACCTATTAATAAGCTAATCATCTTCAAATATCATATGTTGAATTCATCGTATAATCAAGCCTGTTGTTTTATTGTGAAGGGGGATTGTTTATTTGGTTTCTAGGAAAGAAGAAAAGAGGAATAAAACAGGCTTCATTACTTTTTATTGGACAGGAAGGAAGGAAGGAAGGAAGGAAGGAAGGAAGGAAGGAAGGAAGGAAGGAAGGAAGGAAGGAAGGAAGGAAGGAAGGAAGGAGTGGTGGGATTCAGCCAGTTCGCACCTATTCAGGAGAACCGGTTGTTAACTTTCTAAGCAGTTCGGAGAACCGGTTGTTGGAAGAAATCTCATTTTGTTTTTTTCCACTTACAGGCTAATCCTGTAAGGAAGGCAGGAAGGAAACATTCTGGTGTTCTTTCTAATCTAATCTTTATTGCCTTGCTTACAGAAACTGCCTCTCCGGTTAACCCTTATTACATTGTAACAGCTAAGGTGAAGTGCCCATCAACATGAGTGATGTTGAGTTGGCCACGCCCACCCAGTCACATGACCACTGAGCCCCACCTACCCAGCTGGTCATTAGGGCAGAGAACCGGTTGTTAATTTATTTGAATCCCACCACTGGAAGGAAGGAAGGAAGGAAGGAAGGAAGGAAGGAAGGAAGGAAGGAAGGAAGGAAGGAAGGAAAGAAAGAAATGCACATTAGGGAAGGACTTGATATGAATCAAGCGAGATTAATCTGTACAAATCCAACACATGTATGAATAGCCTTCTCTAAGCGATGACTATATAACAGAGCAGCTTGTTTATAGAAACAACAGGTGAACCAAAAAGGGCCCACCCTATCCTTAGACAGTATGAGGCAGCTGCTGCAGGTAGCGGATTTCATTACTATTGAAAAGTCAGCAAAGAGCTAGTTATTTATTTGGCCACAGTTGTGTTTTTGCTATCAAGGGTAGGAAAATGGGTTTGTGGGATTTTTGTACCTCATGTGTAACTTGGCTGATTTTGAATCCCCTCTGACTTGGTCGAATGAGAGATGAGCAATATTCAGGTAACAAAATGTATTGGACCCGTTCCAAATGAATAATGTAGAATGTTAGCACCCATCCCTTTCCTATGGTAAAAGAATGAAATATTTTGAGAAATATTAAAAAGGCAGAATATTATATTTCCCTAAAGAGAGAAATGGAGAAATGCTCTTGGAAAGCAGCAACCCCCCCCCCCCCCGCTTTCTTAATAGCCCCAACAGATATTTTGTTCCCATTGAGAAAGATTGGGCCAGGCTATCTACAAAACAATTGACCTTCAACTCCAGAGTCATGGGATTAAGACAAGACCCCCCTCAAGCCATAATAAGATTAACCATTTACCATCTAGCAACAGAGCTCACCACATTGTACAATTTCTTAAGAACATTGCATCACCCTCCAAACTTCAACCAAATTTAGCTCAGACAACCTGCAGAGCCAGCTATGACCCCTACAACAGCCAGTAGAATACATGTTCTTGCACAGGAACAGGAAGCTCAAGTTCAAAGTCCAAGAGGAGGTATAAAAACCCTTCACTCTCAACTCCATGTGGTCAGCTGCACCAGAAGCACAAATGTGTGCTTCAATAAATGAACCCTTTTTCCAGCCAGCCTCCAGCCTTCATTTTGTCTCCAGTGCCTTTCTCACAGCTTGGACTGGACTTGAATATTTCTTCCAACAATAGTTTAAGGCCAAGTCAGAGGGACAGGTTTTTACACAAGTTCAGGGAATTTTGAAGGCTACAGAATATGAACAACCAAAACTGTCTGAGATGAAAAAACAGTTCTGATCATTTCTGGTTAGATCAGAAAGCAGATGCTAGCATATTAAACAGCTGGAGACCCACCACTGGTAGAACATTCTTATAAGACTTAGATATGAATTGAAAGCATCCTCCCACCTTAAATTTGCAAGGTTTCAGACAAGTCCCTCCCAATCTTATTTTAACCATAAGCAATAAGTCTTCCAATCCAACAGTAATGATCATTACTATCATTACTGTGATGGCACAGTGGTTAGAATGCAGTACTGCAGGCTAACTAACTCATCACTCCAGGAGTTTGATTCTGAATGGCTCAAGGTTGGCTCAGCCTTCCATCTTTCCTGGGTCAGTAAAATGAGGATCCAGATTGTTGGTGGCAATAAGCTGACTCCATAAAACCACTTAGAGGAGGCTGTGAAGTGGTATATAAGTCTAAGTGCTATTGTTATTGCTAGTAGTCACTTATAAAGCCCTTCATGGTATTGGACCTGGGTACTTGAGAGACCGCCTGCTGCCAATTACCTCCAATAGACCAATTAGTTCCCACAGATTAGGCCTCCTCCGAATTCCATCCGCAGGCCAATGCCGGCTGGCGACTACCCGGAGGAGAGCCTTCTCTGTGGCTGCTCCGACCCTCTGGAATGAGCTCCCCGTGGAGATTCAAACCCTCACTACCCTCCAGGCCTTCCACAAAGCCCTTAAAACCTGGCTGTTCCGACAGGCCTGGGGCTAAAGAGCTTTTGCCCCCCCCCCTCGAATGGTATGGTTGTTGTGTGCTTTTAAATTGTGGATTGTTTTGTTTGTCTTTTTATCCCTTATCTGTATCCCCTTCCCTGACTTGGATTGTGAGCCTCCCTGAGTCCCCTCCCGGGAAAAGGGCGGCATATAAGTGCAATAAATTCAATTCAATTCAATTCAATCCAATCATCCGTGAAGTGCTTTAAAACCTGAGAACTTTATGCAAAGGACAATAGCAGAAGCATTATTTGACGAAGCCCTGTGATCCCCATCAATCAAATGATGAGGTTGAAAAAATTGTTCCGCAAAAGAAACAAAAGGAAAACATAACAGCATAATGAAGTTTTTTAAATGGAATCCCTTTTTCATGCCAGTAAGCAGTGGTGGGTTGCTCCCAGTTCAGCCCGGTTTGGCTGAACCGGTAGTAGCGGTAGAAGGAGGCCCCGCCCACCCGCCTGGACACGTCTGCACATGTGCAGAAGCATTGCACGTCCACACGAGCCCGAACCGGTAGTAAAAAATATTTGCAACTCACCACTGCCAGCAAGGCTTGGTCATGGGATAATAGTACCTACCTAAGTAAGTAAACCTGTATACCTGTATACAGGTATATAAGGTACAATAATAATCACCTAAGACAGCCATCATCAAAATAGTAACATTATTGGACAAGATTGCATGCATGCCATTCTTCAAGTGCAGGTTGTCCTTGACTTATGACTACAATTGATCCCAAAATTTGCTAAAAATATGCAAGCAGCTATTAAGTGGGTGTTGCCCCATCTTATGATCTTTTTGCCCCAGTAGTTAAGCAAATCATTGGTGTTGTTAAGTGAATCATGTGGTCATTAAGCAAAACTGACCTCCCCCATTGACTTCACTTGTCACAAGCCAACTGGGAAGATCACATATGGTGATCACATGACCTTGGGGTGTTGCAACTGGTCATAAATGCATCTCAGTTGCCAAGCACCCAAATTTTGATCACATGAACCCTGGGGATGCTGCAATGGTAATAAGCATGAACCACAGTCATAAGTCACTTTTTTCACTGCCATTGTGACTTCAAACCAATGGGGGGATTCAGCCAGTTCGCACCTATTCGGGAGAACCAGTTGGTAACTTTCTAAGCAATTCGGAGAACCGGTTGTTGGAAGAAATCTCCTTTTGGTTTTCCCCACTTTACAGGACTAATCCTATAAGGAAAGCAGGAAGGAAACGTTCTGGTGTTATTTCTAGCCTAATCTTTATTGACCTGCTTACAGAAACTGCCTCTCTGGTTAACCCTTATTACATTGTAACAGCTAAGGCGAAGTGCCCATCGACCTCAGTGATGTTGAGTTGGCCATGCCCACCCAGTAACATGATCACCAAGCCCCACCTACCCTGCTAGTCATTAGGGCAGAGAACTGGTTGTTAAATTATTTGAATCCCACCACTGCTTCAAACTAAATGAATGGCTGTGAGTTGAGGAGAACCTGTAAATATCTTCTGATGTTTGCCTGAGTTGGAAAAACTTTCATTAGGTTATCTAAATTGGTTTTCATTAGATTATCTTAGTGCCAATTTGAACTATATACCGTACTAGGGACCATATCTATTAAATCCAGCATAAGCTTAATGATGAGTGCATTGGGAAGGACAAGAGTGGAGTTTTTTTTTCTAGTTGGAACAGTGTCAGACGTCTTTGAGCCTCGATGGTGCTTATTCATCTGCAAAATAATCAAGGGTGATATTTTGTCTGAGAAATAATCTCACAGCAGTGTAAAGATAACAAACAAGGGCATAATTCCAACACTTTTAGCCTCCATTCATTCTATTAAGAGGCTGAAGTGTGTTAAAATATCTCGATTCAAAATAGTTGAACTTCACCTAAATGGCATGTTGTAAATGGATCATCTTAAAATATTTCACAAACCTTCCAGGACTCTGCTCGTTTCATAAAATGGAAAATCTTTGAGTCCAGTGGGATACAGAGCCTTCCCATTAGATTCTAATTATGAAGATCAGAACAATTAACCAGTGGAACAACTTGCCTCCAGAAATTATGAACGCTCCAACACTGGAAGTTTTTAAGAAGAGATTGGACAACCATTTGTCTGAAATTATATAGTGTTTCCTGCGTAAGCAGGGGGTTGGACTAGAAGCCAACTCTGTTGCTCTGGTCTGTTCTGTACTTCTCAAAAGAACAAGCTGCTCCCGTTACTTCTCTGTCCAGGTTGAGCAATAAAGGTTTCATATTCAAAGTTCTTCACTTTGGCTAATTCACTGTTATTTTCTCAATTGTTTTTTCCCCCAAAAATTTTTCTCAATTTTATTATCCTCATTCGTTCCAGTCAATCCTGCTCACAGCTCCAATGACATGTCATTCCGAATGAGACAAGCATTGTTTTGTTTTTGTTTTTTTTTATTATTAATTTTTTATTTTATCAATTTCATATATACATTCACAATTATATGATCTCATCACTGTTGTTAATAATATGTATTTATAACAATTTTTTCCCTACAGTTGACAATATACTTGAAAATTGCTTTCTTACCATCCCATAGATCCATCTTATCTTACAACGGTCCTACTTCTTCTTCCCTCCCTCCCTCTTTCCTTCTCTCGTTTCTTCTCTCCTACTCTCCTTCCTTCCCTCCTTCCTTCCCCCTTCCCTCCCTCCTTTCTTCTCTCCTCTCCTTCCCTCCTTCCTTCCCTCCTTCCTTCCTTCCTTCCCTCCTTTCTTCTCTCCTTCTCTCCTTCTTTTCCCCTTCCTTTCCTCCTTCCTTCCCCCCTTCCTTTTCTCCTACATTCCCTCCTTCCTTCCCTCCTTTCTTCTCTCCTTCTCTCCTTCCTTCCCTCCTTCCTTCCCTCCTTTCTTCTCTCCTTCTCTCCTTCCTTCCCTCCTTCCTTCCCTCCTTTCTTCTCTCCTTCTCTCCTTCCTTCCCTCCTTCCTTCCCTCCTTGCTTCCTTCCCTCCTTCCTACCCCCTTTCTTCTCTTTCTTCTCTCCTTCCTTCCTTCCTCCTCTCCTTTCCCTTCTCTCCTTCCCCTTCCTCCCCTTTACCCTTCCCCTCTTATTCCCATTCCTCCCCTCTTTCCTACTGTTACATTCCCTCCCATTCTTCCTCTGCCTTTCCCTTTATCCTATTCCTCTCCTTTCTCCTCTCCTTCCTATCTTTCCTTCTACTCCTCCCTCCATCCACTCTATCCGTTGTTGTGTTTACATATTCTCCTCTTCAGGGGATGACCTGGTTCGAGAGACAGAGCATTGTTGTGCAGGCATTTATTAGGTTGTTTAAATAAGTTGTGGCTTTTCAGTCTGGTGGACATCAGGAATCCCACCCAGGTTCTTTGTTTATTTACTGCGACTTCTTATGTCACTTCGATTGAAGCCCGTTTAAGGTATCTGGAGCATCAATCTTGCTCTCCACTTCACTGTGTTGATTAGGGATTGCAATGCCACTCAAATGACCTGTGAAGTCAAGTTAATCAAGTTAGTTGATTGAGGATCTGCCAGTGGTATAACCTGTTATTTTTTACCAGTCTGCTGGAATATTGAACAAAGGATTTTAAAAAAAGAAAAAGACCACAAATTGGTAACTGCAACATCCCTAGTAAGTTAAAGTGCTCTTTTGTATGGTCTGTGTTAAAAGTGAGTCCCAGGAAAATGAAAACGTACACTTATCATTAGCCCAGGCTGCTTCACAGAGGAACGGGGCTCCAGATCTATCTCCCTGGCAAGCCTCTTTATTTCACTTCATTTACGACCAGGAGATGTACAGTCTTTTGCTATGGTGATTGATGATGCGGTTGGGGTAGCCAGTTCCGGGCCATTGCCCCAATGTCACTTTTGATAAATTGTCTTTTGTGCCTCTGTTTCTTTGCTGTCAGGAGTGTCGTGAGCTGGTTTTTTTTTTCTTCTTCCAGCATAATTTGCCTCCGAAAGAAAAAAAGCAGCCCAAATATATTACATTTACGTTCCCTGCTCTGTCTGATTACCAAAGGGTGCCCTTGTGACAACAAGGAAACTCAGCAGCTATGACATGGAATTCATTCTCCATCCGTGTTGAAGCCCAATGCAAAGAACAATAACAAAAAAACAACAACACCCAGATAATAACTTTATCTGTGGCTGATCGTGAACTTTCCTAGCCCGGTCTTCTAAATTACTTCTAAAAAGTAATTATGCGATCACCATTTTAATTATAATTACCTCCAATAGACTGATCAGATCCCACAGATTAGGCCTCCTCCGAATTCCATCCACCGGCCAATGCCGACTGGCGACTACCCGGAGGAGAGCCTTCTCTGTGGCTGCTCTGACCCTCTGGAACGAGCTCCCCGTGGAGATTCGAACCCTCACCACCCTCCAGGCCTTCCTCAAAGCCCTTAAAACCTGGCTGTTCCGACAGGCCTGGGGCTAAAGAGCTTTTGCCCCCCTTCTCGAATGGTATGGTTGTTGTGTGTTTTTAAATTTTTGTATTGTTATGTTCATCTTTTTATCCCCCTGTCTGTACCCCCTTCCCTGACTGAATTGTGAGCCGCCCTGAGTCCCCTTCGGGGAAAAGGGCAGCATATAAATGTAATAAATCCAATCCAATAAGTTTCTCTTGGAGATGTGATCCTGGCCACCAGTGCAAATGGCTTTTGAAAAGGATTAGATTAATTAAGGCTGACAACGATAAAAGAAATCTAGTTTTTTGACTAACCACCTCCATTTGGATGGAAGAATCAACAAGTAAAAATTAAACAAAGCTGCAAATTGCCAAAATTTCATCTGAAATGTTTTGGGGCAAATTGAAAATATTATAAGAAATATTGGCACATTATAGTTCTGGAAACAGATGCTTTGTCTTCTTTTCTTAGAATAAAATGGCTTCATTATTTTTCATTAACATCCTAGCTCAGAACCAAAATAGTCTTTAAAATAAACATATATTTTTTTCTTAACTGTATTTTCTAACAATGAAATTTAATCCATATTTTTCACAGTATAAGACACACCTGTTTCCCTCAAAAAAGAGGCTGGAAAATCTGGGTGCATCTTATACACTGAATACAGCATTTTTTGCCTCCCGAAACCCTGCCCCCTCCACAAAAATGGCTATGCATAGCCTTTAGGATCGTTGCAGAGTGCTCCTGGGGGCTGATATGAGCAAAAAAATGGGCCGTTTTTTGCTCAATCTTTCCTCCCAGTCCTAAAGAGGAGCACTCTATAAGCCTCCTAAAGACTATAAATGCCCTTTTTTGGTGAAAAATGGCAGGTTTGGGGAGGTCTGCAGAGTGCAAAACCTTTTTTTTAATTTGCCTCTTCAAAACCTTGGTGCATCTTAAACTCCGGTGCATCTTATACTCCGGTGCATCTTATACTCCAAAAATACGGTAATCAACTAGTTTGGAATTGACTAATGTGTTTAAACTGGATAGAAGTTTCATTTGAAATTAAGTATTTATTAGTGGTTTCTACAGATGAAGAGCCCACACCATCAGTTAGCTGCTAACTATGCCAGAAACAAGTAGCGGAAGGGAAATTCTAGGCCAAAAATCACATCTACCAGGCTCATTTTTAACCAAATTAGTTCAATTATCGGTCACAAGACCATATTCTGCCCTTCCCCAGTCACAGTATGATCCCCAAAGCCCTTATAAAAGTGGTTATCAAAGGGTAATTTTCTATGGCAAAGGGAGAGGAAAAAAATCCTATCAACTGTACTTAATTAATTTAAAGTCACAATTTACACTGATTCAACACATTTCTTTAGCCTCTTTTCTAGAGTGTGGTCCTAGCAGCACACCACAAAAAGACTCATGGATCATAAAATTATAATAAACTAATACAATTCCCTATTTTAAAAAAATCATTGGGGAGATACTCATTTTATGTATTCTAAATTATAGAAGTGAAGCCATGCATTGGAATAGCACAATTCTAGAACACTAAAGAGCAATTGAATCAATATGATACTTTTCTATATGAGACATTTTTGTGGGGAAGTGGGGGGGCTCTTTACTCAGAACCAAACTGAAAATTACAGTTTTATCAACCAGATGTTGCATTCTATAGCAGCATGTTTAAGATGTCCCGGTGTTGCAAGACCTTAACAGATAGAATTTATTACCAAACTATTTGGTGAGGTTGCCTTTCTTGATCTGAAGTTCTAGATGTATGGTTCTCACTCCCCCCCTGTTTTTCTTATATTTTGCTTTTCTCTTTTTCTTTCACAAGATTTGGCTTTATTGATTTATTTATCACTGAAACCTTCCCTATGCTCAAGACGGCAAGACTGAATCAAAAGGGATGTGAACATGGGCTCTGTAGCAGTTTGAACAGAAAGGGAGAGATGTGGTACAGGAAATGCATGGCAGCTCATATGAAACTTCAGAAAAGCACCTTTGTAGCCACAGTCAAATCCTGTGGAAATATGTGTTTGGTTCAAGATGTAATTGCTTGTGCTCTGAATCATATTTCTTTCTTTAGATCGAAAAAAGCTGCAAAGCCTTGGTAAAACTCTCTAGCTGGACCTAATGCAGAGGGGCTATTGTTAGAAGATTCAGTTTCGCTAATGGCCACTTATTGTAATTATTTTCCCAAGGATATCCTTGGAAGAAAAGGCCTGCCAGTGAAATTTTAAGTTACTTCTCATCCTAGTTTGTAACAATGGAAAAGAGGAATAGGCCAGTGATACTTAAATTTCAGGAATTTTAAGATTATGGGCTTCACTCCCCAGTGAAGTTTGTGAAGTGGGAGTTGAAGTGCACAGTTCTTAAAATTGTTGAGGTTGAGAAACACTGAATTAGGAAAGTCCCCCCCCCACACACACACACAATTCTTCCTTTGGTAGGGAATGAAGAGCTCTTGGTTTCCTGCTGGACCAATCAGAAAGAGTCGCATTTCTCCTGATTTGTGAGGCTCGTCACAATTTAAATGTAAACCTTTTTCAGCTTGCGTCTCTCTAGTCCCAAGAAGAATCCCAAAGAAGAGGGAGTCAAGCTATTCACCAAAGCAGCTGAGGGCAGGACAAGAAACAATGGGTGGAAACAAATCAATGAAAGAAGCAACTTAGAACTAAAGAGAAATTTCTTGACAGTTAAAAAATTAATCAGTGGAGAGACTTGCCTCCACAAGTTGTGGGTGTTCAACACTGAAAGTTTTTAAGAAGATGTTGGACAATCATTTGTCTGAAATGGTATAGGGTTTCCTGCCTAAGCAGGAGGTTGAACTAGAAGACCTCCAAGATCCCTTCCAGCTCTGTTTATTCTATTCTATTCTATTCTATTCTATTCTATTCCATTCCATTCCATTCCATTCCATTCCATTCCATTCCATTCTATTCATTTAGTTGTACAACCTTTATAATTTGTGATGTGAGATCAGTTTTGAAAATGTCTAGAAGATTCATCTGTCAGGGAAGACCCTCTTCTGTTTCTGAAATCTCTCATTTCTCCCCTCCCCACCCCAGGAGGGCCTGATTTGTATTCTCTTTGATTCTCCTCAACTACCATAATTTGATTCTTTTTAATATCATGCCAAAGCTATTGCTTCCAAGATATTTAGTATTGGATAGCACAATTCAATAAAACTCTATATGAGACCTGGCTTGAACATGTTTAATTGGAAGTATCAAATTGCTCAGCCTGTTATATGCAATGAGTTGATTAACATTCCGTGTCACATATGTTTGGCATGATCTGTTTTCATCTAGATACATTGATTGACATTAATTGTACACCTAAATATTTATCAGTCTGATTTTAATCAACAGTTCCATTGCTTCATATAGAATACATTTTAGACTAACTGCTTACACTAAGGCCATTAGTCATCTTCTTAAGTTTTTAATATAGAGATATTTCCTGTTAAGATTAAATTACACTCTGGAGCTATTATTCTACCTGTTCATTGTCTAAAACGGGGTTTTGCAACCTCAGCAATTTTCAGAGCTGTAGATTGTAACAGGAATCAACACATCTCAAAGTTGCTGCTTTTGAAAAACATTTTGGTCTAAGAGACTGTTTGTCTTCTGCTTTTCCACCCAGGTGTGCACACATGTGCGCACGCATACACACACACACACACACACACACACACACACACACACACACACACACGGAGCACCTGCTAATTCACTTATTTTTCTAATAGGGCACAGAGTGTTAGACTTTGCCTGTTGCTATAATGTATTTCCTGTTAAATAAGTCCTCTTGCTGTTATACTTATAAACCTTGTTTCAGTAATCGTTACTCGGATTAGACTCCTGCCCAAGAAATATTCACATGCAGACAGAATGATTTGACCTTTCACAGTTACAAGAGTTTCCAAGTTAAAGAGAAGAATTGGCTGTTGCTTATAGATTATATCAGACCATATCAAATCAGGTCGGATAGGGTGAGCTCCTGTTACTTGCCACACCTCCTGCAAACCTAGCAGTTCAAAACCATGCAAATGCAAGTAGACAAATAGGTACCATTACAGTGAGAAGGTAACAGCATTCCGTGCTGTTGTCATGTAGTCATGCTTCTCCCATGGCCACGGAAGTGTCTTCGGACAACATGGCTCCCTCAGCTAAGAAATGGAGATGAGCACCAACCCAACCTCCTAGAGTCAGACAGGGGAAACCTTTACCTTTAGATTAGATTTGTCATAAATGTTGCACGATCCAATCTGAGTCGGTCACCAGGGCCAGGGGATTAGTCTTCCGAGCTTTTGGACTTGTGCTGGAGCCTATCCTCAGAGTACTTCTCTTTACTGGAAAATGTATCCTGAGCTATTGTATGCATCATATTTATGTGGTGCTTGGTTGGGCGTGGCTTTTTACTCATTTATTGGGTTATTGATTGGCTGTTGTTTCCTTGTGCTGCTGAAACCTCAGCTCCTATGCAACAGAAAACCTGGTAGTAAATCAGCATACCTGTTGACCAACAAGGGCCCTTTTTCATGTCTAGGGCCCAGAATGGTGAATCTTTTCCAGGTCTCTCATCCAGGAATTCAGCACAAGGTGGTTTGGCTATATCGGAAAGCCGATATATCACCTGTCTTCAGTTCATAATCATCCTGTTTTCATTACTACAAGAAAAAAGGCTTTGGGAAACTTTACTAAGCTAACACATCATTGAACACACATGGGAAATAATTATGATTATATTATCGGCTTATATATTTTTCATTATGTTCTAATGTGCTAAGGGATTTGTGGTTTTTTTTTGTTTTTGTTTTGGTATTTTCTTTTTTAGGTCTTAATTGCTTTGAGTGCTCCTGTTGGGTAAGTTAGTTCTAATAAATATGAGTCTAATAAATTAAATAAAGCGAGTGTAGAATTTAGAGGAAAGTGACTCTAATGGATAGGTGAGTAATGGCTATTTACAAAATGGTGTCTGGTACAGGAAAAATACAGTTTGTTTTCACTCCGAACTCTGACTCAGTTTAAACCTGCTGAATTCAAGCCGTTACAAATACCCCGGTGGAAGAGTCAACTCAGAGTTTAGGTAATAGCGTAAAACTATTTGGCACTATCCTATTAATGATTTCTTTTTTAAAAAGTCTACCCCAAAAATCAAATACATTTTTATGTGCACTGTTTCATCTGCAAAAATTGTATCTGGGTTAGCAAAATGCAATTGTTGTCTTTTAAAAGTGCTAGTTTCTGTCACAAAGTCTACAGTTGGAGAGATTAGTTTTTAATTCCAAAACTATATTAAGGTCATGCTATGCAATTTGCCCAAGGCCCAATGGAAGAAATAACGTTATCTCTCCTGTGTGCTTTGGCTCAATCGTTGGAGTTACTAAGCTAAAGCAATTCACAGAAATGAAGTGATAAGTTGCTCTTGCCAAGTACTTTGTAAGAAGTGTGTGTGACTCAGTGCGGTACAAGATAACAGCTACCATAGACCCATTCCAAATTTCTTCTTCCTGACAAGTATCTCCAGATGTCCCTCTTCTTAAGCAAATGTCTCCAGATGCCCACAAATGAAACAGATTTTGTAGATATATTTGAATCTAACTTCAGGGCTAAAACTTTTCTTTGACATAGATAAAGTGCCTGGATAATTCTGTGAGATGACCACAAGTGATATGAAAGATAATCTTAATTATCTGGTGTATTTCACTAGTTTTTGATCCCAGTGTTAATAATATTATTCTGCATATGTTGTCTGAATTGGTACAGGGGGATATTATATTGCAATTGTTCCATCCCTAATGACAAGTTCATTTTTGGAGAGGATGAATACAAAATTGCTTGACTGCCATATTTTCGTGTCCTTCAGTGCTCAGTTTTATTTCTATGCTACTGAATATCCATGTCAAATTATGAGTGAGATCACCCATAGACATTTAAACTGAGATTTCAAGTTCTGTAATTCCTTTTAATTAAATTGTGATGGCTCAGTGGATGCCTTGAAACAGTGGTGAGTTGTGACAATTGAATGGATGAAGACCAAGAAATCAAGAAAGTGAGGTTCATTTCAGTCAGAATGAAGATGTGGCTGAAAGCTGACTCTTCTTCACCTCTCCTCCTCTTCTCCTTTCTTCTCTTTTCTACTAGTTCTCTTGGATTAGATTTTCAAAATGGAAGTAATACTAGATCAGGTATGCCAAACTCGCAATGACACGTCGTCACATGACATATCACAACTTTTTTCCCCCCTTCACTAAACCAGGGGTGGGCATGGCCAGCGTGTGATGCCTCCACCCCGTGGGCTGCAAGTTTGACACCCCAGTTCTAGATATATCACATACGGCAGAGGCACAGCTAGATTTGCTCTCCTAAATCATGAATGATTAGCTGATGTTGAAGCTGCAAATCTATCTTGCATAAATAAATAAATAAAAACCTTTGGTACCTTTGGATATCCATAGTCTGCCCTTAAGATCACTACTGAAGGCAATAAAACTAGACTAAGAATATGGTAGCCTCCTTTACTGTTATCATAACAATACTATGTCTATACATGATAGGAAAATAAATATCTTGACATTACAAGCAGATTGATAATAAAACCAATTAGTCCAAAAGGTGATATACTTCCATTAATGGGAAATTTAGAAAGCCATTCATCTGGACTGTCTGGGACACTTCAATTTGGATTTCAACACTGAAGAGGGGATTGGACTAATTGGCCTTCTATGATTTCATGGTATCATGTTCATTCATGTCTGTTTCTAAATTTGACGCAGAGTCCTGGTTTAATTTATAAAGCCCCAAATGGCTAGGAACTAGACCTCCTGAAGGCCTATTTCCACAAGTTCTTGTCCTGATTGCACAACTTTCTTCACAGGCAAGTATATATACCAACTGAGGTTTGCTGAGGACTACCATTAGAAGTGTCTTGGAAGAGCTCTGGATTATCTTTGGGGACAGATCAAGACTATATTTGCTTCTATCCATAGCAGTGGTGGGTTCTGGATCCCGTTCCAACCGGTACAGTTGGAACGCGCCCGGCATCATCCAAATTGACACATAAAGCATGCACGCACATGCATGCAGCGCACACATGTGTTGAGGTTGCCAGAGACGCTTCCACAAGCCTCTGTGACGCTCCAGCTGCTCGGTGGAGTGTTGCGCAGGCACTGTACACGCCATGCGCGTGCATGAAAGCGCTAAAGGCTTTAAAGGACAGGTAAGGAGCTCGGGTGGGCACCAGAAACCCACCACTGATCCATAGACACCAAGAGTTGGATCTAACCTAATGGTATCTGTTGTGGCCCAACAGGAGTCGTTGGAGCTGCAAACAGACTTTGACAGCAAGGGGCCCTGTGAGTCAGCTCTGGAAGATGTGGAGGACCCTGGACAGGGTTCAGACTCCGAGCAGGGACCAGAGAGGCTGGTTGGCCACCAGGAGGCGCCTGAGGCATGGAGCAGTGGTGAAAGCCAAAGGGAGTTGGTCCCTGAGGTCAGGCCCTGTAGCAGTGGGGAGGAGCTAAGGGAGTTGGTCCCGGACACCAGGCAAAGGTGGGCAGATAAGCACCGAGAGCAACTATGCAGATACAGAAGATAATTGGATCCAGGTGGTTGTAATTAGGCTCCTCCCAAGAGAGTATATAAGGAGAGACTTTGGGAGGAGGCTGTTTGCAGGATTCAACTAATATACCAATGCTGGAGAAGCTCTCCTGTGTATTTCTTATCTTGGAAGTCTGGATTGCTGCCAAAGTCTTGTCAGTGTGTTAATTTACTGTGAATAAATTGTCTAGCAATAATCGTATGTTAGAGTGCCTCAGTGTACAGAGCGGGGGGAGTCAGAACAGGTATCTAACTAATTGTCAAGTTGGACTGTTATTCAAACTTGAAGGCTAGCAAACAAAGATGGAAGGAAGTAGCTTTTTGGTAATGCACTTTTATTACAATTATTAGAAGGCCCATAATTCAAGCAGAAAACCAGGAACTGATACCCATTTGCCTCCAACCATATATTTCTATGTCCCCAGATTCAAATCTTATGTTGCTTATCCTCTATTTTGAATTCTATTTGTCTGTGAGCTGCTAGTTACTGAACGGATGGGGCAATTGCCACCTGTGCATTGCTATTTAACCAGCCTATCTCCTTTCAGAGTTTTTACCTGGGTGTTCCTTGTAGTAACACCTTTCGCTGGTATCACCTCTTTGGATGAATGCCACCAAAGGGAGGAGATTTCAGCTTAAAAGTTCAGTGTGAAAATAAATATTGAGGAAAGCTTCATGCAAAAATGTGTATGTTGGCGAAACAGTGAATAACATTTGGAAAGGGAAAATTGCATGCTTGTGAACAAACAGAAATGCATATATGGCAGGTTCCTCATCCAGCCACTGCTGGAAATCCAGACTCTGAAGACACTGATCCCTCATTCAGGAAATGGCTTCTCAGTGGCAGGTTCATGGATACCACTTTCTGAAGGAATGGATATTTCACTGCTCTCTCTCAGATCACGGGAATAGCAGAGAGATACTGGTAGTCCTCGACTTACAGCCACAATTGAGTCCAAACTTTCTGCTACTAAGTGTTTCTGCTGCTAAATTTCTGCTGCTAAGTGTTCAGTAAGTTTTGCCCCATCTTATGACCTTTTTTGAGTTGTTAAGTGAATCACTACAGTTGTTAAGTTAGTAATGTGGTCGTTAAGGGAATCCAGCTTTGACTTTGCTTGACAGAAGGTCACAAAAGGTGATGACATGATCCTGGGACACAGCAACTGTCCTAAATATGAGTCAGGGTTCACCGACAAATGGGCGATAGACAAAACCACGCCAACAAAACCGTGATAGACAAAACCGTGACATCAAAATCGCTAATTGCTTTTCAACAAAAGCGCGCTGACAAATGCGCGCTGACAAAATCGCACATACGTATGTTATAACCCTAACCCTAACCCTAACTCTAACCCTAATTTTTATTTTATTTTATTGTCATTGCACTTTTGTCGGCGCGATTTTGACGTCACGAATTTGTGGGCGTGATTTTGACATCGTGGTTTTGTTGGTGAAGTTTTGTCTATCATGCATTTGTCGGGTCACAATGAGTCAGTTGCCAAGTGTCTCAATGTTAATCATGTGACCACAGGGATGCTGCAATGGTCATAAGTGTGAAAAATGGGTCATAAGTCACTTTTTTCCCAGTGCTGTTGTAACTTCCAATATCCACTAAATGATTTGTTGTAAGTCAAAGATTACTTGTATTCTCTAGCCCGAGAACCACTGACTCCTGAGTTGCCAAATTCATTCTTAACAGAAGATTAGCAAAAGGTGTAAACAAAACTCATGGCAAACATTTATTTAAAAAGTACAAATACATAACACAGAACATGGGTAGAATAAATGCATAATTAGACACAGACGGGATAAGAATATATTATTCCATATCTATCTGACATCAATTTTCCAAAGAAATGGATCAGAATTTTGATCCAGCTGGGCAAGTCCTTAGAATTAGGCTGCCAATGGAAGCTAAGACCAATTCATAAGTAAAATGCATATAAAAAGGTTACACAATGTATTAATAGAAATGGATTTGGAAACAGAATTAGTCAAAGATTGTATGATAAAGTGGGCACAAAATTTTGAAGAACCAATAATGTTGGATACATGGAAAAAGATATGGGTAAGAAATGTAAAATTCATACAAGCCCAAAATTTGAGAGAGAAGTTTTATAAGATGTTTTATAGATGGGATTTAGATCCTAAAAAAACTGGCCTGTATGTATCCGAATTTACAACCTAAATGCTGGAGATGTGATTGTGTTGATGCTACATATTACTATATATGGTGGACTTGTAAAAAGGTTAAAGCATTTTGGATAAAAATATGGTGGATTATGCAAAATGTTCTTTAAAAAATGATAAAGTTTACCCCTCAGTTATTCCTGTTAGGTATAACTACTGATTGTACTGTTATGGAGACTAACTTGATTTTGTATTTAATAACGGCAGCAAGACTGTTGGTGGCACAATTCTGGAAGAAGGAAGATTTGCCTACTATTCAAGAATGGACATTAAAAGTCACAAACTTAGCAGAGATGGCTAAAATATCAGCATATCTCAAGAACCACTCAAATGAGAGATATAAACTGGAGTGGAGAAGATGGATTGACTATATTCAAAATAAATACGGGACTAAGAAATTCCAGATAGTTTATGACTGAAGACGCAAGGAATGATATAATCTGTTTAGAGTTAGCCTAACAAAAGAGGAGTTAAAGCTCAAATGAAAGATGATACTAACTTTTTTAAAGTTTATTTTAGAACATCTTTGTTAAAGATTTATACCCTGTATTTGTTCTGGGAAGTTGGGGGGACAGACGTTGGGGGGGGGTTGGGTTCGGGTGGGGAGGGTGGGGGAGGGGCGGTAAATATTTGTAAAAGCCTTTTTTCCCCAAAAAATTTTCAATAAAAAAAGACCAATTCATAAGATGGGAGTAATAGACTGATCCTTTAAACATTGGCATTTTTACTCTTATTTTAACAGCAAACATTCTGCTTTAATAGCAAAAGGCAATATCAAAGTGTCAGCAGGGTTTTACACACAGAAAGCTGGTAAATCTGAAGCAAATATCAAAAGTATTTTTCATGCTATGAATTTAATTGATCTTCCATAGTTAGATTATTAAAAAAAAAAAATTCTCTGAGCTGCCTCTAAGGGTCCTGTGTAAAATGGAAGAATATTCTAAAAAAAATTACATATTACACTACCATAATATATATAATTAGGCAGTTATCTCATTTTAAGCTTTTTCACTGCAGGATGCATTTTTTTTTAAAAAAAGTATTCCTGAGCAACAAGTAGATGTGTTTCATAATGTAATGTAGAAAGTGTGTGTGTGACCACATGCTTTCAAGTCAGTTTTTGGCTCCTGGTAACTACCTGGAATAATCTCTCCAGATTTTTTTTTTCCAGAAGTGGTTTGCCACTGCCTTTTTCCTAAGGCTGAGAGAGAGTGATTTGTTCAAGGTCACCCAGCTGGCTTCCTGCTTCAGGTGAGACTTTTTATTTTATTTTATTTTATTTTATTAGTTTGTATGCCGCCCACTCTCAAAGAGACTCAGGGCGGCTTACAGGTAAAAAGGGGAGGGGGGACATACAAAAAAATTAAAAACAATATTAAAAGTTCAACAACATTCATCCGCCGGCCAATGCTGACTGGCGACTACCCGGAGGAGAGCCTTCTCTGTGGCTGCTCCAACCCTCTGGAATGAACTCCCCGTGGAGATTCGAACCCTCACCACCCTCCAGGCCTTCCGCAAAGCCCTCAAAACCTGGCTATTCCGCCAGGCCTGGGGCTAAAGAGCTTCTGCCCCCCCCTTCTCGAATGGTATGGTTGTTGTGTGTTTTTAAATTGTGTATTGTTTGTTTGTCTTTATCCCCTGTTTGTACTTCCTTTCCCTTGACTGAGTTGTGAGCCGCCCTGAGTCCCCTTCAGGGAAAAGGGCAGCATATAAATGAAATAAATCAATCAATCAATCAATCATAACTTAGGATGGGGCTGGATACATCAACAGCCCCAGGCCTGCCGGAACAGCCAGGTCTTGGTCGCTTTGCGGAAGGCCGGAAGGGTAGTAAGGGTCCGGATCTCAACAGGAAGATCATTCCATATGGCCGGAGCAGCTACACAGAAGGCCCTCCCCCAGGGAGTCGCCAGCCAACATTGACCGGCAGATGGAATCCGGAGGAGACCTAGTCTGTGTGATCTTATAGGTCTCTGGGAAGTAACTGGCAGGAGGCGGTCTCTCAGGTAGCCAGGTCCGATACCATGTAGGGCTTTAAAAGTAACGACTAGCACCTTGAAGCGTGTTTGGAGACCAATGGGAAGCCAGTGCAGTTCGTGGAGGATAGGTGTAATGTGGGTGTATCTAGGTACACCCACTATCGCTCGTGCGGCTGCATTCTGGACTAACTGAAGTCTTCGAACGCTCTTCAGGGGCAGCCCCATGTAGAGCGTGTTACAGTAATCCAGTCTTGAGGTGACGAGGGTGTGAGTGACCATCCAAAGGGCCTCCCGGTCCAGATAGGGTCGCAATTGGTGCACCAGGCGAACCTGGGCACAGGCCCTCATGGTCACAGCCGACAAGTAATGTTCTAGCATCAGCTGCGGATCCAGGAGGACCCCCAAATTGCGAACACTCTCTGAGGGGCGTATAATTTTACCCCCCAGGCTAAGAGATGGAATAGCTGGTCCTTGGGAGGGAGCATCAATAGCCACTCAGTCTTGTCAGGATTGAGTGCAAGATTAGAACTCAGGGTTTTCTGGTTTCTAGCCTGATGCCTTAACAACTATACTAAACCAGCTCTTGAATGTAGAAATCATGCAATAGTATTTGCTGCTATTCCTGATTATTGGTGCAAATAATTTAAAATTGGGCAGATGCTGAACCACTCCTATAAACTAAGGATTATGTCTAGACTATAGCCTTCCAAAATTCATATTCCTAAATTAAATTCAGACTTATGAAACAGATCTTTTTAGGAGATACATTTAATCTGAACAGGTCATCCAAAGTTTTAAATGATCAGTTTGAACTCTTTGGTAACTATTTCACAGGTCTACAAGCATCCCCTCTTCCTTGTCCTTGGGGCAAATCATTTTCTTTGGTAATAGGTGGTGAAAAGCCAAGGCCATAATTTGTTGCGAACTTTACAAATATAAAAATAAATAAAGTAGTTGAGTCAATAAAGTGTGTTTTATTTTAATTTAAAGTGCAGTTGACCATTTCTGGCTCCCTTCTCTTGATCCACAATTAATGTAGTGAATTCAAAATTGGAGTTGATTCAGTCTTCATTTGTTCTCTCCATAACCATGTGTTTACTGTGTCCTTGAGGAAAGAAAAAGAAAATGGGAGACTATTCTTCCTTGGGCTTTAAGCTTGTAACCTCTTGTTTTTAGGCTGAGGTTTGTCAGTTTTCATAGCGGTTTTCATCTGTCATAGCAAATGGTAGCGGCATGTGATGATAAGGGTAGGGGCAGTATGTCTACTTTGAAAAAGTAAAATAAACAGGGCCTAACAGTTCCATCCTACAGGGTATGATTCAGGGGTGGGATTTAAAAAAAAAATACTACCAGTTCTGTGGGTGTGGCTTGGTGGCATGGCATGGTTTGGTGGGCATGGCTTGTTGGGCATCGTATGGCTTGGTGGGCGTGGCTTGGTGGACATGGCAGGGGAAGGATACTGCAAAATCCCCATTTCCTCCCAATCAGCTGGAGCTCAGGAGGCAGAGAATAGATTGTGGGCGGGGCCATTCAGAGATGGTATTTACCAGTTCTCCAAACTACTCAAAATTTCCACTACTGGTTCTCCAGAACTGGTCAGAACCTGCTGAATACTGGGAAGATTGCAGATGGCTCCTTCTTAACTTACTCCAGAATTCAATATCTATAAGAAAGTTGATTATTAGCAGCACATCCTCACCATATAAGATTACTACATCTCTCCCAGGTCTTAGTAGATACCTTTATTACATGATTTGATTTATTCAGCCTGTAATGGTTTTCATTATTGATAACTGCTTGAGTGCTGAAGCAAAAGAATTGGAAAATCCCTCCTTTTTTCCTTTTGCATGTTACTGGTATTGTCTTCTGTCTCAAAAATAAATATGAAGGTATACATCTTTTCCTAGTGTTTGCATCAATCCAATTTTCTGTTTTTGATCTATTCCTAATTTTATACTTCCCTCTTTAATGAGATAGAATGGATTACATCTCTGTCCAAGTCAAATAAGTTAAATTTCCAGCAGCTTCAATTCTAATATGGAAATCAACATTTAAACCATATTAAGCTTGATTAGAATTAGGTAAATCTGTTCCATAAACTGTGTTTGTCTCCTTGGTCTCTATTTGTGTGGTTCCTGAAATCCAGCTGGGATCCCCTGCAAAATCAGCAACATGATTTCCTGACCTTTCCTGAACCTCCCCCAGGATTAAAATTACTTTTCTTTTACATTTTTCCCCAAAGCAAACAAACCAAAATAGTTTTAGGCTGCAAAGATTTATAGCATAGCACAAAACTGCAGAAAACAGGGCTGGATTTTAGTTAGTCCAAGTTCAGTTGCTTGATTTAGCTACATAATTATATCATAAAGCTAGTTCAAGAAAGAAAGAAAAACACTATACTTCCTGCTCTTGCTTTTCACAGCACCAATAGGGAGTGTTTTTTCAAAGAAGAGGAAAGCTTTAATCCATGCCTTTTATCTCAGTCCTGGAGTGAGTACAAATTTCTTATACGCATCTATCTTTTTAATTTTACCATGTGAATATGCAACAGTATTTCAGGCTCTACTAATGATGAAGGATAGAAATATAATGTTTTTCTCCCTTGTCCATTGCTATTGCTCCAGTAGTGACAGATTGAAAGTTTTTAAAAGAAAGAAAGGAGTAACTTTGAAACCATGAATGAAGATGTCTTGGCTAATATTTGAGACTAGTATCACAACTCTCCAGTAAATACAGCTCTAACCATCTCCTGTTCTGGAATAACTACCTGACCCTTGGATTTGTTGGAAATTCTGTTTATATAAAGCACCACACAGAGCAAACAAAGAGTACAGCCACCATGTGCTTTACTGCTCAACTCTATAACTGTAACAGAAAACTCTACTTAGAACAAAAGAGCATAGACTACATACCATAGATCCAAACCTGTAAATATTACCATCTATTGGCTGAATACTATTGTAATTGTTGCATGGAAATACATTCCTTCAGGATCATACTACTAAATTCAGCTTAATGTGTGTTCTTCCTTCTACAGTTTTCTAGGGACTGAAACAATAATAATTGTCTCTGCTAACATGCTTTCAGGTTGTTGGAACATTCATTTTTAACTGTGATCTACCAGGAGACTGTCAGAAGAAGGGCCACAGAAGAATATTCTATTTTGATTTCTTCTGTCATTTCATTTCTGATTGTTTACCTAATATTTGTGCTGAGTAGCTAGCAAATCTGATTGGTTTTTGTTGACAACAATAATGGTTTGAACATTTTCTGAGCTAACTAGAATTTTGTCCTTGTATGCTACAAAGATTTATAGCTGTCCATGATGTTCTAAAGGAAGATGAGAGGACCTGCTTCTCTTTTTTGAATATTTGAAACAACTCCCAAATATCCACTGTTGTTTATGAAGAAAAAAATTGCTAGAAGGTTAGTGTTGCCACTAAAAGGGGAAATGTGTATATATGCCAAACAGAGGGGCCTCAATTTTATCCATTGAGTTCTGAAAGCACCAGGCCTCCCATTTTACAATATAATCTCCTTAATCTGAAAATAGATGTATTTTTATCAGTTTAATAGAAACCCAGGATACAGTCATATGAAAATGGGGAAGGGAAATTGATTTTTCTCCTTTGTTCCTCTTCCCACTATCATCACCACTTTAGATATTTCAATTTTCAGTTTTATATATAAGGAGAAAAATGAATGGTCTCAACATGATATTTACTTGGTATAAACGACCAACCATTGTTCTAAATTATTGAAGTACAAGAGGACAACTGGCTATTCTACGGCATAATCAACAATTGATTTAAAAGACTTCTAACAATAATTGGATCCATCTCTGCTAAGAACTGTGTGTTTTTTCTCAATCTGTCTGATGCTTTGGAGAAAGAAAAGAAGGCAGGGAAGCAGGAACAAACAAGTAGAGTATCAATGAAGAAAAAAATGTATGGTCCACTCATAACTAGTTTTGGAGAGCATCCCCCCTCTAATATCATGTGGAGAAGAAATTGTGGCCTCAGCAGTAGAGAGGGTTCACCTACTCCTGCAAAGATTCTGTGACTTTCTTTCAAGAATGATAAACTTCAGAATTGATCACTTAGTCACATTTAATCTCACCTTCAGCTTGGCCATGGGGCTTGGGGAACACTAGAGGCAAGGTATTGGAGCAGGATTGACTATTCATGCCCAATATTATGCAATTAATACTATGAGGCAAACTAAAAGACAAGACATGGGCTTGAATTATTAAGATCAACATCCAGGTTCCTGTTTTTTTGCTAACAGTTGGCTGGGGAGGAATTTATCAGTACTTAGAAAATTATAATAATTTAAAGTTTTTATGTCTCCTGGTTGAGTATTAAATGATTGAGGAGGTGACAATTGCAACAGAACTATTTATTAACCAGAACAGGATCAGTAACAGAACAACAAACAACTCCCGTCTGACAGTTATTTATATGGTAGCTGTCAGATGGGGAACCAATAGAAAGGCTGAGCTTATCCCGCCAGCTGACAGGCGTATCACAGCCAATCAGGATCTTTTCTGTATTTCTTGACAGCCACCGGTCGTATCTCTGAGGACACAACACTCCTTCCCCCTGGACTGCGCATGCGTAATCTTGAAGATAGGCAGGTCTCCAGCACATGCACTGAGATCATCTTAATATGGGTGTGTCCAGCAATGGAGGAGGAGTGCTGTCTCTATTAGGAGAGCAGATAGGAAGAGCTACATTGACAGAGGGCCCGTCCCTCAGTGTTAAGCCTGCTCTCTCGTCTTCAACAATTAATGGTACATCTTGCCAGCAGGTGGCGTCAGGGTTATCAACAGAGGCCGGTCTGGTCTGCATCCTTGGGGCCTCGTCCGTGTTGCAGCAGCGCAGCTGGTTCACATGGTGCCGCCAATGTCTCCCATCAGTGAGTTGGACCCTTAGGAACAGGGCCCGGTTATCTGGGTAATCCAGCCTGGTAACCACTTTGGTTCTCCCCCCAAATTCTGAGCAAATACCCTCTCCCCCACAGCAAACACTCTGGGTAGGTCTAATGTTAGGGAGCTATAAGGAGAGTAAGAGGGATGGAGCCTATCTAGTGCGGTACATAGCTGGCCGCCCATGAGAATTTCAGCAGGACTTTTACCGGAGGTAGGGCAAGGTGTGGTATGTTGGGCCATAAGGTACGTTGCAATCCTGATGGACCAGGGTATTGTTCCCATTCAGCTTAAAGGCTCCTTAGCCGAGCGCACAGCGTGTTCGGCCAACCCGTTCACTGCCGGGTGATATGGCTAGAGGACACAACAAAAGTGACCTTGACAGAATTGGGTGGTTGTAGTCTTTTTCCAGAATGCCTTTTCAGCATCTGAGTATAGCAAAAGCCTTGCATCCCCTACACCAGTGGTAGTCAATCTGGTCCCTACCGCCCACTTGTGGGCATTTGAATTTGAATTTGAAAGTTTATTTATAGGCTGCCCTTTTCCCTGGGGGGACTCAGGGCAGTTTACAACTCATGGGGAAGGGGATACAAACAATGACACATAAGAACAATACATAATTAAAAGAACACAACATTCATACCATTCGGGTGGGGGTGGGTTAAATCTTTAGCCCCAGGCCTGATGGGATAGCCAGATTTTAAGGGCTGTGTGGAAGGTCTGGCTGTGCGGAAGGTCCAGATTTTAAGGGCTGTGCGGAACAATCTCCATGGGGAGATCGTTCCAAAGGGTCGGAGCTACTACCGAGAAGGCTCTCCTCCGCGTAGTTGCCAGTCGACACTGACTGGCAGATGGGATTCGGAGGAGGCCTAATCTGTGTGATCTAATTGGTCGCGAGGAGGTAATTGGCAGGAGGCGGTCTCTCAAGTATCCAGATCCACTACCATGAAGGGCTTTATGGGTGGCAAGTAGCACCTTGAAGCGCACCCGGAGATCAACAGGTAGCCAGCGCAGCTCGTGGAGGATAGGTGTAATGTGGGTGAACCGAGGTGCACCCACTATCGCTCGCGCGGCCGCATTCTGGACTAGCTGAAGTCGCCGGATGCTCTTCAAGGGCAGCCCCATGTAGAGCACGTTGCAGTACTCCAGCCTAGAGGTCACAAGGGCACGAGTGACTGTTGTGAGGGCCTTCCAGTTCAGGTAGGGTCGCAACTGGTGCACCAGGCGAACCTGGGTAAATGCCCCGCTGGTCACAGCTGACAAATGGTGGTCAAAAGTCATCTGTGGGTCCAGGAGGACTCCCAAGTTGCGAACCCTGTCTGAGGGGTGTAGTGTTTGACCCCCCAGCCTGAGAGATGGAACACTTGCCAAATTATTGGGAGGGAAACACAACAGCCACTCGGGCTTATCCGGGTTGAGCACAAGCTTGTTAGCCCTCATCCAGTCCCTAACAGCTTCAAGGCCCCAGTTCATCACGCCCACCGCTTCATTGAGTTGGCACGGGGCGGACAGATACAACTGGGTATCGTCCGCATATTCCAGCTTTCATGGTGGGCGGTAGGGGTTTTGTCCAATACTGACGCACTTTCCTTTTTTTAATTTAATTGACTTCCCTACTTCATAAATCACCATTACTGTGGAACCGGTGGGCGGTTAGAAAATTTTACTACTAACAGAGATACAAAAGTGGCGGTAGGTATAAAAAGGTTGACTACTCCTGCCCTACACAAATATAAACAAAGGCCCACCTAGTTCATTTTCCCAGGATAGCCATAAACTATACAAGAGAGAGAGAGAGAAGGAGGGAGGGAGGGAGGGAGGGAGGGAGGAAGGAAGGAGAGAGAGAGTGAAAAAGAAAGAAAGAACTCTGAAAATATTTTTAGGTATTGTATTCTAGGCTTGATTTATTATTTCATTATGTAGTTATTAAATTAACAATTTAGAAATCATATCTTCTCATTGATATTAGATTTAATATCATTTTATGTAATTTGCAAAGTACCATGTGAAGGCAGTTTTAGAATATTAGGTGCAAATGGAACAATATTCCTTATTATCCATTTACATTATTGTTAACTGTTCAGCAAATTCCCAACTGGAGCACTTCGGGGAAAACATCCATACACACTTTTTATGAATGTGTGGATCAAAAGGGAAACTCTGCTGGATAGTAATATTTTTGCTGTCAGTCCATGCTTTAGCTGTCCGCTCCCCACACCATTTAGTTGAAGGTATGAAAGGGGTTTCCATACATTACAACTACCAGCTTCCTTTCAGCCTTTCTTTAAAGATGCAGATGCTCTGAATGTAGTCAGAAGGGGACACTATTCTCAGTTTAGTGTAGTTCCCTTCCCAGTGGTGGGATTAATTTTTTTTTTACTACTGGTTCTGTGGGTGTGGCTTGGTGGGCGTGGCAGGGGAAGGTTACTGCAAAATCCCCATTTCCTCCCGATCAGCTGGGACTTGGGAGGCAGAGAGTAGATGGGGGCAGGGCCAGTCAGAGGTGGTATTTACTGGTTCTCTGAACTACTCAAAACTTCCACTACTGGTTCTCCAGAACTGGTCAGAACAGAGGTGGGTTCCTACCAGTTCGCACCAGTTCGGTAGAACCGGTTCATCAAATCTACTGAACCGGTTAGAAGAGGTTCCACAAGTGGACCCGGAAAGCAGGCCACACCTACAGAAGAGGTTCCCAAAAATTTTGAAACCCACCACTCACTCACACACACACACACACACACACACACACACACACAAACACACACACACAAACACACACAGAGATAGAGAGACAGACAGACAGACAGACAGACAGACTCACTCAGAGAGAGAAAGAGAAAGAAAGGAAGGAAGAAATTAAAAAAAGAAATAAAGAAATAAAAAGTGAGAGAGAGATGAAAGAAAAAAAGGAAAAAGGGACAGAGAGACAAAAGGAAGGAAAGAGAGAGAGAGAGAGAGAGAGAGAGAGAGAGAAACACATGGCCAGCAAGCCACTCCCACCAGGTCACATGGCTGGCAAGCCACTCCCACAAAGGAGGCCACACTCACAGAGTAGGTTCAAAAAAGTTTTGAAACCCACCACTGGGTCAGAACCTGCTGAGTACCACCCCTGTCCCTTCCCCTTCCTCTTTTTATGAGTAGTGGGTTAAGAAAATTTCTAAAAAAAACACCATGTATCTAAAAAACAATCTGAGGACCCAGATTGTTGGGGGCAATATGCTAACTTTGTAAACCATTTAGAGAGGGCTGTAAAGCTCTATAAATCAGTATGTAAGTCTAAGTGCTATTGCTATTGCATATGAAACATAATGCATGCTGGAGATCTTCATGCAAACACTTTCCTCCAGTCTTTTGTATCTCCACCAATGGACCCTCCTCGATACTGTCCTTGATTTACAGCAGTCCATTTAGTGACCAAAGTTACAGTGGCACTAAAAGGAACGACTTATGACCGTTTTTCACGTTTATAACAATTTTAGCATCCTCATGGTCACATGACCGAAATTCAGAGGCTTGGCAAATTGAGTCATATTTATGATGATTGCAGTGTCCCGGGATCACGTAATCCCCTTTTGTGACTTCCTGACCAGCAAAATCAATGGGCAAGCCAGATTCACTTAACAATCTTGTTACTAACTTAACAACTGCAGTGATTCACTTGGTAACGATGGCAAGAAAGGTTGTAAAACGGGGCAAAACTCACTGAACAAATGTCTCACTTAACAACAGAAATGTCGGGCTCGGTTGTGGTCAAACGTTGAGGGCCACCTGTCTTTTGTCTAGTAATCTTAAGGGGAAAGGGGCTTCTATCTTAAAATGACATTTTCAGCTAAAGTCATACCATTAATCATACAACCACTGCGCTACCATTAGCCATGGTGGCACAGTGGTTAGAGTGCAGTACTGCAGGCTACTTCTGCTGCCTGATGGCTGCCTGCAATTTGGCAGTTCAAATCTCACCAGGCTGAAGGTTGACTTAGCCTTCCATCCTTCCAAGGTGGGTAAAATGAGAACCCAGATTGTTGGGGGCAATAGGTTGACTGCAAACTGCTTAGAGAAGGCTGTAAAGCACTGTGAAGTGATATATAAGTGCTATTGAGTTAAATCTTGGTGGTCCATGGCCGCAAAAGATATTTAAAAGATTAGGGCAGTGTTGGCAAACCTTTTTGGCACCAAGTGCCAAAACAGGAGCGTGTGGGGGAGCGTCAGAAACTGGAAGAACAACTCCCCAGTGTGCATGTGTGGGAGCACCAGAAACTGGAAGAGTACTTCCCCAGAGCACATGCTCCAGTGGTGGGTTTCAAAAATTTTTGGAACCTCTTCTGTAGGTGTGGTCTGCTTTCCGGGTCCACTGGTAGAACCTCTTCTAACTGGTTCGGTAGATTTGATGAACCGATTCTATCGAACCAATGCGAACCGGTAGGAACCCACCTCTGACATGCTCACTATTTAAACCATTTAGAGAGGGCTGTAAAGCACTGAAAAGCAGTATATAAGTCTACATGCTATTGCTACTTAATGCATCTGCTTAATGAGACATGATTTGCTTTTTGCTTGCCTAATGTACAATTTTTAGTCAACGATGTATATAGTGCATTTCTACATCCCGTTGTTTTCACCAATACATATATATTTCTATCCAACATATGTATATTTCATATAGCAAGCCTTGGCAAAGCTTGATAAAGTGAAAATACAGATGGAAAAAATCATGCATTGATCAAGAAATGCAATTTAAACAGGCTTGCATCGAGTCAATCAAACGAATGTCTCACCTATCTCCACCTACATCACTGAGAACTGTGATTTTATAAATAGCTAAATCCTTGACAACTGTCTAAAGCTTTATAGGTTGACTTGGATGTAAATGGAGTTAAAACGACTCTATGAAATTCATTAAGTCTCAAACGTTCATTGGTGACAGTGAATGCATCTTAACATTCAATATATGAACACCACGATAATTTTTTTATTTAATGCACAAAATTGCTGATGAAGGAGCCACCACTATAATTTCCCATTTGTGCTTCGCATAGCATTTCAACCGAAATTTATGTACACCTCCTAGGAAATTTTAAAGCAAGTGGGGTGACCTATTGGTATCTACAACAGATTACCTCAGTTGTCACCAACATGAATAATGGTTGTTTGTCATTTTGCTGAAGCCTGCCCCTGTCAAACTTCAATATTAAATTAATATATTTTGGGGGGCTTTGACCCCCCTAATTATCATGTTTAGAGTGATTAGAAAGCAAAGGATAAACCTCTGCAACTATTAGCAGGTGAAAAATGAGAATTGCTTTGTCACTGACAAAGAAATCACCAACTAAGCCAGTATTTATCAGACATAGATTCATCAATCCTGATGACCCCTTTGAATGATTTAGTGTACTGGAACATTCATTATCATTCAGGAAAAGCAGAGTAAGAAACAAACAAACAAAAAAAAACCCCTCCTTTTTATTTTTTTCTTCTTTTCAGAGGTGGCTGCCAAATACTTGGAGGCATTCTGTTCAATAATGAATGATATATCCCATCGCTGATAAATGAAGAATTTATTTATGAAACAGAGAAGAGTAGGAGAGATTGACTTGAGTACATTAGAGAATGGATTTATGAGCTAAAGGGAGGCAGACATAGGAATGATTATTTTTCTCGTTTTTGTTTTGAGCTGGAAATTATGGGGGTTGATTCTAAAAGGGCAATTTCCAGAATGTATCAATTACAGTGGGAAGAAAAAAATGATGATGATGATGATGATGAAGAGGAGGAGGAGGAGGAGGAGGAAGGTGCATTAACAGCATTATCCACCATGTGGGTTACTTCTAGTATTATTTAAATGATATGATTCTATTCACAGCTTCTATATAATATATTTGCCACTGCACTATATAATGTAGACTACAGGTAGTTAGAAATTGTAGAGGTAGGCAGGCAGGCAGGCAGGCAGGCAGGCAGAACCCTTGCTGCAGTGGTGGGATTCAAATAATTTAACAACTGATTTTCTGCCCTAATGATTTCTTCCAACAACCAGTTCACCAAACTGCTCAGAAAGCTAACAACCGGTTCTCCCGAAGTAGTGCAAACTGGCTGAATCCTACCACTTCCTTGCTACCATACTTACTTTATTTCCAATGTTTGGTTGGATTGGGAAAATTTAAAAACTTATATTTGTCTGCCTGCCTGCCTGCCTGCCTGCCTGCCTGCCTGCCTGCCTGCCCGCCCGCCCGCCCGCCCGCCCGCCCGCCTGCCTGCCTGCCAGATTGTGATGTTACATTAGCCAAGAGACTACGATGCTAATGCATAGTAGTAGTTTTGGCTGCCTAAAACTTTAACTTTTTATGATGAGGAGAGAGAATCAGAAATATTATGGAATTCTTCAATTCTTCTTTTGTTGCCTATCTAAGAAAAAGGAAAGTGGGAAGAATTTTGCGTCAGATCCTCATCGCCCATACAGGAAAAGAATGCCCTATAATGCAAAAATTAGCCAGAAGTATCTGCTTTGAGGAGAGCAGAGAATAGTTCTCTCCTCATTTCTGCCCCCCCCCCACTCCAGGCCTTTCAATACCAGCCAGATTCTTTGGTGGGGGGTGGCAGTCTGCCTTCAACATCATTGATGAGACTGAGATCATCTTGTGCCATTAGGTGACAAGAAAGAATCTTTATTGTCCTTTATATATCATGATTACTTCTTGTCACCTAATGGCACAAGATGATCTCAGTCTCATCAATGATGTTGAAGGCAGACTGCCACCCCCCACCAAAGAATCTGGCTTGTATTCTGCATATAGTCTGAGATACACAGTTTCCAGTGGTGGGTTTCAAAAATTGTTCGAACCTACTCTGTGGGTGTGGCCTCCTTTGTGGGAGTGGCTTGCCGCCCATGTGACCGGATATGAAAATGCTGACGACACTTGTCACAACCACCTTAAATTACCTCACACACAGCACTGGCATGCATAAGAATATGATGTAAACTTGTTTTTTAAAAGGCATCTTTGGTTTGCGTTAAAACAACTTCAACACACACAATGTTCTGATTGCACCACAAACGCAGTAGTCATCCTTACCTTTCACAGAAGCACTGAGTTTTATAAATATGAGCATGATAGTGTAGAATAATCATATCCAAGGACCAGTGGTGGGTTTCAAAAAAATTTGGAACCTCTTCTGTAGGTGTGGCCTGCTTTCCGGGTCCACTGGTGGAACCTCTTCTAACCGGTTCAGTATATTTGATGAACCGGTTCTACCGAATAAGTGCGAACTGGTAGGAACCCACCTCTGCAGTTTCCGAAGCAATATTTAGGGACTACCCTTTTAACCTGAAGCCTGGAAAGTACTGAAAACTACACTTTTCAAAACTATTTTTTTTAAAAAAATAGTTTTTATTAAACATTTTTACCTTTAAAAGCAGAAAAAACGCAACAAAAAAGAAAAAAAAAACAAGATAAATGTAACAATATAAAATAGTTATGCATATATAATTTAATGTATATGTACATATGTATCGGCTTACATGTTTAGGCTTTGTGGTTTGAAACTTTTCAAAACTATTATTGCAGATAAGAGAGTTAATTGGTCTTACATACCATAGCTGCTCCCCTCATAGTTTCTGTGGTCTGTCTCTCAATATAGAGAGGACATTTTCCTCTATTTCTTTCACTATCAGAAACATTTCCTTTGATTTCCTGCTTGCAACATCTATTTCTTCAAAAGGAAAGGAATCCTACCAAATATTAAATAGACAAGTTTTGAATTGATTTCATGTCCAGACTCATAGTGCAATGCTATTTAGATGTTTGCAGCCTTATGGTCAAAGGCTATAATGTTTACTCAGATGAAAGGTTTCTTTTCTTTCATAATTGGACTGTGAAAATCCAAAGAATACCTAAATGGAAGCAAAGGGGAAGCCTGGTGGTGCAGTGGTTAGAATGCATTATTCCAGGCTCACTCTGCCCACAGCCAATAGTTCAATCTGACTGGCTCAAGGTTGACTCAGCTTTTCATTATTATTATTATTATTATTATTATTATTATTATTATTATTATTATTATTATTATTATTGCATTTCTATGCCGCCCTATTCCCGGAGGGACTCAGGGCGGCTTACAAACCAAAGTAGGGGGGGGGGATACAAACAGGAGGGGAAAAACAATGGACACACAACTACAAACAGTTTAAAAAGGCACTCAACAACCACACAATTCAAGCGGGGGCGGGGCACCCGTCAGCCCCAGGCCTGTCAAAACAACCAGGTTTTAAGGGCTTTGCGGAAAGCCTGAAGGGTGGTGAGGACCCAAATCTCCATGGGGAGCTCGTTCCAGAGGGCCGGAGCAGCCACAGAGAAGGCCCTTCATCCTTCCAAGATCAGTAAAATGAGGACCCAGATTGTTGGAGACAATATGCTGACTGTGTAAATCACTCAGAGAGGTCTGTAAAGCACTATGGATCAGCATATAAGTTTAAGTGTTATTGCTAAATGGAAGGAAATATATTTTTTTTTACTGCCATCCATGATCAGGGCAGCTCTTTTGAAACTTGGCAGTTTTAAGTTGTATGGATATCCCTGCTGGCTGAGGAATTCTGGGAGTTGAAGTCCACACATCTTAAAGTTCCAAGTTTGAAAAACCCTGATCCAGGGTCTTACATCCCAAATGTGGTAAACCTACTTAGCATCTAGTTAAGGCCAACTTCAAGTATCTGAGATAGTTCAGGGTTCATTCAATGTTTTGGTAAAATTATTGGTTCTACTCTTGTAGATTTCAGAAAATCTGTTTTAGAGTTCCTATGATTTTAAAAAAAGAAGAAAGTTAGTGGCTATATTTACCCCAAGGGGGTACAAATTATCAACAGAGACTGTTGGGGAAAGGGATGGAGCAAACAATTTTGGAGCAAAACGCCTGCGTTGAAAAGATAACTGAGCTGTTGCTGTCTCCTCTCTAATTTATCATTTGAGTAATGTTTATTAATTTTATTATACCACTGATTACTGAAGTGTTTATAGCATTTAGCAATGAGCAATTGCTAAATGAAAGTTTCCGTATCCTCACTGACTTCAAGTCACACATTTATCTCAAGGGTAGGGTAAGGGTAATTATATTAGAGCTTTACTCTATTTTATTTTATTTTATTTTATTTTGGCCCTCAGCCTACATTTCCTTGGGCTGCTCAAGGCATGCAGCATTCCCTTCTCCATTTTTTCTTGCAACAACAACCCTATGAGGGGTTTTGTGTGTATGAGAGAGAGATTGTTACCCAGTGAGGTTTGAATCTAGCCACCCCCTTGTCCGAAACCACTACACCACACTGGCTGTCATAACATTTATGTCAATGAATCCTTTTTAAAAATGTTTCTTTTTCTCAATTGACCAACTGAAACATGACACTCTCCACAATCCAAAGTCTAGAGATGAGGCAGGGGTATACACAATCTGTGTAAATTCAAGATGGCATCCAAAACTGTCCTCTCAAGGCCCTGCCCCCTCACAAGTGACACAGTAATGTGGTTGCAGCTGCCATCTTGACATTTCCTCCATGATCTTCATGTTTCAGGCCAAGCAGTGTCAGCGGGAAGAGTGCGAGAGTGGAGCTGCTCTTTCTTTCTGTGGGGCATAAGGAGGCGAGGTGGCTTCAGGTGCCATCTGGGGAAAGCTCCTCAGAGGCATCGCTTCTCGGCCCAAAACAGCGGCTTTGTTCTCTTTGACAGCCGCCTCGTTTGCAATGGGGTGCGGAGAAATCCATGCGTTAAAGGGAAGAGAAGGCCGAGCTTCTGCTAGCCTTCTCAGCCTTCCTTTTCTCCCTCTCTAACACATGGATTTCTCTGCACCCCATTGGAAACCAGGTGGCTGTCAAAGAGAAGGAAGCACACCGGGGCTTCTTCCAACAGTCGTGTCCTCTGCTCCGGCAAAGGAAGTGGGTGGTCGGGGGAAGTATGGTGTGGACAGGTGGGGTGAAAGAGAGAGAGCAAATGGTGATCGGGCAGGTGGGGGGAGCAAGCGGGAGGGCAGGCCAGGGGAGGGACCGTACTGGTATGGGACCTCCGGAGGTCCCAATATGCCAATGGATGCCAAATTATCACTACCAGTATGCACGTATCGGACCGGATCGGTTGAAACCCACCTCTGATATAAACCCACAAAAAGTAAAGGAGGATGATCTTGATGGTGATAGACAAGCACCATTAGCAATAGCAATAGCAATAGCAGTTAGACTTATATACCGCTTCATAGGGCTTTCAGCCCTCTCTAAGCGGTTTACAGAGTCAGCATATTGCCCCCAACAACAATCCAGGTCCTCATTTCACCCACCTCGGAAGGATGGAAGGCTGAGTCAACCTTGAGCTGGTGAGATTTGAACCGCTGAACTGCAGATAGCAGTCAGCTGAAGTGGCCTGCAGTACTGCACCCTAACCACTGCGTCACCTCGGCTCTTGGCAGAGAAATGGAATAAAACATATCTTAAGGCCACATTAGACAGCTCCCCCTTAAGGGGAAGGAAGGGCAACACAATCAGAGTTGTAAAATCCTGTTGTTCTAGTCAGACTCACTAAAATAATTTCAGTTTTTCTAAGGCATTGATTTTCATCTCTGGTCTACCTGGTGAGTCTGAAAAACTGCTCAGTTGTATAACAAAGGAAGGTAGATTCTTAAAGATGAACGGAAAAATTACAGGGCCAGGAGTTCTGAAAATGGGATGAGCTTCTACATTTCTGGTTGGTCTCTAGTAGAGGAGTCAGAAGCCATTAGTGGAAAACCCTGTTGATGCAGAAAAAGTCAGGGAGCAAACTCAGCTGAGCCTAAAGACTGCAGTGAATGGCCTGTGAATGGGAACGCTGAGAATTTCTTTCCTTTTTTTTTCCAAAAACAGGCCTTTCAGATTTGTTGCTGCTAAGGAAAGCATCTGGCAGCCGCTGGGTTCACCCTGGTTCTCCATTTCAGCTGCTGTGATTCCTCTTTTCCGTTCCTGGAACAAATAATAGTGATAAAAATAAAGTGTCTCATTTGAAGAGTGTTAATTGAAGAGGGTGGGGGGGAGAATAGCCCAAAGGGACAGGCAGGATCAGACTTGTGGGAAGCAGGTGAGCAGCTCAATCCAGAGAAATGCAAACACGATAAAATGTACCATGTGATAAGTAGAAAAAAATAGAGGGAGAAGGAGGGGGAGAGAAGGTGGTGGGGAAAAGAGAGATGAGATGGAGTTTCAGAAACCTGAGAGAATAAAACCACGATGAAATAAATAGATGCATGCAGAGTCTCAAAATTAATATGCTTAGCAGCTGCTTTCTCAGTCTACAATAATCATTAGGAGAGATATGCCTGAGCAACATTTCTTTTGAAGCTCCATAAAGCCATACGCGAAATGTAAATATACCAATTACCATGTTACTTTAAACGCCTTTTATTATTAATCTTCGTAACTCCCTCTCGGTATATTGTTACATACAAGTCTTTCAGCTGCAGATATGATGATCGTGATTCGGTAATAATGGCTCAAGACAGTGGCTGGTGAAAATGCTACATTTGAAGGAAAGCAGGATGCCAGAGTATTGTAGACATAGCAGTTAGACTTATATACCGCTTCATAGGGCTTTCAGCCCTCTCTAAGCGGTTTACAGAGTCAGCATATTGCCCCCAACAACAATCCGGGTCCTCATTTTACCCACCTCGGAAGGATGGAAGGCTGAGTCAACCCTGAGCCAGTGAGATTTGAACAGCCGAACTGCAGAACTGCAGTCAGCTGAAGTAGCCTGCAGTGCTGCATTTAACCACTGTGCCACCTCGGCTCCTGATAATGCTTCCCACAGTTGCACCATGTCCCAGTGGGTTGGCCCCAAGGCGGTTTACTACTCAAAATTGGTATCCAATCCCACATCAGGATTGGCCAGCTGACTGGGTTGGCTACTGAATCACATTGGACAGCAAAAGATGGGTTAACATTTTCCAATGCATTCCTATTTTTCTACTTGCATTTTTTACATGCTTTTGAACTGCTAGGTTGGCTGAAGCCGGGACAAATAATGGGAGCTCACTCCATTACGCGGCACTAGTGATTTGAACCGCTGAACTGCCGACCTTTCTGATCGACAAGTTCAGTGACTTAGCCACTGAGCTACTGCGTCCCTCACAGTGGTGGGTTTCAAAAAAATTTCGAACCTACTCTGTGGGTGTGGCCTCCTTTGTGGGAGTGGCTTGCCGGCCATGTGATGTGGTGGGAGTGGCTTGCTGCCCATGTGAACGGATATGAAGATGCCGACGACACTTGTCAGAACCACCTTAAATTATGTGTTCTCTCTCTCTCTCTCTCTCTCTCTCTCTCTCTCTCTCTCTCTCTCTCTCTCTCTCTCTCTTTCCTTCTTTCCTTCCTTTTGTCTCTCTGTCCCCTTTTCCTTTTTTTCTTTCATCTCTCACTTTTTCTTTTTTTCTTTATTTCTTTCTTCCTTTCTTTCTCTTGTGTGTGTGTGTGTGTGTGTGTGTGTGTGTGTGTGTGTGTGTGTGTGTGTGTCAGTGGTGGGTTTCAAAAATTTTTGGAACCTCTTCTGTAGGTGTGGCCGGCTTTCTGGTGGAACCTCTTCTAACCTGTTCAGTAGATTTGACGAACCGGTTCTACCGAACTGGTGCAAACTGGTAGGAACCCACCTCTGGTCCCTCATCAAAATATGATAGAGACAGTCAGATACCAAATCGTTTCAATCTATAAGTGGGGCTTTTTTGAAATCCTAGACTATTCGCACACATTCTGGGTGAAAAGGAAGGAAAAGGTGAGCATCAGAGAAATAGGATCCAATGCTGGCTAGTTGGAACAGATGCAAAGAAATTCATTTGCAAGATATCATCTGCTTGTTTGAGAGCTTTTGATGTTATCATTTTTTTGGTCACGGCAATTGAGAAAAATAAACTGAGCTTTAAGAAAGCATCTCATCACTTGTATAAGTGCATGGGTGGATAGAGGCTGGGAAAAAAAAACCAGCTGGAACATTTTTACTACCAATTTTCATGAGGCCCCAGTTATGTACGAACCTGTTCGCAAGAAGGCAAAACTTACACTGAATATTATTCATATTTTTCACAGATGGCTTGTAGTTTTTCTGGCTGCATTAGATTTCAGAAATGTACTTTGTAAAGACTTTGGGATTTAAAAAAAAAATAGAAACGTTTCCTGCATTGTCAGAAAATATTGATCCCTAATGAAATTGCTTGCAATGTTCTGTTCCCAAGACATTCAACAGACAATTTGCAGTGTCTTCTGATAGATACACTGAAGGGCTGTTGCATGGAGTTTAGCACATGTCTTTTCAACAGAATTTTCTCATTCTGGAAAAAAAATATTTTTTAAGGAGTCAGGGACAACCAAGCTCACAGAATACCAAGGACTCCATGAAGTCAAAAGACATCTCCCTTTTAAAATCTAATGTCTCAAAGGGCATTTCTTGTGTTGTAAATAACCAGGGAACATATAACCGAACCAGTGAAATAGGGGAAGGGAAAATGTCCCCTTAGGGACACTAGTCCCCCCTCGCACTAGTTGTTTCCAGCTATAGGGAGCGGTGCTCATCTCCGTTTCAAAACCAGCTAGTCGTTTCTGGCCCTAGGGGGCAGTCCTCATCTCCTTTTCAAAGCCAAAGAGTCACCGCTATCCGAGGATTATGTGACCAGCATGACTAAACACCAAAGTGGTCCCTATTTTTCTGCTTGCATTTTTTACGTGCTTTCGAACTGCTAGATTGGCAGAAGCTGGGACAAGTAACGGTAACATTAATAATGATCAAATACTAATATTTCCTGATACATTTTAGTGACTTTCCTTACATAATTGGTGTTTTCTTTCATACTTTTGGTGGGCAATTTCTAATTTCTGTTTCTGTTAGTTAACAATTGATAAAACAAATCCCACGTGAAAAAGTATTCGAAGCCTTCTTCATTTTAATTGTCAATTTATTCATTCCTGCACATTTTAATATTTATTCATTTTCATATCTTTGTTTTTCCACTCTTGTGCAAACACAATTCCAGCAGCTGTTAAAATGTGTAAAATTAAATGTGTATTGTATTCCCTTTGAAATACACAACAAATTATTACTGGTTTTAAATCCATATCTTGCTTTACCATTGCTTCTAACAATGACACCACTAACTCTTGAAGAGCTACTTGGTCTGTCCTAAGTACTGAACCTAATTCATATATTCCTGTTTTTTGAACTGCGGAATAAATTTCAGAAAAAGAAATCTGTATTGCTCCGTGAATCTATCTGTGAGATTCATTCTTGATCTAACTTCTTAGATGAAAAACTATATCTTTCCTGTTTGTTGGGGGACATCCCTCCTGAAAAAGTGTACATTGTTGAGTAAAAACAGAGGTCCCTTCTGTTACCTGTAGTGTAGTCCTCAACTTAGAACCACAATTGAGTCCAATATTGTTTTATTTCTTCTGCAGTTAGTATTATTTAACAAGATGAAGAGGCAACAGAGTATGACCACTCAGACAGTCATCCTTCCTCTGTAAGTAGCTCTCTTTATTGTTTTGTGTGCTGGTTTCATCCTAATGCAGTGTGTGCAATGGAAGAGTTCATTTCTGTGTCTGTTCTTTGTGCAGGCCATTCATTGGAGCAAGTGTGATGTAGAAGACTGGCAAGGACAGTCATCCTTCCTCTGTAAGTAGCTGTCTTTAATGTTTTGTGTCATCCTAATGCAGTGCATGCAATGGAAGAGTTCATTTTTGTGTCTCTTCTTTGTGCAGGCCATTCATTGGAGTCAGTGATACTGAAAACTGGCAAGGACAGTCATCTTCCTTCTGTAAGTAGCTCTTTTATTGTTTTGTGTACTTATTTTAATCTTATTTAAGTAAGTAACTGCACAAAATAATACATTTCCTTTTTTATGTCTTCTTTTTGTAGATCATCCATTGGGGCAAAAAATTCAGTGACATCGTCTTGACCACACCCACTCAGTCATATGACTGCCAAGCCACTCCCACCTGATCACATGACTGCCAAGCCACTCCCAACCAGTCACATGATTGCCAAGCCACTCCCACCCGGTCACATGGCCAGCAAGCCACTCCCACCTGATCACATGGCCAGCAAGCCACTCCCACAAAGCAGGACACACCTACAGAAGAGGTTCCAAAAATTTTTGAAACCCAACACTGATTAGCATTATTTGAGCATATTTGTGTTTTTCCCCCAAAGGATGAAAAAGGAGGGTGTATTCTAAAACTTTCCTCATTTCCTAATCTTTCATTAAAGAGGAACGGCATTTCCTAATTAACTACATACTAGCTATGTCAAAGTTCTGTTAACAACAGTGGAAAGTTAATGTTGATTCATTATTTCCCCAGCTATCAAATCCTGTTCCCTAGGGAATATTTAACTAGAAGCAGCCATTTAAATGTTGCCTGCACACCCCATCAGAAATTCTGGGTATATAGATGGTATCTGAGCATTAGAAAAATACATACAGACTTTGGGAAGTGTCTAATCTAATTGAGGAACAGTAAACCCGCCCCTTAACCAACGCTGCATATTTCTGGCTTGCATTTGAGCAGAGATGCTGCAAATGTTTTCTGTGTTCAATCCCGAGATAAGCTTCTATGTTCTTATGACACAGGGACCTTGTCAATTGGTTCCCCGGGGTAAAGACAATCATGAGCATTGCAGTAGGCAATCATTGATGTCTCTGTCAAATGGAGAATGGGCAGTTTCACTGTCCTCCCACTTGCTAAAAAGCTATGATTTCTGGATTTCATCTTCCCATATGTAATGATAAAAACACCCACTCTAATCTCTGATTAGTTAATGGGGGTCAGGAGGGAAATACCTGGTGCGGAGTTAACTTTGTCAACTCACTTTTTCTATAATCAGAAGAGAGAACAGCCTGGGGAAAGTAGCTTAGGCAGAGCTGTTTGGGGGTAAAACTAAGTTCATCTAGCCCACCTACTGTGTTTAGATTTAGCTAGTCATAACATATGCTACCCTTCCTTTGACCCGTTAAATCACAGCCACGGAAACAAGGGTACTGTTTGGCTTTAAAAAGCAGCATTTATTGCAGACTCTTCCTAGGTTAGGGGACTTAGACTGAGTGATCGCAAGCTGACATATTTCACTCATCCATGGCCCTAATCTCAAATCATTCTGATGGTTAATGGGCAGTGAATTGGCCCGGAAAGTTGCTGAACCATTTCAGAAATTTGGGGAAGAATAGCTCCATTTGCTTTATTAGACTACTCCCGAGGATCACTCAATATCATATCTTCTGGGGCTTTTTATGGGAAATCATAACATTTTAAGCGGTATGTGTGTAACCTATAACTTAGTCATATGGACACGGCTCATCATTCAGAGCAGAAACTTACTATGAACTATGCCGTTTTTTATATTTCAGTTTTAACCCTTCTCTGCATAGCATCACCAGGGCAGCCCCGGGTAGAGCGCGTTACAGTGACTACTGTAATGCGCTCTACATGGGGCTGCCCTTGAAGAGTGTTCGAAGACTTCAGCTTGTCCAGAATGCAGCCGCGTTTATCAGAATAGAATATCAGCACAAATTTTAAAAAAAACAACACAAATATAACAAAGGCAACAGTAAAAATATTGGGTTTCTGTCGTGATGGACTCTTGTGACGAGCCGATTGACAGATGATGGAAGCAGTTAGCTCCCTCCCATAATTGGGGCTTACCAGGGGTTGTAAAAATCTAATAGATACCTTTCACCCTGGCTTCGCTGATAACGGATAAGAGCCTGTGGCCTAATGGCTAAGAGGTCTGCCTAGTATGTAATATAGCCCAGGTTCAAATCCCAGTAAGGGTATGGCTAGCTGATGAGAGCTAAATAGCTTGAAATAGATCTATACTAGTCTCCCTTTATTTATTTATCAGCACAAATAAAAAAACACAAATATAACAAAGGCAACAGTAAAAATATTGGGTTTCTGTCGTGATGGACTCTTGTGACGAGCCAATAGACAGATGATGGAAGCAGTTAGCTTCCTCCCATAATTGGGGCTTACCAGGGGTTGTGACTCTAAATATATACCTTCTTCCCTGGCTGGCTGATAAGGAGTCAAGCTCTGTGGCTCAATGGTTAACACATCTACTTTAGAGGCAATACAGCACAGGCTCGATTCCCAGTAAGGGTATGGCTAGCTGATGAGAGCTAAATAGCTTGAAATAGATCTATACTAGACTCCCTTTATTTATTTATCAGCACAAATAAAACACACACACACACACACACACACACACACACATACATACATACATACATATATAAATTATAATATGCTGCTGTTGTTGAAACCAGCTGGTATTTCCATTTGACGTCTGTCAACAATATTGCTTTTGTGTTGTTTTGGGCAAAATATATTTTGACATATTTCAAGTGAATTGGACGGACTCACAAGATGGTAAGCTGGATGGTATCTGAAGTTTTCTTTGAAAAGCAACTCTCCCTCCCTACTATGCTGAGATCAGAGATCATCAGAAACTTATTCATGGCATTCGAATTTGGCAGTGGCATGTCTTTGAATGGAGAAAGAGTAGAATGATAAGCATCATATCAGAAAGTTACCCCGTGTCTAATTTAATAAGAAGGAAGGAAGGAAGGAAGGAAGGAAGGAAGGAAGGAAGGAAGGAAGGAAGGAAGGAAGGAAGGAGGAAAGGAAAGGAAGGAGGGAGGGAGGGAGGAAGGGAGGAAGGAAGGAAGGAATGATTTTTTTTACAAGATTGCCTTTATTAATTTAGGAAGGCATGCTTCAAACAAATGTAGATTTTTCTGGAGGGGAAACGTGGTGTGAATCAGTTAAAACAATTGTCTGGGAGCCAGCAGTTTATCACTTAGGTGATGATCCTTTTATATTTTTACTTTGCTGGGTGAAACATGAAACAATTTGGCATGACACAATGACAGAATGCTAGTTTTTCTAGCTGACATCTTCCGTCTCTCAGATATATTTCATATTTGAGATTAACATCCCCAAATCCCGATATTTAGGGACTCAGTAGCAGTTTGTACATTTAGTAAAGGAAACTTTTTGAGCATTATAGTCGTCGTCGTCATCATCATCATCATCATCATCATCATCATCATCATCATCACACAATAACCTGTGCCAAATACAGATGATCCTTCTTTTAGAAACAAATAACCATAATGCTTCACACTATTTTGTGTTATTAACCACTTTACGGAAACAAAGTGCTTTGTCTCTCTCTTCTTCTTTTTTTAAACTCAGCATTGTGATTGTCCTGGTTATCTTCACAAAGGCCAAGTTTTGTTGCAAACAGTTTTAATCAGGCTGATATTAGCCAGGTGCACGGAGGAGAAATTTCAGTATTTTAATGCTCCAAAATAAGAGTTCTGCAGTTGAACCCATAACATTTCAAAAAGTTAGAAGAGAGATTCATTGTTTGCTCCTCCAGTTGTGTTTTTCAATTTACATCTATACATGCAACTCAAGTAGATGGCCATGTCGTTTTTCTGGCCTGAAATCCATTCTATTCTGTTTCCATATCAATTTGTAATTCTGGTTTCTTCTTCACTGGTATGAACAGGTGCAGAGATGGTTGATGAATGAACAGATCAGAAACAATGTTTGGTCATATTCTCCAACTCGCATTTACTTGCTGTAATTATTACGGCTGCTTGAATACTTGAACTCTGGGATGGTTTTGTCATCACGATCTGCTGTAATGCATTTTGGTATAATACGGGGTGTCAACCTAGGAATGGTGCGGTAGCCTAGAGGCGGAGCTATCGCCTCACAATCAGGAGGCCGTGAGTTCGATCCTAGATAGAGGCAGATATTTCTCTCTCTGGGCACAATGAGAATATATCTGTTGAACAAAACTCCACATTGGTGACAGGAAGGGCATCTGGCCAATAAACATTCTGCTAGCTCCATTCAGTTGCCAAGACTCCATGGTTATGGGATCATTAAAAGAAGAAGAGGAAGAAGAAGAGGAAGAATAAGTTGTGTGAACTCACCATTGTGATTTGTAGACCAGGGTTTTGGTCCTAGCTTGCTGTCCAGACTCAGCTGATGATGATTTATTCAAGCCATGCTTGACTATGGAGCCAATGACCAGCATTTATCTTGTCCTGAGTGACCTAATTTAATATATAAATTCTTATTCATAGTAATATATACCAGTGGGTTATTTCAATCCCTCCCTTTGAAAATCTCTTGAAAAGCCCAATGGTGGGTGTATCTATTTAGGACAGAATAAAACTTTCCTTTCCTTTCATGAGCCCATTCTTCAAAGAGAGTTTGGTCAAAATGCCATTGTGATGTTCTGCAGCACCGAAGAGTGATCCATCTTAGCTTTGTACCTTTAACCAGGCCATGTACCCTGTTCATTATTTCCTCCTAAACAAAACCTTGTGAAGAGCTACCTTTTGAAAGCCCCCTTTATCTTCATTAAAGTGTCATGCAAGCTGATAAAAAAAAAACCTTTGCCATTGAATTCCAGCAGTTCTCTTAGGCTAACAAGTTGTGAAAGTTTTCAGAAAGAAGCAGTATTTGTAGGAAAAAAAAAAACCGGAAACAGAGTAAATGATTCCTTGGCTGGATTCTTCTCAAGGGTATCTTTATGGCTCTCCTCTCCACTGAAATTGAGAAAAATCAAAGGAGACGACCAGGCTGCCTTCCCCCCCTCATCACTTCCCAGAAGAAATACTTGGCTTTAGGTTGTGAAAAAGAACAAATTACCAATCATAAAAAATAAAGGCTTGTGGGTCTTGCAAGCACATGGGGGAGAGAGAGGGAGGGGGGCAAAATAATGATCCTGCAACAACAAATTGATAGCTTTCTCCAGGTTGGAATTCAAGTGTAACTAAAGATGGGAAGTCTTTTGGGAGCCAGTCCAGTGGTGGGTTTCAAAAATTGTTTGAACCTACTCTGTAGGTGTGGCCTCCTTTATGGGAGTGGCTTGCCAGCCATGTGACCAGATGGGAGTGGCTTGCCACCCATGTGACCGGATATGAAGATGCCGACGGCACTTGTCAGAACCACCTTAAATTACCTCACACACAGCACTGGCATGCATAAGAATATGATGTAAACTTGTTTTTGAAAGGCATCTTTGGTTTGCGTTAAAACAACTTCAACACACGTAATGTTCTGATTGCAGCACAAACGCAGTAGTCATCCTTACCTTTCACAGAGGCACTGAGTTTTATAAATATGAGCATGATAGTGTAGAATAATCATATCCAAGGACCAGTGGTGGGTTTCAAAAAAAATTGGAACCTCTTCTGTAGGTGTGGCCTGCTTTCCGGGTCCACTGGGGGAACCTCTTCTAACCGGTTCGGTAGATTTGACGAACCGGTTCTACCAAATTTGCGAACTGGTAGGAACCCACCTCTGGATTACAGCAGAGATCCAGTCTATTTTACGATATGTAGGCAAAGGGGAGCTGGGGTCTCATCCTAGCCCTGGACTGAGCTGTGTGCCAAGGGAATCCTGCACATACAATCATAGGATTGAAAGATTGCTTGGAAATCTTCTAGCCCAACCAACTTCCCAGGGCAGGACTTTTCGTACCTACTGGGACAAATGCTAAATGTTGATTTGTAGACCTGGATTGAACAGGTTATTTCACCTCTTAATAACTCCCCCTGTTAGGAAATTCTTCCTTGTTTCAAGCTGGAACACCTTCTTTAAGGGTTCACTACAATGGTGGGTTTCCATTATTTTTACTACTGATTCTCTCGTGCATGCACGATGCTTCTGCGCATGCACAGAAGTGTCTGGGCAGGTGGGTGGAGCCTCCCACTGCTGCCACTACTGGTTTGCCTGATCTGGGCTGAACCAGAAGCAATCCATCTCTGGTTCACTAGTTTCGTTAATTCTTCTCCTACTCTCTGGCACTATGAAGAATTAATCCACCCCCTCTTCCATTTGATGGTTCTTTAAATATTGGAAGGCTGCTAGTATGCCTCCTCTTACCCTTGCCATCTTCAGGTTAAACATACCCATTTTCCTTAAGAAGTCATGTATTCGTTCATTCATTCATTTATTAACTCATTCATTCATTTAAAAAAAAAAAACTGCTCAGAGCTGAAGCTCTTAGGATGATTTACAATTTAAAAAAACACACCAAAAATAAATCCAATACAATAGCACACACTATAAATGCAGTTTCAATAATAAATAAATAAACAAAATGCAAAATAAAACACCATATACCCTATGCAGCTTCAAGGCTGTCATTCAGAACTAAAACTGTGTGAATCAAAATACAATTAAAAGCCAGTTTAAAAACCTGAGAAAATAAATAAGATCTTTACCTGTCACTGAAATAATGCTGAGGTCGGTGCCAGGGAAGCACCATTGGGGAGGCAATTCCCTACATGGTGAATCTAATTCTGTGTTAAGGATATCAAGAGCCTTGATTAGTGAGTGAGTAAATAGAACGCAGCAAGATCAAGAAAATGTATTGATTTATTTCATGGCTAATATTTGCGATTCTTTAAGCCACTCTGGGATTTCCTTAAGAAAATTATTTTGAGATGAAAGCATCGAAGAAAAAACTAATTGCCATTAGTTCATTTATTTTGGGATAAATGAAAAACTTCCTCCCCTCCCCAGCATAATAATATCTGCATCTAGTTGTGCAAGAAAGAGGACGAGCAAATCTCTCTCTAACACACACATACATGCACACTACCTTCCTTACAAGTAACTTAGATTGTGGAGCCAGTACAAAATTCTCCCTGGGCATAAATGTGATCCTTTTTTATTAATACCGGCAACACTTTGTGATGAAGTCTGCCAGCCACCTCCATCTGCCACATCCACCACTGATCACCAGTTTAAGCTTTCCCAACTGAGGAGGGAAATGGAATTATTTTTCATTGCCTTCTGCCCATGCGACTGGCAGCCACAACAACAGTCCCATCTGTTCTTTCTCTTCAGATTAATCCCACCCAGATTTGTATTTTCAGGAAGTTCTTTTGAGAAGGAAGGAAGGAAAGCAGGAGGGAAGAGAGGAGAGAGGGAGGGAAAATAAGGAGGGAAAGAAGGAAGGAAGGAAGGAAGGAAGGAAGGAAGGAAGGAGAGGGGAAGGAAGGAAGGAAAGCAGAGAGAGAAAGATGGAGGGATGAAGGAAGGAAGGAAGGAGGGGGAGGGAAGGAAGGGAAGTTGAAAGAGAGGGAGGAACAAATGAAGGAAGGAAGGTAGGTAGGTAGGAAGGAAGGAAGGAAGGAGGAAAGGGAGGGAAGGAGGGAGGGAAGGTAGGAAGGAAAGCAGAGAGAGAAAGAGGGAGGGATGAAGGAAGGAAAGAAGGAAGGAGGGAGGGAAGGAGGGAAGGAAAGTTGAAAGGGAGAGAGGAACAAAGGAACAAAGGAAGGAAGGTAGGTAGGAAGGAAGGAAGGAAGAAAGGGAGGGAGGGAAGGTAGGAAGGAAAGCAGAGAGAGAAAGAGGGAGGGATGAAGGAAGGAAGGAAGGAGGGAGGGAGAAAGGGAGGGAGGAACAAAGGAAGGAAGGAAGGAAGGGGAAGGAAGGAAGGAGGAAAGGGAGGAAAGGAGGGAGGGGAGGTAGGAAGGAAAGAGAGAGAAAGAGGGAGGGTTGAAGGAAGGAATGAAGGAAGGAGGGAGGGATGAGAAAGGGAGGGAGGAACAAAGGAAGGAAGGAAGGAAGGAAGGGGGAAGGAAGGAAGGAGGAAAGGGAGGGAAGGAGGGAGGGAAGGTAGGAAGGAAAGCAGAGAGAGAAAGAGGGAGGGACGAAGGAATGAAGGAAGGAGGGAGGAAGGGAAGGAAAGGAGAAAGGGAGGGAGGGAGGAACAAAGGAAAGAAGGGAGGGAGGGATGAAGGAAGGAAGTAATTTATCTTTGGAATTCCCCCAGATTTGTCACTATCTAAACATATATACACCTTTTGTGTATGTGTGGACAGGAACGAGACGACAGGGATCCCTGTGTGTTGTTAATGTGATTTCCCCACCCACCCACCCTTTTATTTTTTGCTTACAAACTGGGATGTCACAGTTCCTAAATCACCGAACCGACAGTACACTCTGTAGTTTACTGGGCTAGAGGCAACAAAATGAGATGTCGACACATACATCTTCCAATTGTCACCTTGCATCACACGGCACTTTTTGAACAGGACGGCACAGTGGCAGTTCCTCCCTGGCTTGAAGGCTGCAATTGAGATCTCATTACGATCTCGATTCCTACTTTTTCTTGGCCTTCCATCCCTTGTTTTTCATTCGAACCATTTCATTTTGTTTCAAAATTGCCAGCTTATTTCTCCGCCGATCCGTGGGGTCCTACCATAAAGAGAGCCTAAAATAAACTAAAATGCAAGTTCGGTTTACTTTTTATATATATATACACCATTCCAAAAATATTAACATATGCTATTTTCAGAGCTCCAGCCAACAATGGAGAAAAACCAGCCAAAAACACAACCAGAAAGTTAATCACATCAAAAGAAACAAGCCGGTGTTACTAAACGATTCTAAGACTGAATATTGTTGATATTATCGAAAAACCTTGTTTGTTTATCATTTGAACTGGAGAGCAGGTGGCTTAGGAATGTTCGGGGACTGAGGTCAAACCTCGATGTTGCAATGAATGTAGGACTGTCGCTGTAAATAGCTGCCCATCTTCTCGATTCCAGCCTTGGCTGCTGACTTTTTTTTTTCCTGCAACCCTTATGAAACCCCATCAACATTCATTCTTGGCTGCCCGTGGTAAAACTCCAATGTCCCCAACACCAAGAGAAATCAGTACTCTGCTTTTGGCAAATGTTCTACACCTGTTTTCGTTGTTACTCAGCAAAATGTCAGAAAGAAACCCAATAAAGAAAGTCTCTACTGTATTTTTAAAAAAAAGATTGATTTCACAGTGCACTCTACAACTGCTTCTCTTTTGTATCCATAATCCTGGGGGCAACTTTAAGGAGGCTCTAAATCAGAAGTGGTATTCAGCAGTTTCTGACCAGTTTTGAAGAACCGGTAGCAGAAATTTTGAGTAGTTCAGAGAACTGGTAAATACCACCTGTGACTGGCCCTGCCCCCATCTATTCTCTGCCTCCTGAGTCCCAGCTGATTGGGAGGGAATGGGGATTTTGTAGTAACCTTCCCCTGGAGTAGGGAGGAAATTGAGATTTTACAGTATCCTTCCCCTGGAACAGGGTGGGAATGGAAATTTTATAGTATCCTTCCCCTGGAGAAGGGAGGGAATGGAGATTTTACAGTATCCTTCCCCTGGAGTAGGGAGGGAATGGAGATTTTACAGTATCCTTCCCCTGGAATAGGGAGGGAATGGAGATTTTACAGTATCCTTCCCCTGGAGTAGGGAGGGAATGGAGATTTTACAGTATCCTTCCCCTGGAGTAGGGAGGGAATGGAGATTTTACAGTATCCTTCCCCTGGAGTAGGGAGGGAATGGAGATTTTACAGTATCCTTCCCCTGGAATAGGGAGGGAATGGAGATTTTACAGTATCCTTCCCCTGGAGTAGGGAGGGAATGGAGATTTTATAGTATCCTTCCCCTGGAGTGTGTGGGAATGGAGATTTTACAGTATCCTTCCCTATCAAGCCTACTAAGCCACTCCCACCAAGCCATGCCACACCCACCAAGCCATATCTACAGAACCAGTAGTAAAAAAAAAAATTGAATCCCACCACTGCTCTAAATGACTGTTCTTTCTAATCTTTCTGCTTTCTTATGTTAAAATAAAACTAGGGCTACATGTTTTAATTAGCCCAATTAACAGAGTGATCAGCAAAAGGTGTAATTGATTACTCAGTGGGGACCGATTGTAATCAGCGAAGGCAAAGTTTGCTGAGCTGAAGACTTTAAGGCGTGTGTCTTCATTGTTCCGTTGCCATATGCTAAATAAATAAATTTACTGTTAAGAGACATTTTCACCATGACGTAGCTTCGTAACAATAAAAATACGAAGGTGACTGCCAAAAACTGTGGAATAGCTTATCCTGCCTTTTTTTACTGCTTAACTTTTATTACATTGGTAAATTTATGCTTAGTAACCTCCTCTTTTAGGGGCAGTTCACAGTTATGACAACGATGAAAAAGTAACTTTGTGACCAATCCTTGCACTTAGGAATTTGGCAATTCACTAAAGCAAAGGAAAGCTGAGGTAAGATCATAAACATAGTTTAGGTTTCATTTTGTGACTGCTTCATTTAATGCTCATTTCTGGTTGCAACTGTGGCCGTTAAACAAGTAGTACTTGTATCATAAACCAACCTGAGTCATTGGAAGAAAGATGGCATATAAACAAACCAGTAAATAATATTGTAGTTTAATGCTCTTAATGAATTAAAATAGGCAGCAGTGATCATAGTATAGCAACTACAGGTAGTCCTTGATTTATGACCACAATTCAGCCCAGAATTTTGGTTGCAAGTCAACTCATTGCACGACCAGACTCAATTTTACAACTGTTATTACAACAGTTTGTAAGTGAGTCACTGGTTGTTAACCAACTCAAATGGTCTGAGTTCGGCTTTCTTTTCTTTTCTTTTCTTTCTTTCTTTCTTTCTTTCTTTCTTTCTTTCTTTCTTTCTTTCTTTCTTTCTTTCTTTTTTTCTTTCTTTTTTTTTTTGCTAGAAAATGGCAGGAAAAAGATCACAAAACACAATCACATAACACAGGATGCTGCAACCAGTTGTAACTATGAGCTGGTCGCCAATCACCTGACATGTTAGCATGTGTCCACTGGGATGAATGTGTGACAGTTGCAACTTTGAGGACCCATCTTAAGTAACTTTTTTTTTAGCCTGTTTGAACTTTGAATGGTTAAGAGCCGAGGTGGCGCAGTGGTTAAATGCAGCACTGCAGGCTACTTCAGCTGACTGCAGTTCTGCAGTTCGGCTGTTCAAATCTCACCGGCTCAGGGTTGACTCAGCCTTCCATCCTTCTGAGGTGGGTAAAATGAGGACCCGGATTGTTGGGGGCAATATGCTGACTCTGTAAACCGCTTAGAGAGGGCTGAAAGCCCTATGAAGCGGTATATAAGTCTAACTGCTATTGCTATTAAGGGACTGAATATACACCAAAGGACTATGTGTATACTACCAGATAGCATCCATTGCTTATAATAATGTAATATATTTGGTTACCAAATTCTATCTCTGAAAATGATTGAAGAATTATGGAAGTACATTTTCATATAAACATATTATGACTTAGGGCATAGTAGCACAAAGCAAGCTTGGGACTTACATACAACATTCTGTAAGCAAAGCCAAGGAACTCCAGTCAAAAGTGGACATCAGGCTAATGAAAATATATTGGGCTCGATAGATCCTTTTCACTGTGTTTCTGCAGCACAGCTGTGGCCAGAAACTGGAAGTTAATACTGACAAGTATTCCTCAATTCCTCACATATCAACACAACAGAATAACAGAGTTGGAAGGAACCTTGAAGGTCTTCTAGTTTAACCCCCTGCTCAAGTAGAAAACATAGACCATTTCAGACAAAAGGTTGTCCAATCTCTTCTTAAAAACTTCCAGTGTTGAAGCACCAACAACTTCTGGAGGCAAGTCATTCCACTGATTAATTGTCAGGGAATTTCTCCTTAGTTCTAGATTGCTTCTCTCCTTGATTAGTTTCCACCCGTTGCTTCCTGTTTTGCATTCAGGTGCTTTGGAGGATGGTTGACCCTCTCTTCTTTGTGGCGGTTCCACCACAAAACCACGGTAGACTAAAGCGCGCTCGACGAAAGCGCGTACGTGACGTCATCACAGCGCGACGAAAACAGCACGCTGTGAGCGGTAAACTTAAAATTAACGCATAAATCTAAACCTAACCCCCCCAAACCTAACCCTAAACCTAACCCTAAGCCTAACCCTTAACCTAACCCTAAACCTAACCCTAAACCTAACCCTAAACCTAACCCTTAACCTAAACCTAACCCTAAACCTAACCCTTAACCTAACGCTAAACCTAACCCTAACCCTAACCCTAAACCTAAACCTAACCCTTACCTTTATGTGAATCGGCTTGCTTTAATTTTATTTTAATTTTATTTATTTTTAATTTTATTTGTTGCTCTGCTGATGACGTCACGTACGCGCTTTCATCGGGCGTGCTGTAGTCTACCGTGGTTTTGGCATGCCACACTTTGTGGCAGCCCTTAAATATCAGAACATTGGTATCATGTCACCCCCTAGACCTCCTTTTCATGAAACTAGACAGAACCAATTCCTACAACCAAGCTTCATAGGTTTTTGCCTTCAGTCCCTTGAGTTATTAGGATTGGTTTTCCTTCCATCCAGACTGGTAATTCTGTGTTACACTCTAGCAAATGACCGATGTAGCCTTGAGTCATATGATATAGAAATCTGTGGTGTTAACCAGAGTTCACCCACTGCATTAGCAAGCAGTATAAAGAGGAGATTATGTAGATAATGTTTGTTAAATAACAGTTTCAATGTTTGGCTCCTGATGGTCCGTTTCCAAAACTGATTGAAACATTTCCAAAGCATTTTATGAGATTCCTTGGCAAAAGGCAAATATTCTAAGGTGGTTGCCTCTTGGGCTCCATGAGAATAGCGTTTTTATGGCCAAAGTTAGATTAATTTGGGATAGCAGTTTGCGAGTGAGATCGCGTAATTGAAAATGAAGTGATAGGATTAAAAATGATTTTCTTGGTTTCTCGTTTAACAGCTGGATAGGAATGACTTTGTGCCATGTTCTGCCTCGCATTCCTACTTATTCTGCTTTAAAGAACAATAAAGCAACCCTAGGAAATGGGCATTCATTCGGGCTGCAAATTCAAATGACATCTTGGATTATATTCGCAAAGCAGATGAAAATATCCATTACCACCGGGAAATGCTGAGTTCAGGGAAGAGGAAAGAGACGTAGACTGTACTGTAATTTTCTCCCTTCATTTTGAAATATTTGCCCTATTGTTTTTTTCAAAGAATGCACTTTCCTTTCAAAGGATTGGGCTTGGAACCATATGCTGGTTCCAAGCCCAGATCAATGGGGAGGCTTAGGAAAATTAATGGTGGAATTGGTCTATAAAACTACTTTACCAGAACACTTTATGACAATAATGTCTCAGATATGGATTTCTACTTTGGCCATGTCAAATTTGGCTAATTCATTGGAGAAATCAATAATGCTAGGAATGGTTGCTGGACAAAGAAGGGGCAAGCCAAGAACTCACCGGTTTGATACCATTAAAGTGGATACAAAGATAACTAATATTGACCATCCAACAACTGAAAGAAGCATGGAGAACACTTGTCTATAAAGTCCCCATGAGTCAGACAAACTACTATTTTTGTATTTTTTGTATTTGTTTATTATTTATAGGCCGCCCTTTTCCCTGAGGGGACTCAGGGCGGCTTACAATTTATGGGGAGGGGAATACAAGACAAGACATGAGACAGTACATAAGTAAAAATAGAACACAACATTCATTCATCATTCGGGTGGGGACGGATTAGAATCTTTATCCCCAGGCCTGACAGGATAGCCAGGTCTTGAGGGCTGTGCGGAAGGTCTGGACGGTGGTGAGGGTGCGAATCTCCACGGGGAGATCGTTCCAAAGGGTCGGAGCTACTACTGAAAAGGCTCTCCTCCGCGTAGTTGCCAGTCGACACTGATTGGCAGATGGAACTCGGAGGAGGCCTAATCTGTGTGATCTAATAGGTCGTAGGGAGGTAATTGGCAGGAGGCGGTCTCTCAAGTACTCAGATCCACTACCATGGAGGGCTTTATGGGTGGTAAGTAGCACCTTGAAGCGCACCCGGAGATCAACAGGTAGCCAGCGCAGCTCGCGGAGGATAGGTGTTATGTGGGCGAACCGCGATGCGCCCACAATCACTACTAAGAAGTCAGATTCTCATAAAGACAACAAGTATCCATCTGGTCTTTCCTGATATATATTTTTTTGCCAGGAGACATCTGCAGCCCAACTTGAAATGTCCTTCCAGGAATTGAAGAACTACAGTATAATTCACCTAGGCACTGCTGTGATTCATATAATGTACCTGCTTCATGTAGCCAAATATATGAAAATGAGTCTTGAAAACCAAAACTGTCACGGCTGGAACATTGAGCAAAAAACAAGCATGTATGAACCTTGGGAATCTGATCAAAACCTGCTATGGATGGTGATGGACTTTATGCTATCTTGTTCTGTCAGAGGAATTCAGAGAGGGGACAAAACTGTTTGGCAAAGGCATAATGGAAGACTATGATGGTGGCCCTTTCCTCCAGTGGGTGTAATATCCTTAATATTAAGTGCTCTTTATAAGAAGACAAGCACACATTTGTCGTGACCCGTCAAAAGCGCGGACGGCAAAAGCGCGATCGACAAAATCGCGCCTTTGACGTCATCACAGCGCGACGAAAAAGATCGAAAAATTCAAATAAAAATTAATAAAAATTAAATTAAAGCAAGCCGATTCACATAAAGGTAAGGGTTAGGGTTAGGGTTAGGGTTAGGGTAAGGGTAAGGGTTCGGGTTAGCTTTAGAGCGTTAGCGTTAGCGTTAGGGTTAGGATAAGGGTTAGCGTTACGTTTTTCGTTACTTTAACGGTTAGGTTTAGGGTTAGGTTTAGGGTTAGGTTAAGAGTTAGGGTTAGGGTTAGGGTTAGGGTTAGGGTTAGGTTTGGGGGGGTTAGGGGAAGGTTTTAGCTTTATTTTTACATTTTTTCGATCTTTTTCGTCGCGCTGTGATGACGTCACAGCGCGCTTTTGTCGAGCGCGATTTTGTCCTACGCGCTTTTGTGGTGGAACCCACATTTGTAACTAATTTAATTGTCACCGAAATTGAGGCTTTTCCTGTCTAATACAGGATTAGGATGAATAAATACCTGGGCAATGCCGGGTTATCAGCTAGTTTGAAATAAAAAATGTCATGTCCTGCTAAAGTAGATTCTAACACAGATGCAGCAATGAAGAGAGTCTGTTACCACCAGCTATTCTTTATTAGCAATAATAATAGCAATAGCACTTAGACTTATATACCACTTCCCAGTGCTTTTACAGCCCTCTCTAAGCAGTTTACCGAGTCAGCAAATTGCCCCCAACAATCTGGGTCCTCATTTTACCGACCTTGGAAAGATGGAAGGCTGAGTCAACCTTCAGCCTGGTGAGGTTGCCAAATTGCAGGCAGGCAGGCAGGCAGCAATCAGCAGGTGTAGCCTGAAATACTGCATTCTAACCACTGCGCCACTGCATCTATTAAAAGGTTTGAACATATTGCAGAGGAGTTAGGCAAAAATCAGCACATTTTAAACAGATTATATTGAAGTGTTTATTTGGTAAAATGAAGCAATTCTGAAGAATAAAGTTTCGTGGAACATGCAAACCATTAAAAAAAAATGTATAGACAAAAATGTCTATTCAAATTCAATTGCATGGCTTATATAAAGCAAATATAAAAGTGCATTTGGGATAGATATGTGGACAATCCATATCTACACTCCAATGATTGATTTGCTCCAGTTTCTAATTTGACAAAGTAGAATACTTTGTAACACATTTAAACCCTGATAGGAATGTTTATTGCAGCAAATGCTTCCAAAATGCTCCAGAAATGGATCGTTCTCAATTTAGGGACTTCTGAGAATCCCAAATGAAAAAAAAAAGTCTTTAATAAGCAAAGCGAAGGGAAGAAGTCTACTTTTGCAAAAACTGGGTGAAACAAGGGCAGGGAAGTATTAAAAGCCTCACTCCATTCAGATCAGCCTGGTGCCCACAGCAAGGTGGTAAGAATTTGCCAACTCCAAGATCCTTCTCCAGCTAGCTAACCTGGCTGATAAACCTGATGATTGATAAACCTTAGGTTTGAGGGAGAACTGCCTATCTGTGGGCCTCCAATTCATTAGACTGGGATTCTCTCTTTGAGCATCAAAAGAAATCCTTTTAAAAGTCTGCCTAACCCATCAGGTAGGGTTTAAATGGAACAGTTGGTGCTTAATACCTTTTCCAAACCTTGCCAAGCGCCAATTGGTCTGCTCCTGCTTCCCCCTCATTTGTCTTGCTTCTATCTCAAAAATAAAGTGTGCCTCAGAGCAAATAGAAAAAGGGGAGCAGGGATGGCAAAAGAGTTGGAAAGGGGTGAAAAACATCCCTAACATTATAAAAAACTATTGCCCAAGCTCTCAGCCAGCAACCAAACATGCATGGGGACATTTAAAGCATATGGGCTCCTCTATGCTCTTGTCAGCTGGCCATGGAGCTGGGCCGGTGAGAGACACGGAGCATGATGGATCCAAGCACGATGCCAAGGAGGTCCCTCTCGTTCACTAGGAAACATTGGGCAAGACAAGGCCAGGCGACAATTGCGCTGGCCCCTCTACAGTGTTTACTTGGAAAGCATAATTCTTCTGAGCTGTAGGAAGAGCTGTCTCTTGTCCAACACAGCATACACCACGCATAATGTGCCATTTGCCTGCTACAGTTTGCCCGGCCAAAAAGTAAATTAGAGCCTGCACAATACACACAAGTAATTTTTTTCCCTCCCCTACAGCAATTTCACTAAAAGGTCTCGTCTAATTCGTTCAAATAATGGCTACATCTGTGCTTTCATCTTCCAAAATGGTTTCCAAGGAGCCCTCCTTATATGATTTCATTTTCTTTTGCTTCCTTTCTGATGTACTTCTCCTTCTCGGCCTTTTTTTTCCCCTCCCCTCCTCATTTCCTTCTCTCGCCCTCTCTTCCTAGGACGTTTTTGTGAGCATCTGTGTGCAATCAAATCCGGTTTTCCACAAAGGTCGAGTGCACTCGGTTCAAAATGGAGATGGAGGGAGCTTTCCTTTTTTCCCAGCATTCATCTTTCGCTTACAGGAGTTCTTTAAAGTCTATGTGGCATCTTTTCTTCTATAGTGGTCTTTTTCATGGGGGAGGGGGGACTTATTCAAAAGTCCTTTCTCATCACTTTCACACAAGAAATATCTGGTCCTGGTCCTCTTACCTGTAGTTTTTGGATTATAAGAGACACCTTTTTCCTCCAAAAAAGAGAGTGAAAATCTGGGTGCATCTTATACAATGAATACAGCACTTTTTGCCTCCCAGAACCCCACCCCCTTTGCAAAAATGGATGTGCAGAGGGTTTGTGAGGCCTACAAAATACTCCTGGGGGCTGGGGAGGGCAAAAACGAGCAAAAAACAGGCTCTTTCTTGCTTCTTTTTGCCCCCTCCCCACCCCCAAAAAGCACTCTACAAACCTCCCAAAGCCTATGCATGCCCTGTTTTTTTAAAAAAAATGGGCCCGTTTTTGCAAAAAAAAAAGGGGGGGGCATTTTTTGCTCGTTTTTGCCCCCTCAGCCTCCAGGAACACTTTGTAGGCCTCTCAAACTCTCTGCATGCCTCCTTTTTCACAACAAATGAGGTGTGCAGAGGGTTTTGAAGGCCTGCAGAGTGCAAACCCTTTTTTTAAAAAAATTACCTCTTTAAAATATTGGCGCGTCTTATACTTTGGTGCATCTTATTTTCCAGAAAATACGGTACTTTACAATAGCTTAATAAAGGAGAACCTTTAGTGATAGCACTTCAGTTTTATATGGATATAAATTTCACCCCTCCCAATATCAGCCTCCCTAGTATTTTTATGTAAATGTTAAAAAGGAAAGATGAAAGGCTCAAGCACTGAGGCATCCAACGTTGCTGGAACCAGCTGCAGAGGAGGAGACCCACCATAACACCAGGCTTCCCACTCCTGACCCCCAAAACCGGTCCAGAAGAATGCCATGGTTGATAATATGGAAAGCTACTGTGAGGTTGAGAAGAGCCAGAATGGTTGCACTTTCTCATACTAAGCTCTCCAAGGGTGTAACCAATGTTCAAACAGAGTCGAACCCCAAGTGTAGTCAAGCAATTTTATCTCACAGAGGCAGGAATATTCTTCATGGCGACCCTATAAGAGCTTGTCTGGCTACTTCGTTTCCAGGAGGAACCTGGTTATCTGACACAGGACCACCTAGTCACCTACCTGCAGATGAAACATGGGTTTCACTGCCCTTTTCATCATAAGATAAGTCTTTTACCTGTGCTTGCTCTTTGTCTTTCTCCAGCAGTGCACTAAAATTCTTCTATGTTGCTTCATTCCTTTGAGTTTCTCAGTAAACCATGGGACTGTGTAAGATCCACATACAGAGGGAGTCAACACAAGTGTCATTAAGTCTATGCCTCCCATCACCTGCTCATTCCAAACTATGATGAGAGCTTGTTTTCGACTGTAGGCCAACTGACTTTAAAATGATATGGGAGACTCACAACCAGCAAACAAACAACAGTAATGCTTGAAAGGTGATGTAAAGCAGGGGTGAAATCCTCCCGGTTCAGCCGAACTGGCAGAGACGATTGGCATCAGTTCTCCGATCTGGTAGCAAAAATCCCTGATGGCCCCACCCATGCGTGCCTGGTCGCCCTCTCGCCACTCATCTCTTCTGGCCGCTCGACCCGCCCACCCAATCCAAATGTTTCTCCCTCTGTTCACAGCAGAGCTGCTGCATCCTGTCCCTCTAAGGTAGTCCCCGGGAGGGAGGGGGCTAGGGGGGGAACCATAAAGGGAGCAGCAGTTCTGCAGTGAATTGATTCATACACACATTTTTCCCTACCATGTTCTGTGGGCGTGGCTTGGTTATGGTGTCCTGTGACTGAGTGGGCATGACTATAAGTGACATCAAGTTGGCTACACCCACTCAGTCACCAAGCCACGCCCACAGAACCAGTAGTAAAAAAAAGTTGGAATTCATCACTGATGCAAAGGACTGTGTTGTAAACAGGACGGTAGGTAGTATTATATCCTTCCCCCTCTGTTGAGAGACAGCTGTTCAATCTTAATGTAGATGGCTTCTTTGACTCCCCACTTTCAAACCAGTGGCCCTCTCTATCCAGATATGGATTTTGCTTCAAAAGTGTGACCTTTTGTCTTTCAAAAGTAGATGGACTGCTAGATCTTATCTTCATGGGTTTGTTCTCCTATATTGTGCTATGTGTTTGTGAAGTGTTTGTTTACAACACTGTCCTTTCAGCAGTTCAAGGGAGATTCTGCATCCATTTGCACTATTCAGGTGACCTGCAGGCACAGATACACCTCCAAGCGGCCTCAATGACTCTCAGAAAGAGTACCAATAACCAGATGACTGCAAGGAATATGAATCCTTCCATCCTCCACCACTCAGTCAGAACTCAAGAAGCTTCTTGGATGAGAAGTGAAATGTTTTCAAGGCAAAACAAAGTCCAGTTGCCTTTTGAAGAAGGCACCTTTGGGACAACCATCACCAGGATGACTGAGAATCTCCATAGACAAACGACAGTAACCATTTTACGAAATAAATAAATTGTTGCCTCCATCTATCCCAGGAGTCTACAAACTTTAAGACTTGTTGACTTCATCCATGGTGGCTGGGGAATTCTGGGAATTGAAATCCACAAGTTTTAAGGTTGCCAAGTTTGGAGATCCCCCCTAGTCTATTCCACAGATATTCATTTTAGCAGTGCCACTGACCTTCCTGAATTTAGCATTGAAATGTCTTCCTCAGTATACATGCATGTGTGCACATTCTGACATGAATGCTCCTTTTCTAGCTGACTATGAGTGAGAATATTTGGCAATCATAAAAACATTTACTAGAATAATGTGTTGATTTTTTTTCCTGGAGTGGAGTGCTACAACTTCAAAAATAGCTTGCCTTGCACAAAGAGAGGAAGAATATTATATGAAAAATCCATAGTGGTATCTTGTGTTTTTGTCAGTTAGCAGCATGTAAATTAAAATTGGGGAGAAGAAAGCAGAAATAGAACACACAGAATGAAGGTTTTTCTTTTCAGTTGATATGGTGTACTCTTGCTGGGGCATTTTCCTGTGAATTTCTTTATGATTACATTTCCTCATTATAAGTACAGAAGCACACATCTCGCTTTGTGATAGATAATAACCACTTTCCCCCCCCTCCCTGCTGAAAACTGCTTGAATTGGTTTAACATTACAGCAAAGCAAACTTTTCACTCTATCTGAGTGTCAAAATTACAGGGGACTCTAGTTGACAAGGGCTAGCAATAGAATTCCAGGTAAGGCACTGATGGCTGCCTTAATGCTATTTCCACCTGTGATGTCCCATTAAAATAGCTGCATCACTCTGTGCTTCTCTCAGAGACCGACTGCAGAGCCGATCGGGATCAAATGCAGATGAGCAAGCAGGTGGGAGGGTCCCTGCATTTTGAAGTGAAATAAAGCAAATTATTTCAGAAACCTTTTGGGAGCTAAGACCTCAAATTTGCTTGATTTGTATCTCACCTTTTTACTTGAACTCATAGCTCAAGTTGACATACAGGATATTTCTTCCTCCATTCTAGTCCCCCCAAATAGTAATTCTTTGAAATGGGTTGGGTTGAGAGAGAGTGGCTGTCCCAAAGACATCCAGGGATCTTCCATGGTTGAGGCTGGACTAGAATCTGGATTGTCCCATTTACAATTCACAATTTCACTGCTCTGGTTTACTGGCTATCAAATGTTTCAAAAGAGACCAAAGTCACAAGAAAAACAGAGGTGGTATTCAGCAGGTTCTGACCAGTTCTGGAGAACCGATAGTGGAAATTTTGAGTAGTTTGGAGAACTGATAAATACCACCTCTGGCTGGCCTCACCCCCATCTATGGGGACTGCCTCCTGGGTCTCAGTTGATTGGGATGAAATGGGGATTTTATAGTAACCTTCCCCTGCAGTGGGGGGGGGGGGATGGAGATTTTACAATATCCTTCCTCTGGAGTGGGGAGGAAATGGAGATTTTACAGTATCCTTCCCCTGCCACATGTACCAAGCCATACCCACCAAGCCACACCATGCCCACCAAGCCACAACCACAGAACCAATAGTAAAAAATTTTGAATCCCATCATTGTCATGACAGTGATGCAATTGTAAGTGTCAGGCCTGTAGCCATATTCCTTTTGGATCCTTGGCCTGCCACACTTTCTATTATTCTACTATGCCATTTCCATTGTTGGAAAATGGGATGGGGGATAGTATGGAGTTCAATGCTGTGTAGCCAAAATAAAATTCCTTTCAAGGTCATCCTTTGTCTCTACACCTCTGCACCTGACGGCAACTGGATGGGTGGAACTGCCAGTATGGCAGTAGAAGATTGGACCATGTGATAGACTTATGGGTGTGGGGCAAGATCATGAACTTTCAAATGGGTGTGGAAAACTGGGAAGCTTTCAGATTCGGATTTTCCCAGATGTGCCAACATGGCTCTCTAAATAAATTGAAACTTTGAGCAATATTTTGCCTTGGACTCTGATTTAATTTTGGATGCTGTTCGGAACACTGAGAGTAAAGTTTGGGGAAAGTTTCATCCTATAGCAGGACTTATATTGAGCCATGGTGACACAGTGATTAGAATGCAATATTTCAGGTAAACTCTGCCTACATCCTAGAGTTCAATCTTGACCAGCTCAAGGTTGACTCGGCCTTTCATCCTTCCGAGTTTAATAAAGTGAGGACCCAGATTGTTGGGGTCAATACGTTGACATTATAAATCACCCAGAGAGTATTGTAAAGCAATATGGGGCAATATATAAGTCTAACCACTATTGCTATGATGATATTGTTTTCATGTGCTCCTGCCTCAAAATGGCAGAACTCTGTCTCCATATTTTCAACACTCATGGTCCAGAGGAGTCTTAGGGGCCGAATCAGATTGTATCTATCCCAAACCTGGATTACAAAATGCCATGATGTCTCTGTAATCCACACATAACCTTTGATTGACTGAGATTACACCCTCAGATGAGGGAAAACAACCGAACCGTTTCCTTTGTGAAAAATATATGGAATACTGGAAAGCTGAGACAGAGATTGACACAGAGATACAATTTAGACTGTAGTATATTTGCATTCCATTATATTCCGACAGGTAAGATTTTGAGAAAGCATTTTTTCCTCCTTTATTAAATAAACGTATAAATAAATAGCCCATTTATTTCATTAGTCAATTTCTATCGCCACCCATCTCAAGCAAAGGAACACAGTGCTGGGGACTTCTTCTTCCCCTAGACAGGCTGGATTCGCAGAGTGCTCAGTAGCCCTGCACTGATCTTTAGTGAAATTTAATTTTCAGTGTGAATATTGCTATTCAGAAGATGAGAAAAATGGTCTGTGAAAAGTCTTGCACCTCCCATTATTCCGCAATCTAGTTTCATGCTTGTTTCCTGTCACTGTTTCTCTGATTGCTGTCTCCTTCATGGCATTTTATTTTATTTTTTACTTGAAACTGTTTTTTTGTGAATTCTTTGATTTCATTGCTTAATGTTTATGAATGAAGATAGATAGATAGATAGATAGATAGATAGATAGATAGATAGATAGATAGATAGATAGATAGATGATAGATAGATAGATAGATAGATAGATAGAGATAGATAGATGATAGATAGATAGATATAGTGAGATAGATAGATAGAGATAGATAGATAGATGATAGATAGATAGATAGAGATAGATAGATAGATGATAGATGATAGATAGATAGATAGATAGATAGATAGATAGATAGATAGATAGATAGATAGAGATAGATAGATAGATAGATAGATAGATAGATAGATATCGTGAGATAGATAGATAGATAGATAGATAGATAGATAGATAGATAGATAGATAGATAGATAGATTAGATTAGATTAGATTAGATTATATATAGATATAGATATAGATAGATATAGATATAGATATAGATATAGATATAGATATAGATATAGATATAGATATAGATATAGATATAGATATAGATATAGATATAGATATAGATATAGATATAGATATAGATATAGATATAGATATATAGATATATAGATATATAGATATATAGATTATAGATATATAGATATATAGATATATAGATATATAGATATATAGATATATAGATATATAGATATATAGATATATAGATATATAGATATATAGATATGAACTTGCTTGCTGTGTGCTCAATTGCAGGATTTTTTTTCAAAAAGCTTTTTGCATTCTAGGAAGTTGAAACCCACCCCTCTCCTAGAAAGTGAAATATTTTAGGAAATATTAAAAGGGCAGAGAGGCAGAAACTCACCCCCCCACACACACACCTTTATCAATGGACCATTAAGGCCTGAGCCAGTCTATTCTACATAACAAAGGTAAGACTAGCCCTCTACCCATCTCACCACATGACACCTGGAAAGATTACATCAGCCAGCAAGGCTCAAACAAGATTCGGTCTCGGGACAACCTACAAATCTAGCTATGACTTCTGACAGCAACCAATCAGGATACTCTTCCTGTGCCCCAGGAAGTTCAAAGCCAGAGAGGGCAAAACAAACAAAAAAAAAAAAAAACCAGGGAGTCCCAGCATCTCTTCCCTTTTCACCCAGGAGCTCCAAGGCATGTGATCCTGTCCACCATTAAACCATCTTTCCAAACAGCCTACGTGTTTCCAGTGTTTTTTCCCCCACTTGGAACTGAACCCAGATGGACATCTCTTCCAACAGCAAAAACACAGATGAACATATTAAAAAATCTAATTGAAACAGATAAATATTACACTCTACAATTAAACACTTGGTTAGAAAGAAAAATCTGGAAAGCTTAGTTACTCTTTCATATCATTTTAGTGCCGTTTACTCAACATTTATCAAAATGGGAAACATGCAGTATTTTTTTTTTCTTAAAGGCAGAGAAAAATTTGCCTGCGGATTTTAGAATTGTAAAGGTGTTCCTGCCGGCCCCTCATAATGCAGTGCTTTTTAAAACATTATTATTTTTTTCTATCATGTATGTGTAGCCACACTGAGGTTTGGCCAGTCAGATGAAGTAAGTAAAAGAGGGTGTGGGAAAATGTCCCAAAGGGGATCAAGAGTGTGGAATATATTCCTCTTGTTTTGTGTCATTTCTCATGAGCTTAAAAAGTTATATCTGGCCATATGTGTTTTTTTTTTTGTTTCCTTCCTTTTAACCAATTTCACAATCCAATGAGCCAGCCTTGCGCTTATCTCATGGCTCAGCACCTGAGACATAAACTCCTAACATGGCACTCTGTCAAATGGCTGCTGATAATCTAAGCACTATATGTAATATCCCCAGCTTTCTCCGCCTTGTAATATCCGGAAAGAATTACGAGGCAGTGAAGCTTGGGGCTCTTTTGCTGATGCTACCCTGGTTACTTCTGGTCAAGTTCAGCTTTTTCAAAGCTCCTGCTTATTAGATCCATCTCAAACACTTTCCAAAATTTTGCTCGATACAATGAATGAATCATATTCCTTTCCCTCATTTGAGAGCATTCTTCCCATGCTCTCCTGTAGTTTGTGTATGCATGTGTGCATGTGTGCATGTATGTATGTATGTATGTATGTATGTATGTGTGTGTATATATATACATACATATATATACACACACATACCAGAGGTGGGTTCCTACCAGTTCGCACCTATTCGTCAAATCTACCGAACCGGTTAAAAGAGGTTCCACCAGTGGACCTGGAAAGCAGGCCACACCTACAGAAGAGGTTCCAAAAATTTTTGAAACCCACCACTGTTCCTTGGATAGGATTATTCTACACTATCATGCTCATATTTATAAAACTCAGTGCCTCTGTGAAAGGTAAGGATGACTACTGCGTTTGTGGTGCAATCAGAACATTGTGTGTGTTGAAGTTGTTTTAACGCAAACCAAAGATGCCTTTTAAAAAACAAGTTTACATCATATTCTTATGCATGCCAGTGCTGTGTGTGAGGTAATTTAAGGTGGTTCTGACAAATGTCGTCGACATCTTCATATCCGGTCACATGGGTGGCAAGCCACTCCCATCTGGTCATATGGGCAGCAAGCCACTCCCACAAAGGAGGCCACACCCACAGAGTAGGTTCGAACAATTTTTGAAACCCACCACTAACACATACATACACACATACACACATACACACATACACACATACACACATACACACATACACACATACACACATACACACATACACACATACACACATACACACATACACACATACACACATACACACATACACACATACACACATACACACATACACACATACACACATACACACATACACACATACACACATACACACATACACACATACACACATACACACATACACACACATACATACACACACAAACTACAGGAGAGCATGGGAAGAATGCTCTCAAATGAGGGAAAGGAATATGATTATATACATACACACACACCAGTGGTGGGATTCAGCCGGTTCGCACCTATTTGGGAGAACCGGTTGGTAACTTTCTAAGTAGTTCAGAGAACCGATTGTTGGAAGAAATCTCCTTTTGTTTTTTCCACTTTACAGGGCTAATCCTATAAGGAAGGCAGGAAGGAAACATGCTGGTGTTGTTTCTAGCCTAATCTTTATTAACCTGCTTACAGAAACTGCCTCTCCGGTTAACCCTTATTACATTGTAATAGCTAAGGTGAAGCGTCCATCGACCTGAGTGACCTTGAGTTGGCCAAGCCCACCCAGTCACATGACCACCGAGCCCCACCCAACCAGATAGTCAATAGGGCAGAGAACCGGTTGTTAAATTATTTGAATCCCATCACTGACACACACACACATACACACACACACACACACACACACACACACACATAAAACACATTTTTCAGATTATAAAAGGCACCTTTTTCCCTTCTGAAAGAGGGGAAAAAATTGGGTGTGTTTTATACACTGAATGTAGCTCACCCACTAGCCCCCACCCTTTGGCCTCTGCCTTCCAGCAATTTATTTCCTTGCAGCAAACAGGGAAAATGGGGGTTGCGAAGGCGGCAATAGGCTATGGCAATCCCTGCAGCCTGAAACAGCTGATCATCTGGAGGCCCATGCTGAAACTGAATTTGAAAGTGAAATGCACTGTTTGCTGCAAGGAGGCAAATTGCTGGGAGTCAGAGGCAGATTTTTTTTCTTCTAATCAGGCTAAACTGAAACAGGCTTACCTATTTGCTTTTTGCTGCAAGGAGGCAAGTCAATAACTTTAAATGCCTATAGAATGTTCAAATTATTAGACTTATTTTTTAAAAAGACTGCTTTATTATTGTTGTAGACAACTTAACAAAATGAAGAAGCTTTTTAAAATAAATACTTGATCTAAAAAAGGCCCAGTGTTATTGTATCTTCTTTTAGATAGCAGAGCATAATATATACTTCCAGAAAGCCACATCAATTTTAACAGCATCTGCACAAGTATAGTCTGAAATGTAACACCACAAACAGTGTATATCTTCTGTACTGTTTGCTGCAAGCGAGGAGGCAAATTGCTGGGAGGCAGAGGCAGATTTTTTCCCCCTTGTTTTCCTCCCCAAAAGCTAGGTGCATCTTATACTTCAGAGCATCTTATACTCCGAAAAATACAAGTCTATGCCCATTTCCTCACCTCCACAAAAACCCTTGCACTCCTGTTCATCTCTTCCTAACCCCTGTCTCTGTTTGGTGTCTTCCTATGCCATTTATCTTCCAAGTGGCTTTTCATTTGTTGCAGACCAAATTGCTTCCTTTCCTTCTTGATGTCGTATTTGTTTGCGGGCACCTTTTCACCTGCCGCGCTCACCTTTTTAACTCATCTAATCCACCTCACCATCAAGGCAATGCAAGTAGGAGATCAAAGGCCAACTACAATGAATCATTTCTTTGAGACAGTGCAATAGAGAAGAATTGTGAGATTGAAAAAGAAAAAGAAAAGTCCCTTCGTCTCCCTCCTCTTTACATACATCTAAGGTTCACTTTTATATATATATAAATTGAAGTGTGCTATAGAAGTGATGAGGGTTTAGTATAGTTGTTAGTTTTATGACAGTTGTAGACAAGTATATCAACTCTTTTTTAGACTATAAATGAACTGAAGAGCAAAATATCATGTTTTACTAATGTGGTTGCAAGACCAACAACTTTTTCTTCTGCTATTGATGAATACAATATGTTAAAGTCAGTGGAAGTAACAGAGTTCTTCATTTCTTCAGTGGACTTTTAAAAAGGCCAGATCTCCTATTTGTTCAAGGACACTCCAAAATAATATTTAGGCATGGATTGGCAGTGCTTTCAGTTCATTGAGCTATTATTTCCCATCTGCATCTTACATGTTGCCATATGTCAATTCTATTTCCAGATTTGCAATGTAGGACTGTGGGGGTGATTTTGCTACGTTTCTGAGCATTTGTATATATCATAATATTATCTGTGCTGCTACAAAGAATTAAGTGGACTTAGATCTAGTTGTTTTCCCTTCCTAATCTCTTTGAAAATGTTTGGAAACCATGAAGGAGTTATCTCATACTTCCTAATCAAATGGCCTTTTACAGTGCCATCTAAATATCTACACAGCTGTAAAGGCAGATTCAACATTAAATTGCTCTGCCAACTTTTCTGTACATTTCCAAGACATTTTAAAATAATTCATCTAAGCAGTAATCCTGGAGGAATTATTTGTTGGTTCAGTTTGTTGTGGTTCCCAAAATATCAGGATTAATCTCCTGACTTTTGCTGGTGACATTTATTTCAAATAATGCATCTTCCTCAAGACCAGGCAGCAGAAAAATTAAAAGTACTATTTTTGCTGCAATTCTAGCTTCCTGTACCTTCAATCCATCCAGGCCTTAGAGTAACATATTCCGTAACTCTGGTAATAGCACTGGAGTTAACTTTCCCCATTTTCTTTTTCATACAAATGTTAGTTGTTGTAAGTAAGTCACTACTACTGTTTGCTTCTTTTTCTTCCCATGCACAATATCAGTATCTGGATTAAACGTACAGAGGAGCCAGAGAAATGCAAAGAGGAATTGGGGGGAGGGAGGAGCGAAACACAGCAGAAATGAATACAGGGATATGGGTTAGGAAATTTTGCCAGGCTGTCTATATTCAGAAATTCAGTTTCAAATACTTATATAATTGAACTGTGCAGGAGTTGGATCAGGAGGAAGAAAAGCAGGCCAACAGAGGGATGCAAAAAGAGAATCACTACCCTCCTGTCATCACCCCAAACACAGCTTTTCTCAGAAACAAGCCAGTAAAATAGATAGAAGTCTGCAAAATAGATGGCATGGGCTGGAAATGATGATCAGCAAGAGGTAGCAAAACATCAATTCCCCACAGTGGATCAGCAATACAGATCTCAAAATGGCAGACGTGGTGAGAAGGGCCATGGAATAACAGGGAGGCCTTTACTCAGTTTGCCACCTGAGGCAGGCACTCCATTGCTTCATGTGTGGGACTAGAAATATAAGATAGAGACATTACAAGGAGTGAGAGAAAATCTATGTGAGGGGGTAAACCAAGAATCAGAGTTTCTTGGGGGCAGACAGATTATTTATATCAACAGCTCACAGCTTCAAGACCATGGATTACAAGGTTAGGGTTAGGGTTAGCCACAAAGTCCTTGGAAAGAAAGCAAAAGGTGGGTTTAAGAGGGACTAATATACTCATGGTGAACAAGGACAATGATAGAACATAGAATGATAGAGTGGGAAGGGACCTCAGAGGTCTTCTAGTCCAACCCCCTGCTCGTGCAGGAGATCCTATGCCATTTCAGACAAATGGTTGTCCAGTCTTTTCTTGAAAGCCTCCAGAGCACCCACAATTTCTGAAGGCAAGCCATTCCATTGGGTGATTGTTTTCACCGTTAGAAAATTTCTCCTAATCCTAGGTTGCTTCTCTCCTTGGTTATTTAGTATTTAAATCAACTATTTAATATTGTTTTCATCTAATTGCATTCAGTCAGATTGTATGTAGAACATGTCCTGTCTTTGAAACAATTTGGCTAAGTTTGAACATAGCAGTCTGTTCTGACCCCCTCCTCCGTCCAGTAACAAATGCCGAGACAAGCTTAACTGGAATGTATTTTAATTAATAGCAAGACACCAAAACCAGCCTGCCAAGCTCACAGTACTGTCCTCCGACATTCAATTCCTGTGTTGACTTCTGCAAGAGGCCCGTGTACACCAGCAGTCTTTTATATAGTCTGGAGAGGAGCATAATTACCACCAGCTGAACGCAATTACCTCCTCTAATTGCATAATTGTTCCTGACACCTCGTAGCTCTTCGATGGCGTGCATCCAGGAACAACTCACTGCTGGTTTCTGGATCACTCTCCCTTGTCTCCTCCCCACTGGTCCAAGGCTGGTCCAACTAGGTCCAACCCTAACCCTGTCCAGGGTCCTCCACATCCTCCAGAGCCGACTCATAGGGCCCCTCACTGTCGGAGTCTGGTGGCAGCTGCAACAGCTCCTGCTGGGCCACAACAGCAGTCTAGTTAAGTTGTGTACAGCTATCCCATCTTGTTTAAGTCCTGGTCAAGAAAGCTGACAACTCCTTAGCAAGGGCATTTTGTAAACCATACGAATAAGGAGCCCAGAAACCGAGCACTATGGCAGACTTGTGTGGGGAGTATTTTGACCTTGCAGTTTCCTTATATGTGATATATTTTCATTTTGGAATGGCATATTCAGCTGAAATGCATTTTTCTCCCACAAAAAGTTAACCTCAACCTAGATTTATCAAGAGGCAACTGGGTTGGGAGGAGGGGGTGGTATGAAAAGTCATGTTAACTCCAAGGTTGTCTCCTTTTAGGTAAGCATATATGAATACTGAACTGCTTAGTAACTGCAAAGTATTTAAATTTTAATAGCCCTGAGAAACCCTTCTTTCACTTACTCAGAATACCCAAATGAATATAAAATAAATATTTGCAGTAACACACACAAACACTGTGCATCCTCTATGATTCCCCAAATAGTTCTGGCTTTCTAATAGCTGCAAAGAAAGACTTGGCAAACAAGAACACACACACACACACACACACACACACACACACACACACACTTCTATTTGGTATCCATGAACTCAGTAGACGCCTACACAAATTAAAACCACTGAACTTTAAAATAGATATGTGGCTGTTAACCTTGTTATCCACCTTGGCTAACTTTCCTGAGATCAAAAAGAATCAGCTTAGAAATTCTGAATGACAATGCTCTGTTCACTGCAGCTACCTATGTGATCTCTACACGGCTAAAAACAGAGCCTAAGCTTCATAAAAGATTCATGTGATCTTAACAGAGCTGCAGTCTTAAACTCCTAGAAAAGAATTTCTGTTCTATAAATTCAAAACTCTCTGAAGATATCTTTGTTCCAGGTATATCTGCCTATAGGAACCGCAGCATCCAATAACCACACAGCTCTGGTGCTGCGGTTTAAAATCTACAGTGTACTACAGTATATTTTATTTTATTGAAGTTTAGGAATATTCACTGTGGGTATGGCAGTGCTCTCAGCTTCAAGAAAAGTCCTACAGGATGTTTGTGTGAGTGTGTGTGTGTGTGTGTCCGTATTCCAAAGGAATGTATGTATAGTATAGTATAGTATAGTATAGTATAGTATAGTATAGTATAGTATAGTATAGTATAGTATAGTATAGTATAGTATAGTATAGTATAGTATGGTATAGTATGTATATTTCATTTCATTTCATTTTCATTTATTTGGGATTTATAGGCCGCCCTTTTCCCTGAGGGGACTCAGGGCGGCTTACAATCATAGGGAGGGGGGTGCAATGCAAAAAACATAAACAATATGTGAACAAAGTAAAACAATAAAAACACAACTTGCATTCAACACTCACTATAGTGTGTGTGTGTGTGTCTCTGTGTATATATTCATTTTTTTTAGATTTTCAGGGGTGTAGGTATGCTGGTCTTGTTGTATTCGGGTCTTTTCCCGTGTAAGATTGAGATTGTCTTGGCAACGTTTCAGTGAGGTCTCACTCATCATCTTCAAGCTGGTGTTTTCTCCTTCATGCTTATGCGAGTAAGGCATGGTTGGAGCTGTCGTCTTTCTATAAATCTTGGTGGGGGTGTGTGGAGTGCTGGCTTTGTTGCTGTAAGTGGGTTGATTGGCTGAAGATGGCAAGTGGGACCTCGCCAAAACTTTGCCAATACAATCTCAATCTTACACGGGAAAAGACCCGAATACAACAAGACTAGCATACCTACACCCGTGAAAATCTACCAACACACACAGACACACACACACACACACAAACACACACACACACATTCATTCCTTTGGGATACGGACATATTAGAGGAGGGGTCATGACCTACCTTCTCAACATGATTAAATATTCCTTATATATCCTCAGTGTCATAAAATTGGGGCTACCAATAAATGTAATCCATTAATTAATTGTGGGAACCCAAGAACAAAAATCGATCACCATTCAAATACGGTGTATGATAGTCATCATCATTCATCATCTTAGCCAGAGGTGGGATTCACTTACCTTCCCTACCGGTTCACAAATGTGAACTTGCTCGCATTTCTGCGCATGCGCAGTGCTCTCACATTACATCGGGGTAGGTAGGTGGAGCCTCCCGCAGCCGCCACTACCGGTTCGCCCGAACAGGAGAGAACCGTCTGAATCTTAGCCATTGCCTATCCACTGTAGAATGAAGGCCTCTTCCTCATGTTTCAAACCTATAAGGTCCTGAGCTTTCTTTTGCCAATTGGGACTGCAATACTTGCTGGTGTTGTCATCCATCTTGTTTTAGGTTTTCTTTGTGGGTGCTTTTTATTAAGTGGGATCCATTCTATGACTGCTTTGGTCCACCTTCCCTCAGTTTTTCTTGCTATGTGACCAGCTCATTTCCATTTCAATTCTTTTACTCTCTTGATGATACCATATACTTTGTTCTCTAATCCATGTGTGGATCTGTCTACCTTGTCTTATGATGCCGAGCATGTATTTTTCCATGGTTCTGTTGCGTCACTCGTAGCTTTTGTATCAATTGTGAGGCTAGTGTCCATGTTTCATTGGCCTATATTAGAACAGGTAGCACACACCAATTTAACAGGTAGGATAGCAGGTGGCAGGAATGACAGTATCACAGTAAAAAAAATGTGTATGTGTTTTCTTCACAGTTCCATATACATACACACAACTTAAAGCAACATTTTAATTATTGCTCTTTTTTAACTGCTTTCAGCATTTCACTGCTCTTCACTATTTGTTGACCATCTAACCTTAACATCGATCTATAAAACAGAGTTACTTGATTAGAAATTTCCTTTTTCACCCTTGCCTAGTAATCCTGAGCATGAATTTGCCAATGTTTTCATCAAGCTGCCTATTACAATTCCACAATTTCTCTCCTAGTCATTCACTGTCAGTTCAGATCCTATCAGGATAGTGATGAATTACGGATTTGGTCTGCAATGTATACCTACTTATGCTGAGCTGTGCTTGCCAGTAAGCCCATGCCTCTGATTCTGGAAAGTCTTGCAATCCGTTTTTGTCTTTACCCTTGTGAATACTTTAATGCTACAATGAATTCAGTCACTACATCCAATTCCAACTCTGAAACAACAGAAGAAGAAACAATCAAAGAAAGATCCGATGTGGAGACCATGAAATGAGTCCAAACAAAGCTGGACTTCGTAATTTTCTTGACTAGAAGAAGTTTGTCTGGTCCTGAATCATAAAGAACATTATGGTGACTAAAGGAGGCATAGTCATCTGAGTATCAAAAGAGTGCAGAGTTTTAAGATCTGCTTTCTTCTGAATTCTTACAGCCCTTCATTATAGCTGTTGATTTATGCCCACTGCCTTCTTTCTCTCTCCAATAACTGATTTATAAGACTACAGCTGCTCTTAATCTCTGAGCGCTAATTCCCTTCAGGATATTTTGATAAAACATTTGGTCACAAGCTTTTTGAAAGTTCAAGATTGCAATGGCTATCGATACCATCCCTATGCAAATCTACCTCCAAAAGGGTTAGTTCCATTTCTGCAAGCACTGCACGGTCTTTTAAATATAGATGTACAGTATAAAACACCCATAAACATATGTAAAATTGTTTATATTCCAATATGGCAATGCTACCTACAGGCTTGGTAATATGGAAGAACTTTTGAAGCAAGGAAACAAGGAAACAATTTCAGGAGACGACTTGTTGAATGTGTATGTGGGTGTATTGTGACAGAATAATTTGATTATTATTTTGATGATAATAGAAATTGTAATGTTGATGTGATGTTAATAATTGTTAGTTTTCTGTTTTTGTGTATCATCCGGAATCTGCTGGAGTTAAGCAGCCAATACATTTAAATCAATAAATGTATTCAAAATGTAGAAAAAGAATGTGAGCCATCAAAAATAAAAAATGAAAGGTAAGCGTTAAAAGATGCTGTATAATAAAATATAGGGGCTTTATTTGGCCCTTAGGAGTGGTGGGTTCCTACCTGTTCTGCCCAACCAGTAGTGGTGTCAGCCTCTGCTTCGCTGCTGTTTTTCAGCTGCCATTAGAGCCGAGGTGGCGCAGTGGTTAGGGTGCAGTACTGCAGGCCACTTCAGCTGACTGTTATCTGCAGTTCAGCGGTTCAAATCTCACCGGCTCAAGGTTGACTCAGCCTTCCATCCTTCCGAGGTGGGTGAAATGAGGACCCAGACTGTGGGGGCAATATGCTGACTCTGTAAACCGCTTAGAGAGGGCTGAAAGCCCTATGAAGCGGTATATAAGTCTAACTGCATTGAAACGGGGAGGGGGGGCTTGGTATTTGGGAGGGGAATCATTATGTACTGGAGGATTGTTATTAGGAGCTGTCCTGACCATCTATCTGTGCATGTGGGAGAAGAGAGTTTCCCGCCAAGGCCAACTGTCCAGCATTCCACCCTGATGATGCTTTTTGAAGACATCTCCCACCTGACAGTTGGGTGAATTATTATCGGACTATGAAATGGGGTGCCAAGGGGAGAGGATTGAATTATACATGATATCTATTGCTTTCGCGCCATTTTACTCAGACTCAGCTTTGCTTTGCTACTCATCGTTTGTAATTAGTAAAAGTACACTTAATTCTAAGCATGGAGTTGAGTGGTTTCTTGATTATTAAATGAAGGAGCACCTGACAAGTGGCTTGGCGGCCTAGGTTGCTGGAACCGACAGCAACTGTGGCCTGCCACGCCCCTGACCTGGTTCTCCTGTAGGTGCCACCATCTTGTTTTTGGCTTCTGTGCCTGCCCAGAACAATTTTTATAGTTGCGTGCTCCTGAGCAAACCAGCTAAAAACCACCCCTGGTCCTTAGGGTAAATATAGAAGTTTACCTTGCAGGACCACTTTTCAGATGTTGGATTCCACTGATAGTAATGCAGATGCTACCTGATTTTTTTTTTCTTTTTATGACCCCATATTCCCTTTTATCAGAGCGGAGTTGGGAGCAACTAAATGGAACTGAGCATTTGATGGCCGGATAACCTTTCTGACGCCTATGCAGATTTCACAGCAGATTTTATTTTTCTCTTTGTGCCCTGATAGAGAAACATCTGTCGCTTCTTAGAATTGAACTCTCAATCTTCCAAATGGGAGGAGAGCGTCTTCACCTCTAGGCCATTGCGCCGCTCAATTTTTTTTTAAAAAAAAATATCCAAACATTTTGCCTGGTTATAAAATATTCTGCAAATTCAAATTGTCACAGATCACAAGATTACAGGTCACCACTTTTAAATAACATTCAGAAGGGGAGGATTGTTCACAGATGCTGTCTTGAATATTGCATAACTCCTAGGGTTTCTTGGGGTATGTTGCCAATCAAAATTGAAGGTGCTTTAATAATAAGTGAAATCTGGACACCAGACAAAAGCTACATAAATGCACACTTAAATATGATTTTTTTTTCAATGGTTGAGCCTAACTTGAAGTAATATATATATAAAATAAACATAAAACTCCATTTGGATTGTAATATAAAATGTAAGGATCATATGCCTTCGTTACAAATTGAAAAGAGCATTTTAAAAATCCATTGAGATACAGACTGTCACTTTTTTAAAAAAATCTATTCTTCAAATGTACTTTTTTTTTTTTAAACCGAGAAAATATTTTCTATTTTTCTTTGTTTTTGTTTCCATAAATATATATTTTGGGACTGGGGAATTTTTTATTTTTGATAAAGTACACCTGTCTTCTAAATAGTTTCTTAGTGAACATTAATCAAGTAAAAAAACACAAGGATATCAAGTTCCTGACAAAATTAAGGAAGAAGTTCAACAACTGGGAATTCTTATCAAAAAAAGCACTTGAGGGAAATCAGAGAAAGTGAGGAGGTAATGCTACATTTGCAGTATGCTGAATTAGAAAGGGTGACTGAGAGTTGAATGAAGACTAATGAAAAATGTCCTGCCTTATGGATGGGTTCAAACGTTCAAGCAGTCTCTCCAGTGAACCCACCATTTATGGGAAAATCTTTTAACCTATATATAATTCACGAAGACATCTGTAGACAAGAGCCTTGGGGGCAGATAATGGTGTGTGGCAGAGTGCTAAAACCAAGTAAAGTACTGAAGCATCCAAGCGGTCCTGAGGGATTAAAATGAAAAGAAAGAGGGAAAACTAAAACTTTCAATTTAGCTAATGATGATTTCTAATGCCTGCTCGCAGCAGGCTAAACGGGAAAATAAATATTATTTCAAGACGAGGAAGCATTTATTGAGGATTTATCTGCAGCGAAGGAAATGGAAGGGAGGGATGAAAACATATGTCACTCCTCCAGTGTTTTTTCATTTTGTTTTTTTTCTCGTGTTTTAGGTTTAGATGGTGAAATCGAAATGAGTATCACTGAGAAACAGCATTGGCTAATGAGATAGAATTCTGGGCTGGGAGAACAGGTCATCCATTCCCCTAATTATCCATTATGAGCAATTGTGGGAGAGTTTCCTTTCTCCTTACCTACAACATTCAGAGGCAGTGATGAAGACCGAAGGAACAATTCAGCAAGCAACCATTATTTCTAAATAGCTGCCGAATGGGTAGGAATTATTATTGTTTTCTTCTGCTGAAAGCCACATTCTGTTAAGGCCTTATCTCAATTTATATACTGCTAAAACTCTCCTATCTGTTCATCTGTTTGTAACCTTCAAATGGCTGAAACAGTGTATCCTAGGGCAACAATTTTTGAACCTAGGTATCTGAAATGAGATGCGGTGGATCAGCAGCTAAGATGCTGACCTTGTTGATCAGAAAGGTTGGCAGTTCAGTGATTTGAATCCCTAGCGCTGTGTAATGAAGTGAGCTCCCGTTACTTGTCCCAGCTTCTGCCAACCTAGCAGTTCGAAAGCATGTAAAAATGCAAGTACAAAAATTAGGAGCCACCTTTGGTGGGAAGGTAACAGTGTACCGGGTGCCTTCAGCCTTTAGTCATGCAGGCCACATGACCACAGAGATGTCTTTGGACAGCGCTGGGTCTTCGGCTTTGTAATGGAGATGAGCACCACCCCCTAGAGTCAGGAACAACTAGCACATACGTGCAAGGGGAACATTTACCTTTATCTCACATGGGCTAACTTCATGTAACCAAAATCTAGGATCTATCACTCCTATGGGATTGAAATTTCAAAGCTTTTCAGACCAATTGCTACCTATCTTGGTGTGCTGTCGCACCGCCATGGTCAACCACAGTGTTGTGATTGTGTTTTCTGACCCTACCTCCCACAGGAAAAGTCAGTGGGGAAGATGGCAGGAAGTTGGAACTCACCTCCACTGTCAGTGGCTTTTTTGACCACTCTGTTTATCAGTTTAGACAATCAAACATTTCTGAAATAACGAACAAATGGACAAAAAAAGCAAACTTGTCTTCCATTTTTTGATTATTATTATACATAATTAACATTATGTGTTGTAAGTGTTAGGTAAGCTCCCCGTTGGGAGAGCAAGTACGTTCAGAGAAGCGTTGTGAGAGTTGTGTTGGAGAACACACAAACCAGCATACAGAGACACTGCAGTTTAAATAGGCTTTTACGTTCATGGAAATAGAGGTATCAGAGTCCATCAAACAGTCCAAGTCATACACGGATAAGACAGTCAGTCATCAATGTCTTTCAGTTAAGGGATAATACAAATAACATAGTCCAGTAAGACATAATCAGTCCAGTAATCAAGGTTTGCTAACAGTTGCAAAACTTACAATAGCTCACGGCACTTCCAGATCAGCCCAGCATCTAACAATGAATGATTTGTGGAGTATTTGGAATGGAGGTGGTGTATTAGTTTTAGCTGTCTTGGATCTCTCAGTGATATTTAGCACCAATAGCAATAGCAATAGCAATAGCAGTAGACTTATATACCGCTTCATAGGCCTTTCAGGCCTCTCTAAGCGGTTTACAGAGAGTCAGCATATTGCCCCCAACAATCTGGGTCCTCATTTTACCCACCTCAGAAGGATGGAAGGCTGAGTCAACCCTGAGCCGGTGAGATTTGAACCGCTGACCTGCTGATCTAGCAGTAGCCTGCAGTGCTGCATTTAACCACTGCGCCACCATTGACTATGATACCCTTTTGGACCATCTCCAGAACTTGGGAGTAGGGGACACTATTTTGCAGTGGTTCTCTGCATTCTTCTATGACAGTTTCCAATCAGCGATGGGTGGGGAGCAAGAGATCAAAGTTGTAGTCACCTACAGTGTGGGGTGTCTCCTCCCCCTTCTGTTTAAAATCTAGATAAGACCAGGTGGAGAGCTATAGCTGGATATCCTCATAAAATGAAATGGGTATATCCTCAGTATGTTGAGGACACCCAACTATGGATCTCTACCCTGGCTGACTGAGTGATGCTGCACCAGTGGTGATCCAGTGCCTGGGGTCTCTAAGGGTTTGGATGGGGAAGGCTGTGAGTGGTGCACAACAACCGGAAATTCTACATTAAGAAATAAATAATATAAAAACAAATATACAAACTCCTAGGCAAAGGGAGGATAAAAATGGCCACCTCAAGAATGGACCCATCTAAGGAAATATCTGGTCCCTTAGGCGCCCCAAGCCTGATCATCTAACCAAGTCTTAAAGACTTTTAGAAATATTAAAAGATGCTAGTATAATGTGGTTTTTTGGGGTGGGGATGGGAAAATGTTCCATAAGGAGAATTTCATAGTAGAAAAGGCAGATCTCCCAAGACTTCCCAAACAGCTAGCTGATGGTATCTTCAGGATGCCTTCTCTGCGAGACCTAGTGGGGTAGGATGAAATATTAAGGGAGAAGCATCCCATGTAGAGTTTTATTGCAATATCCAATCATGAGGTGACTAGGGCATGATCAACTATAAACAGGCCCTGCTGATTCAGGAACAAGGCACAACTGAGAGCCAATTTGGTCTAGTGGTTAAAGTGCCAGGTTAGAAAGAAGGAGACCATGTGCTCAAGTCTTGCCTTACCCATGAAAGCAAGCTGGATGACTTTGGATCAGTCACTCTTTCTTAGTCAAACCCATCTCACAGGATTGGGGTGGGGAAAACAGGAGCAGTGTTGGATATTAGAGCCGAGGTGGTGCAGTGGTTAGCGTGCAGTACTGCAGGCCACTTCAGCTGACTGTTATCTACAGTTCAGCGGTTCTAATCTCAGCAACTCAAGGTTGACTCAGCCTTCCATCCTTCCGAAGTGGTGAAATGAGGACCCAGACTGTGGGGGCGATATGCTGACTCTGTAAACCGCTTAGAGAGGGCTGAAAGCCCTATGAAGCGGTATATAAGTCTAACTGCTATTGCTATGTGTTTGCTGCCTTGAGTTATTTGTTTAAAATAATAAAGGTAATAATAAACAAATAAATCCAATAAATAAATGCATGTGCAAAGCCCACAGTGGTCACCTGCACATTGAACAGGAGTCATGAGTCTAGGAGGACCTACAGATTAGGCAATGGATCTGTCTGGGGCAGTGCAATCCCATCCAGCACCAAAGATGACGTAGCAGAATCAGTGGCATTTTGGAACCAGGAGCTCCAAAATCCAGAGCTACTCAGTCTTTGAATGGTAATCAACCAATGCAATCAACCAATGGAATAGCTTGCCTTCAGAGGTTGTGGGTGCTCTAACACTGTAAGCTTCCAGAAAGAGACTGGACATCCATTTGTCTGAAATGGTATAGGGTCTTCTGCTAGAGCAGGGGGTTGGATTAGAAAATTAGAAAATTATAACTCTATTATTCTATGCTCTATGTCTTGCCAACGTACAGCCAAAATCTGTTGTTCCCCATCCAGACCCTCACACTTTCCAGAAGCAAGGATAAGACCCTCATCAACAAACCTCTGACCCAATCCACAATTCAGATCCACTAACGAAGTGTCTGAAAAGGAAGTACAGAAAACTTCTAAAAGTTGTAAGTTTAAAAATGCAGGGAGTTTCATTTTTGCAACAATTACACTAGACTTCAAAAATTCAGAAACGCATTTCATTTTGCCCTCCTTCATTCTGATCCAAGTGGTAATAAAAGGACATATCTCCACTGGTATTAACTTCTAAATTACTTTTTATTCATCAGTAATATCCTCCAAAGATTCCCCACCTGTATGAATGAATGCATGCATGAATGAATATTCATATATATTCTCAAGAAGTTTACACTTAGAAAGATTACATTTCTGAATAATGTTGAGAAAGTTATTGAATTCAACTAATTTTCAATCCTCATGAGCAGCATTGAAATGGGTAGATCCCTTTGCGATATCCCTAAGTATTTTTGTGGCGAGAGAATAATTCCCACTTGGATTCTTTCCCCCATATAAAATAGAGGAGGCTGAAGGTGCTAAGCAATGCAGTAACTATTGGAAAAGGGGGAGAGTGGCAATATTTATATATTTTTAAATGCAATTATCAATTAAAATATTAATTTTATTTATTTATTTTACTTATTAGATGCTTATCCTGCCTTTATTACTTTATTTTATACTTTATTACTCAAGACGGTGAACTGACTTAACATTCCTGCCTCCTCCTATTTTTCCCCCGCAACAACTATCAACTTCGAAACAAATCTGGCAGAGGCCATTTTAGCAATAGCAATAGCACTTAGACTTATATACCACTTCATTGTGCTTTTACAGCCCTCTTTAAGCGGTTTACAGAGTCAGCCTACAGGTGACCCTGGAAACACATTCCTGCTGCTCTCAGCTGGTTGTGCAAGATGGCAAGTAGTATCTCTCCAAATATTGGCCTGCCACAATTTATATTGACCTTCACAATACACCTTCAGTGAAACAACAACAAATGTTGGCCGCTGACCAGAACTATAGAAACAAAACCATAAAATATATATATCACAAATGGATTGTTTGTAGCATTTAGCAATAGCAATAGCAGTTAGACTTATATACCACTTCATAGGGCTTTCAGCCCTCTCTAAGCGGTTTACAGAGTCAGCATATCGCCCCCAACAACAATCCGGGTCCTCATTTTACCCACCTCGGAAGGATGGAAGGCTGAGTCAACCTTGAGCTGGTGAGATTTGAACCGCTGAACTGCAGATAACAGTCAGCTGAAGTGGCCTGCAGTGTTGCATTTAACCACTGCGCCACCTCGGCTCATTTTGTTACAGGGGTGGGCTGCTGGGGGTTTGCAAGGGTTCGGGAGAACCACTAGCTAAGATTCTGTGCAGTTTGGAGAACCTCCCCCCCCCCCAAATCCCACTCTTGACTCCTGACCCGTATCCTCCCAGGAGTCCCCACGCGGCCTGTTTTGGATGCAGGTAAGTGCAGGGAGAGCATGGAGGCTTGGGGAGGGAATAGGCTTGAGGAAAAATAGGCCTATTAGATAGTTCAGGAAGGCCAGAAACAGGCCTATTTACAGCCTCCAGAGGGCCTCCGGAGCCTGGGGAGACCGTTTTTTTTCCCTCCTGAAGACTTGCAAAAATGCCCCCCTGCCGTGGTGCAGGAGGCCGACTAGGCCACACCCACCATGGCCACACCCACGCAGCAACTAGGCAGAGAACCTGTCACAGCGGCCTCCCTCAGTAACCACGAAAGAAACCACTCAACTCCATTTTGCAGAATTAAGAGTACTTTTACTGGTCATGAGTGGATAGCAGCTAGGCAAAGCAAGATCTGAGGCAAAAGCGCGCGCAATCATAGATATCGATATGTGACCCAACCCCCTCCCCTTGGTAACCCCATCCCATAGTCCAATCCGTATACCCCACAGGTGTCATGTGGGAGACATCTTCAAAAAGCATCATCAGGTTGGTATGCCGGACAGTTGGCCTTGGCGGCAAAACCTCTATCTGTAACACGCACAGTAGATGGTGAGAACAACTCCCTTTTTACAGTCACTCCTGCACTGAACACTTCCCCACCCAAATACCATGCCCCCCCTCCCCGTTTCAATGGCAGCCGAAATCAAGCAGCAAAACAGAGGCTGACCGAACCCCTTGCTAAAATTTTTGAAGCCCACCCCTTATTTGTTCATTTGTGTGGTGGAAACTGGAAGTATGTAAGTACTCTATGTATGTGTCCTTTATTGATTGATTGGTTTGGTTTTTATCCCACCTTTATTAATTATAGGTAACTCAAGGCTTATAATCTATCTTCTTCTTCTTCCTCCTATTTTCCCTACAACAATAACCCTGTGATGTAAGTTAGGCTGACAGAAAGTTACCAAGATGGCTTTCAAGCCTAAAGCAGGACTAGAACTTACAGTCTCCTGGTTTCTAGCTTAGTACTTTAACCACTAGACCAGTGTTTCTCAACCTTAGCAACTTGAAGATGTCTGGACTTCAAGTCCCAGAATTCCCCAGCCAGCGAATGCTGGCTGGGGAATTCTGGGAGTTGAAGTCCAGACATCTTCAAGTTGCCAAGGTTGAGAAACATTGCTCTAGACAAAACTGGCTCTCTGTATAATGTGGTGTTTATGTGTCGGTAGTGTTGCTTTACAATGACATCAAGCGAGTTGACTTGTTCTCTAGATATATGTAGGCTGAAATTGATGGTTAGGAGAAACTAGTTGAAATAATTAATCATGAGATTAATTTCCACGAATTCAGATGATGAAAATATTATCAATGGATCTCATATAAAGGAGGGATTTCAGAGGTGAGATTCCCAAAGGTGCTTTTTCAGGAGGCAACTGGACTTTCTTGTTTTTTTTTTCTTTGAAGACGTTTCACTTCTCATCCAAGCAGCTTCTTCAGCTCTGACTGGATGGTGGGGAATGGGAGGATTTATATTCCTTGCAGACGGCTGGTCATTTGCATCCTTTTAGAGGGTCATTGAGGCCACTTAGAGGTTTATCTGTGTCCTCAGGGTCACTACAGGGTTCCTGTAAAAGGATGCAAATGACCAGCTGACTTCAAGGAATCCTTCCATTCCCCAGTAGATCAAATAAATGTGTTAAATGTGTCAGTATTTTTTTTTATTCCTAGCATTTTCCCACAAGTGCAATCTACTTTTTTCCAGATCAACAGAATATTGATCCATTGCTTGCAACAGGAATTAACCAACTGGCCTGCTGTGAACTAGGAGTGGCTGACCTAAAGTTACCCAGCCAATGTTCATGCCTAAAATGGGACTAGACTCTGATTTCTAGTGCTAAACCAAATTGGCTCTGTAAATGTATCAATAAAATACAAGGAGAAATATCCAACAAAGGATAATGCTGATATATTTTTCTGTATTGAAGTTAAATATGTGCCTTATTTTTTTTTGTTATTAATAATATGTATTTATAACAATTTTTCCCTACAGTTGAAAATATACTTGAAAATTGCTTTCTTACCATCCCATAGATCCACCTTATCTTACAACGGTCCTACTTCTTCTTCCCTCCCTCCCTCTTTCCTTCCCTCGTTTCTTCTCTCCTACTCCCCTTCCTTCCCTCCTTCCTTCCCTCCCTCCTTCCCCTTCCCTCCTTCTCTCCTTCCCTCCTTCCTTCCCTCCTTCCTTCCTTCCCTCCTTTTCTTTTCTCCTTCTCTCCTTCCTTTCCCCCTTCCTTTCCTCCTTCCTTCCCCCCTTCCTTCTCTCCTACATTCCCCCTTCCTTCCCTCATTTCTTCTCTCCTTCTCTCCTTCCTTCCCTCCTTCCTTCCCTCCTTTCTTCTCTCCTTCCTTCCCTCCTTCCTTCCCTCCTTGCTTCCCTCCCTCCTTCCCTCCCTCCTTCCTACCCCCCTTTCTTCTCTTTCTTCTCTCCTTCCTTCCTCCTCTCCTTTCCCTTCTCTCCTTCCCCTTCCTCCCCTTTACCCTTCCCCTCTTCTTCCCATTCCTCCCCTCTTTCCTATTCTTACATTCCCTCCCATTCTTCCTCTGCCTTTCCCTTTCTCCTATTCCTTATATTGTGCCTTATATTTGAAGGGATCAATACTGTACAGGTAGTCTTTGATTTATGACTGGTCACTTAATGACTGTTAGAATGCTATGAAAACCTGGAAAGGGTGCTTTATATTCCAGAAAGCAATTTTGACCATTGTAAAATCCATTGTCACATAATCATGATTTGGGTGCTCAACAACTTGTAGGCAAAAGGAATTTGTGTGCTGGTCTGGATTAACAAAGTGGGGGATTTCTACAATCCTCATTATTTCTCCAGCCTATTCCTTTCTGCGCCTTGATGGCCTGCCTTAGCTTCTGCAAGGCAGCTCTTTCACCCCATCTGCATTACAAGCGGCACACTTGCTTAACAACCACAACTGGGAAAGCTGGGTTTGCAGTTGCTCAGTGAAGTAGTCCCTAGACATTTCACTTAATGATCACTTCACTTAGCGACTGAGATTCTGCTTCCAATTATGGACAAATCAAGGACTATCTGCAAATGATTTACTGTGCCTTAAACCTGTGCTCAGAACACTTTGCAGGTAGTCCTTATTCAACAGTTGTCTCGTTTAGTGACTGTTTACAGTTACAACTGGGATGAAAAGGTAACATAGTGTCTAGTCTTCACATCTGCAACCTTCCCAGATCTGTAAACCAAAGGAAAGCTAAAATAAGTTCATAAGCACATGTGCACTTTTACTTAGCAGTTGCTTTGCTTGATGACAGAGTTGCTAGTAAGGACTACCTGTAATACCATGTTTTCCTGAAAATAATACAGAGTCTTATGTTCTTTTCACCTCCAAAATAAGCACTTGGCCTTATTTTTGGGGAGATCTTATTATTTTTGAGGTGCAAGAGGCAGCAAGCATGGTCATCTCATGATTGCTGCTGTATTGCAATATTTTTGAGGAGGGCTTATTTTTGAAGGAGGGCTTTAGCATATGTTTATTATCCAGGGAGGTCTTATTTTGGGGGAAATGGTAATCTAGGTCACTCTTTCCCCACCTCAGGTACAACTTCCAATCAAATAGCTGCTGCTGTTTCTTCTTCTTCTTCTTCTTCTTCTTCTTCTTCTTCTTCTTCTTCTTCTTCTTCTTCTTCTTCTTCTTCTTCTTCTTCTTCTTCTTCTTCTTCTTCTTCTTCTCCTCCTCCTCCTCCTCCTCCTCCTCCTCTTCCTCTTCCTCTTCCTCCTCCTCCTCTTCCGCCTCCTCTTTATTTGAATTGAAGTATTTGAATTTGCATAACGTACTGAGCCATAACCTCTTCCTAATAATTTTAATTGGATTACAAATTAAAATAAAGGCAATAGAAAAATAGTAAGAGGAAAAAGAGGGAAAGGAAAAATGGAAAAAAAAAAAAGACCAAACAGTTTCAAATGGAATATCAACTTACTATTCATTGTCTGGCTGAAACTCACACCCTGATCCAAAATAACATATTTCTATCTGTCTCTATGTGTTTATTGTGGGGTGTGTGTGTGTGTGTGTACACATTGCTTCTGTTTGGTTATGGCTCAGTATGTTATGCAAATTCAAATACTTGTAAACAATGATTTATGATTTAGCATCAATCAAGTCAATTGTAGTTGATTGTAAAAATTCCAAAAGTCATTGTTTAGTATGATGCGTGAATGCAACTTTAAGCTAACTCTGCACTCAATACTAAAAATAATTTTGATTTGTTTATAATCTTTGTTTCAGAAGAAACAAAAATCATTCAAGTTCAAAGTGAGCTTATAGTCGGGGAAAATATCACCTAAGGGAAATTACTTTAATGCCTAATAAGTCTTCCATAGAAAAATAGACGCCTGCTTTATTAAAATCAATGTTACAATGTTACTTGATTTTTGTCTCCAGTCTATTAAGCATTGTTATGAGCCACAAAGTTTAATGGCTGGCTCTGTACATATTGCTGTAAACAACAGTTTACAGAATTACAGCATGTGGTCTAAAAAGCAATGCCAGTTTGGACAACCCCTTGCAAAGTAGAAACCTCAAAGAAGAAAAGCTATCAGCAGGCTGAAACTCCATGGAATTCATTTGGGGGAGTCATGATAACTTCAATACTGCATGAGAACTAGTGTAAAACAATTTCCTGCGGTTGGAAATGTAGCTCAAGTAATCTACCTTTAAGGTACGTGTGCATGCATCTACAAACTGTTGTTGCCATCTGCACTCATCACATGGAAAACTAAACCCGATCTGCAGAAGCAGAGAAGCTCAAACATTTCATAAAATCTGCATTCTTGAACAACCTTTCCAGCTTGTTTCCCCTCTAGTTGTTCCAAATCATCAGGTCTACCATGCACAATCTCCCCGTGGAGATTCGGACCCTCACCACCCTCCAGGCCTTCCGCAAAGCCCTTAAAACCTGGCTGTTCCGACAGGCCTGGGGCTAATGAGTCTTTTGTCCCCCCTCGAATGGTATGGTTGTTGAGTGTTTTAAATTGTGGTATTGTTTTGTTCGTGTTCTTTTTTCTTATTTGTAACCCCTCCCACCCCTGACTTGGTTGTGAGCCGCCCTGAGTCCCCTCCGGGGAATAGGGCGGCATAGAAATATAATAAACTCAACTCAACTCAACTCACAAATGAAAATCCTAAGTATCTTCTTGGAGGCACCAACAGCCCGTCCATAGCATCAGCTGCGAAGCGCAGGAAGCTCATTAAAAAGTACCTAATCTTTTGATCGATAGTTTTGCGTCCTTTTTTTTTGTCTTATGAAGGGAACTTATACTTCTCAACCATTGTTTCTTTTTTATATATACTTGGAGTTGAATAACTCTACATTAGAAGTTTAGAAGTGGAGGAAACTCAGAGCAATGGGAAAAACCAAGAAGGGATTTATTTTTTGAAATCCCTCTCTGCCTCTCTTCCCCCTCCCATCTCTCCCCTAAAGGTGCAATGTGAATCTTACTGGAATTGATTAGAATTGATCCTGATTTGTATTCAGTGTCTTGGATAGCAATATAGCAAAAGCAGTTAGACTTATATAGCAATAGCAGTAGACTTATATACCGCTTCATAGGCCTTTCAGGCCTCTCTAAGCGGTTTACAGAGAGTCAGCATATTGCCCCCAACAATCTGGGTCCTCATTTTACCCACCTCGGAAGGATGGAAGGCTGAGTCAACCCTGAGCCGGTGAGATTTGAACCGCTGACCTGCTGATCTAGCAGTAGCCTGCAGTGCTGCATTTAACCACTGCGCCACCTTGGCTCTTATATACCACTTCATAGGGCTTTCAGCCCTCTCTAAGCGGTTTACAGAGTCAGCATATCGCCCCCACAGTCTGGGTCCTCATTTCACCCACCTCGGAAGGATGGAAGGCTGAGTCAACCTTAAGCCGGTGAGATTAGAACCGCTGAACTGCAGACAACAGTCAGCTGAAGTGGCCTGCAGTACTGCACCGTAACCACTGTGCCACCTCGGCTCCTCAATTAACCTTAGATCATGGGTCATGATGTTGCAAAGCTGAGAAATTCCAACTGAGCCAGAGATGATGATAGAGAGGAGACTTCAAATGATTGAGAGAGTTGGGAAAACATGACTAGTATCTGTGCCTCTAGTGAGATTTTAAGGAAATTTCCATCATCTTTGATGGGAAGGGTGGATTTGCGAATATTTAATGTAGTTCTTTGCATAATCACATGTCTATGAAGTTAGAGGGAATCCGCAGATAATAAATTCAGGACTGGTTGTGATAAATAGAGAAAATTGAATCGAGAGAGATGTAATGTTTTAGGGTCAATATATTCAACAACCAAACATGTTCCGCATGAAACAGGTTATCAGAAAATAGAAGTATGGAGCTGAAAGGACAAAGTACTTATCTGATAGGAGGAAAGACCATTTATACATCAGCAGGTTCATGATACACCAGGAGGCTGTGGCATTTAAACCCACCTTGGCACCTTTCTAGTCACATCTTTAATGGGCGCAGCACACAATCCTGATTTACAGAAGGCTGAACCTCAACCTGTACAATCCAGATCATGTTATATTACAAGCAAAGAGCACATAAACAGACCAAAAGTACTAATAATAGGGGGGGGAAACCTTCAAAGGATGCATGATGGCCAGATGGGTGATTATAAGTGCCAAATGGGGACGTCGGCGAGCATAGAGGGAAAAAAAGAGTTCTAGGATATTAGCAAGTTTTTGCAGTTTCTTTTTCCCCTTTTGGAAAATCTATCAGTTTAAAATGCTTCATGAGTAAAATCCTTACCCAGAAGGGTTTTTTTTTTTTTTGGTAATTTCCATTTTACAGAGGGATGCTTATTGAATAATGACGCACAATGGCTAGTTTTAAATAACATTTATGTAAAGCACTTAATATGGGGGCATAATGTATTTATATAATGTATTATTTCTGCACATTCTTCAATAAAATGCAATTGTCTAAACTACATGCAGAATCCAGGCTGTGAGCAATTGCTTTTCTTTTAAATGTAGTCATTAATAATAAGAGCTAAATTCAAAATGAAGAGCTTAAACAAATGGGTATCTACGTGTGTATAAATAAAGCAGCTAAAAACCAAAAGAACAAAAATGAAAACCAGCCAGTGACCATTAACAAAGAAAAGAAAGAAGGAAATAATGAAAAACCCAACCCCTTTGCCTGGTGTCAGAAGGACATTAAGGGGCACCACTGATGAGCCTCTCTTGGAGGAGCATTGTTGAGATGGGCAAGCTTCTACCTCTAGCTTCCAGCCATTTGGTAAGATGAAATTGATCACTTCGTTAAAATGATAATTTTAACAAATGCAACAATTCAGTAAAACTCATCATGCTAGCAATTGTACTGATGGCTTTTCATACAGTGTATTTCTAAGTGACCATTTTAAGCAAAAAATGATAATTTGATTTTACCCTTTGGGCAAAAAGTGGAAAAGCTCTCTCTGCGCTCTCGCTCTCTCTCTCTCTCTCTCTCTCTCTCTCTCTCTCTCTCTCTCTCTCTCTCTCTCTCTCTCTCTCTCTCTCTCTCTGTGTGTGTGTTATTTGTGCTGATAAATAAATACCACACAAATACCACACAAATATAACAAAGGCAACAGTAAAAATATTGGGTTTCTGTTGTGATGGACTCTTGTGATGAGCCGATTGACAGATAATGGAAGCAATTAGCTTCCTCCCATAATTGGGGCATACCAGGGGTTGTGACACTATATATGTGTTTTGTTTTGTTTTGTTTTAATTTGTGCTGATAAATAAATAAAGGGAGACTAGTATAGATCTATTTCAAGCTATTTAGCTCTCATCAGCTAGCCATACCCTTACTGGGATTTGAACCTGGGCTAGCTGATGAGAGCTAAATAGTTTGAAATAGATCTATACTAGTCTCCCTTTATTTATTTATCAGCACAAATTAAAAAAAACCACAAATATAACAAAAGGCAACAGTAAAAATATTGGGTTTCTGTCGTGATGGACTCTTGTGACGAGCCGAAGGACAGATGATGGAAGCAGTTAGCTTCCTCCCATAATTAGGGCTTACCAGGGGTTGTAAAAAAATCTAATAGATACATATATATATATATATATATATATATATATATATATATGTATGTATGTATGTATGTATGTATGTATGTATGTATGTATGTATGTATATATGTATATATGTATATATGTATATATGTATATATGTATATATGTATATATGTATATATGTATATATGTATATATGTATATATGTATATATGTATATATGTATATATGTATATATGTATATATGTATATATGTATATATGTATATATGTATATATACACATACATACATACATACATACATACATACATACATACATACATATAAGAGCCAAGGTGGCGCAGTGGTTAAATGCAGCACTGCAAGCTACTGCTAGATCAGCAGTTCAGCAGTTCAAATCCCACCGGCTCAGGGTTGACTCAGCCTTCCATCCTTCCGAGGTGGGTAAAATGAGGACCCAGATTGTTGGGGGCAATATGCTGACTCTCTGTAAACCGCTTAGAGAGGGCTGAAAGCCCTATGAAGCGGTATATAAGTCTACTGCTATTGCTATTGCTATTGCTATTGCTATTGCTATTGCTATATATATATATATATATATATATATATATATATATATATATATATATATATATATATATATATATATATATATATATATATATATATATATATATATATATATATGTGTGTGTGTGTGTGTGTGTGTGTGTGTGTCCGTCCGTCCGTCCGTCCATCCATCCATCCATCCATCCATCCATCCATCCATCCATCCATACCTATATATCTATTTGCGTGGGCACAGTGGTTAGAATACAGTATTGCAGGTTAATTCTTCTGACTGCCAACAGTTCAATTCTCACTGGCTCAAGGTTGACTCAGCCTTCCATTTGAGATCTATAAAATGAAGACCCAGATTGTTGGGGGCAATATGCTGACTCTGTAAACCATTCAGAGAAGTCTGTAAAGCACTTTGAAGCGGTATATAACTCTAAGTGCTATTGCTATATCAATTGTCTATGTCTATAGCTATATTCATCCATCCGTCCATCCGTCCGTCCATCCATCCATCCATCCATCCATCCATCTATCCATCTATCCATCTATCTATCATCAATCATCTATATATCCTGTGTGTTTCTATTGATGAACATAATAGAAGAAAAGGCTAGAAAATGGCATAATATTAAAACTTGCAAATCCTCCACCCACCCTGAAAGTCTAGAATATTTAAAATCTGGCAAGAATAGCACTGCACGCTATATACTATATAATGTATAAATCGGGGACTAAACTCTCTGAAATCCAGTACAAATCTCAAAGCATAATATAGTGCTAGAACTTCAAATATTATGTTGGGGCACATTTCAATTTATGTTGCTACAGTGAAAACAATGACATTGATAACATGAAAAGATTCTGCTGGAGAAAGTTTATGTTTAGCCTCCAGTTTCATATCAACTCAGTTGTGACATTAATTGTGTTAATAATTCTTTCACTGACGATACTTGGAGTTTGCTTAAATCACTGAGGAAAGACAATTAGGGAGGCTAATCGTATTGAAGAAAACAGTAATTAGACATTTTCTTATTTCCTCCACTTTTGTTTTATTATATTTATCTTTATTGGATAGTTTGAAGTGGCATGATAAAAGAAAATATTCTTAATTTGGGGGTATAATATGTTTTGCAACAGATAATTGGAATTCTCACTACGCATTTATCTCCTAGTGAAACCTATCTTAATAGAATTTTTTTTTTTTAGTTTTCTGGAGCTCATTCTGCAAAATTGTATAATGGATATATGCAAGCTGACAAAATGTCAGATAAACCTCAAGTCACTGTTTTCTAAACTCACTTCCTTTGTGTTCAGATTGGAGGGTATCTTACACAGACATTAGGTGCTGGAGTGCAATGAATTTGGACAAGCTATCTTCCTGACAATTGAACCTATAGACAAAATAAATTGAATTTCAGTATTTTTCAGACACTGGCTATTGTCATATGCTTGTTTTCTCCCATATGTGCTGGTAGATCATTTTATACATGTGTGAGATTAAATCAATGCATTACAAAGAAAGGTATATAGAAATGCATATGTCAGAAGGAAGACAGGTGCATAACATTGCAGGCACTTTTTCAGAGTCTTTCCCTTCATATCTTTTATATTTGAGACATTTCTTTCCATGTGTAATTGTTTAACGGCATTTTTGAAAGAACAGGCAGCTTGGCAGCTCGGGAATCCATGTGCCATTGAATAGTCATTTCACTGCCACTTAGGTTTTCCAATGTAAATGTTAATTATTTTAATGTTTAAACAATAAGGGAGATCTGCTCTCTGCATCCAGTTTATTTAGGAGAATGTCTCTCATGCCTCATAGGCACTTCTTAAAACTTTGGGGCAACTGTAGCTCAGTCCATTGTTTGGAGAGGTGTCCAACTGACCAGGAAAGAAGGTCAAAAGAATTTCTATAGGGTTGCAGAATTGGGCTGGAGGGGAAAGGACTCTCTCGCTCTTCTGCCTTCTTGCGACTTGCAGAGCTCCAAATGGCAACAGCATTTAGCAATAGCAATAGCAGTTAGACTTATATACCGCTTCATAGGGCTTTCAGCCCTCTCTAAGCAGTTTACAGAGTCAGCATATTGCCCCCAACAACAATCCGGGTCCTCATTTTACCCACCTTGGAAGGATGGAAGGCTGAGTCAACCCTGAGCCGGTGAGATTTGAACAGCCGAACTGCAGAACTGTAGTCAGCTGAAGTAGCCTGCAGTGCTGCATTTAACCACTGCGCCACCTTGTCCTCTTTCTTGGCAGCCATTCTCTCCAAATGCCCATAACCAGGGATGTGCAGTCAGGGGAGGCAGGGGAGGCAGGGCCTCACCACTGTCATCATGAAAAAAAAAATGTAAAAGGAAAAAGGCTGAGGTAGTTGCTGCCAGAGTCACAGTGGATGACTCTACTTAGTGCTTAACTGTTTAAAAAAGCCTCTAAAAAACTACAGGAGGAGGCGGGAGAACGAGGTGCCTCATCTAGTCTGACTTTATGATCACTCGAGCAGAGCTAAGCAAGGGTTAAAAGCTGAAAAATTCCTGACATAATGAGGCACGTCGTTCTCCTGCCTCCTGTAGAGGGTGTTTTTTTGGAGGCTTTTTTAAACAGTTAAGCAGAGTCATCCACATGGATCTTGTCTTTTTCCTTTTACATTTTTTTTCTTTTCATGATGGCAGGCAAGAGCAGAGTTGAAATCCTCTCTGAAACAGCTGGAAAAGGTATGTGATTGCATGCAGAGCTATGTTGCCTTTACACAAACACACACACAGACACAGACACACACACACATACACACCTGGATAAAAGTGTATACGCCCAGCTTCACTGATTACAAATTTGAAAAGGCAACGTGGCTCCACCTGCAATCAAAGGCTCGGATCGGAAGGCAGCAGGGGAATGGGGGCGGTATGGCAGAGGAGCTGCTTTCAAGCCATTGGAAAATATATCCAATCCAACTTCTGTGTTTGTGTTTGTTTGAGAGTGAGTGAGTGAGAGAGGGATCCAACTTCTCTGTGTGCGTGTGTCTGTTTGAGAGGGGGGGAGGGAGAGATGGAGGAAGGAGGGGGAGGGAGAAGAAAAAGAATGATGGAAAACTTTTTCGTAAAGGAGAAAAACAAATGCCGTCGCTTTAAATTGGAACTGAGCATGCCTGGCTGTGGAATTCTGGGAGTTCCACAAGTCTAAAAAAATTTGAAACCCCTGTGTCAGTGCCTCACCAGCCATAAACCTCACTACACGTCACGGCCCATAACATACTTTAAATGGGCTCTCCTTGATTATAGGAGAAAAAAATGGAGAAATATGCACATCGAGAGAAATATTAAATTACAGGAGTATGAGAGAGAGCCAATGTGTCATGGTTGAGAGAGCCATGTTGTAGTGGTCAAGGTATTGTAGTAGAAATGAGGTTCTCTCTCCCTCCCTCCCTCCCTCCCTCCCTGTGTGTGTGTTTGTGTGTTTGTGTGTGTGTGTGTGTTCCCAGACCTCCCTCCTTCCTCTTTTCTATCTTTTAATCTTCTGGATGCCTTGTGAGTTCCCTACTCCTGGGACATTGTGAAAATGGACAGAGGTGAGAGCCATAACCTTTATCAAGAACACAACAGCACCACTAAACTTTTGTGATTGCTTGGCAGCAATCATCTGTATTCTCCTCCGAGCTCTGACAACTAAACGGTTCTAGTCTGTCTCTCCAACTTATCTCTCATATGCTCACAAATTGTCAATTACACCTGGTAACTTTTCCACAGCTGTAGGCATAATTAAAAAACCGAAGATGCACAATATGACTTAATGGCTTTCCTCTAATGTAGATTAAATTCGATTGATGGGAATGCTTGATATACTTAATTGTTTGTCTCATAAGCTGCCATAAAAGCTCAATAAAATGCTAACCGTTGAAAGTGCCTATAAGCAGGCTGGATGGGAAAAACTGGCGGCGGAGGGAAGAAATTGTATTCGCCATTTTAATTTCTCCTCAGATTCATTGCTGATGGGAGAATAGATGGGGAATCGATGATCGGTGCATGGTTTCTAATCCTTCCCTTTATCTTCAACGTATTAAAGAAACTCTGGAGCACGCCTGCTAAGAGAGCGTATTGCTTCTGCCTTGAATTTGTTTCATCGAAAGCAACAGTGGTCAGTGAGAAGGTCAGCTTGCTGCTGTGGATAGCTCTAAGAGTCATAAATTATTTGTGCCATATGGCTGCAGAGTAGAGCAAATGTATTTTGTGCCTCCCAATCTGTGCCCCCCCCCCTTGACTCATCACTCCATCCAACTTCAGGCTTAGCACGTCTGAAGATTAATGATGCATTTTTCATCCAATAAGTGTCAGAAAACCAGCATTCTTATCATCATCATTGCATTCAGTTTCTCTTTTGAAAATGATGGACCAGGTATTGAAGTCTCCTTTGAAAAACAAACCAGCATTAGGAGGAAGAACAGCTTGGAACAGGGCCGTTGATGACTCCAGGGACCCAGTTTGGACATTATCACCATTCTTAGCAGGAGAATTCTCCCAGCAAGAAGACACAGTGCAGAGTGATCTTGAGGAAGAAAAGAGACACACACAAAAAGGGGAGTTGTATCTGTTTCAAAGAACGTCCATAGTTCCAAGCCCTCGTGAAGTGGTGGCCACTGTGGGATAACTCCAATGTTTTAAGAGAGCCGTTTTGGCACCTCTGGAAAAACCTAAATCTGAAAGCTTCATGATTTTCCCCACCCAGTTGAAAGTTCATGATCTTGCCCCCACACCCACAAGTCCATCACATGGTCCAATCTCCCACTGCCATGCTGGCAGTTCCACCCATCCAGTTCCGGTCAGGTGCAGAGGTGCAAAGACAAAGGACGACCTTGGCTTTCTAGAAAGAATATTGTTATAGTCACATAGCATCTAGCTCCTACAATCCCCCCTCCCATTTTCCCACAATAGAAAATGCATAGTAGAATAATAGAAGGTGTGGCAGGCCAAAGATCCAAAAGAAAAGATGGCTGCAGGCCTGACAGCAGAGGCATTGGGCTCAAATGCAACCATCCCATCAACACCAGCAAGAACTAGTCTCAGAAGGAGGAGAACCACAACAATGTGGTGCCATCCCAGTCATCATACCCTCAAATGATATTATTAAAGGCAGCTTCAAGGAGAACCAGGGTGAAAGAAACACCACCATTTCAACCTCTCCACTGGCCATTGGCAAGTATGACCATAAACCATGCCAGTATTGTACTCCAGTTTGAATTCCAACCAGAAAGGGGTTAGATAATCTATTTCTTCCAGGATCATCTAGAATTGGAGGCCATATGGTAATTTATCTAATTTGCAAAATTAAAAAGAAAAAACCTGCTTTGTTAATCAAGATCCAGAAGAATCAATGGAAAGGTCTATTACTCCCCCAGCAGCAATGTATTTAATTAGTTATCTGAAATAGCCCAAAAACAGCAACTTTCACTTTTTTGGTTTAGTATGGTTTACATCTCCCACATTTTTTATCCTCACACTGGATCTCATTAATAGTGTGAAATCTAACAGAGGTGTTGAATAAGAATAAATGCTATTGATGCAAATAATAGCAACTTTTTAAAAAAGAACAAAATATGGAATGATTTTATAATTATAAATAGGATATGATTTTATAAATAAGTATTTGACAGGGCTGTAGGACTTTCTGAGAACACAAAGGTCCTTCCATCTTCAATTTTTACAGTATGTGATCTGCTCACCAGATAATCTAAAAAAAAACCTCTTTCTTAGCATCCCTGTTTTTCTACCTGCTGTGGCTTCATCCAACCTTTGCTCTTGGGTTTGTCTCTCTTTACAGACCAGTTTGATCTGTTCTTATTTCTGAAGATTTTTTTAGTATTAACTCTTTTGAACTTTGGTGTTGGAGGTGATTATGAGAATGCCACAGACAGATGATAAAGGAAACAAATGGTTCATTGAACAAATCAACCTACAGTTTTCACACAAGGCACAAAAAATCAGGTTCAAATTATCTGATTTCAGACACCTGCAAAAATATAGTTTTCTGGAGAAGGCTCTGATGCTAGGAAAGGTGGAAAGAAAGAGAAGAAGAGAATGACCAGCAGCAAAATGGATGGACTCTAGTGGAAATTGGATGCACAGTTAGAATTCCCCAGAACTAGGTTAAGGACAGATCATCATGGAGAAAATCTATCATTGTTGCTGGTAAGAGTCAACAATAACTTGATGATTCAACATCATCATCTCACAGTCCCAACTTTTGCTTCAGAAAGTGATGTCAGAGTTTGTTGCATAAATTCAAATCAAGAAACACACACAAATAACTGATGCAGCAGGATTCATTAACTTCTTTATATACATAATAATAGATGAATAAATGCACAATACCAAGAGGTGGTTCTTCCAAGTAAACACAAGGCAGGAGAGCTACAGGCAAACACAAGCAGTTAGTTTCATTTCAGCAGGCAAACCCAGACAGACTACTAGTTTACTTCTCAGAGCAGCAAACTGCTTAAGTTTCTGTTTCAATTCTTTGCACAGACTCAGATCTGTTTAAGCTCCCATTGACTGACTTAGTTGCTATGCCTGTTCATTGATCTTATTCCCATGTCTCTCCCAGTCATGAATATTTTTGACTTTAATTTGTGAAATAGTCTAAAAGGGAAAGCGGATGAAAGAGAAAACATCTAAATTTGAAGAGATTTGGGCAGATGAACATACGCTTATTAAAAAGGCAGTCATATCATTTGTTTAATATGGAAACATGAAGTATGATCCTCCCCTAAATATGTGGTAGATTATAATGTTGCTTTTTGCTCTATAATAATGTGCTGTCCAGAAGGAGAACCTACTCTCATTTTAACGTGTAGAAACTTTCCTTGCTACCAAATCTGACTCAATCTTTTCACTCAGGTTTGAATCAGTTATTTCATTTTGCCCCAATCCTGATGAAGGTGCTGCTCTTTAGGGAAGCTCAATGAACTCATAAATCAAAGTTCAGTATATGCATTACATTCTACTTAGACAATCATTATTACAGTAATTCATTCTGCTAATTTCCTTGGGGAACAAGATCTTTTGACCCAAAGACATTAATAGATTTGTTTTGGTTTGTTCATTCTCCACCCCATCCCAGGATAACTATTCTTACTACCAACCGAATGTAAATTAATTGAATTTAAAAACCAGTCAGGTTTCTGTCTTCTGGCTTAGTACCTTTCTGGGGAATTTAAATTATGATGGAGCAAGTGGTATTTTAAGACTATTTTCAAATACCTTTTTGAATTATTTAACTTCTAATAAGAAAGTTCGAGCATGGTACAGTTTTTCTTCAATTACTGTGTACATTTTTCATCCAAGTTGGAAAACCAATAAGCCATTGTACCATTTCTAGATTTCTAGACTGCAGCTGTAGAATGGATGGGATCCCAATTCCAGTTATCCCTTCTATGGATTAATATATAATATGAAGTTTGGGAAATATCATCAACAGAACTAAAAGTTTAAAAAAGAAGTGAACAGTTAAAAAAGAAGAAATTAATAATTCCGTATGTTGAAGGATATAAACATCTTCACAGGGGCCAAACATAGTGTACAAACAAGCGTGCACGCACACACACACACACACAAATACCTAGAGTTACGGTTGTTTTTTTAAAAAAATAAGAATCTACATTTTATCTCTGGTTTGCCAATTTCCCCTTTGTAATGCCTGAATATTTTGGGTCATGGGGTTTTACATAAAATAGAGGACTCCAAGTTCACCTTAGTTCTTCAACTAAAAACTCCTTTTTTATGACTCTGTAATCCCTTAATTTTGGGTGACTGGATGGAGCTGAATGTTTATTGGCCAGGTGTGCTTCCTGATGCCACATGGAATTCACAGCAGATGTTTTTTTTTTCTTTGCTCCCTATTAGAGGGAGGCGAGCATCTTCACCACTAGGCCACCATGCCACTAGGACAATGCATCTGGGGGGAGCTGAGAAGCATCTACCTCCACAGAAATTGTGAATGTTGGTTTTGTTTTTAATATGTTGTCTTTGTCTTGTTCCCCACTTTCCCTTGTCTTTTGTGAGCCGCCCGGAGTCCTCCGGGAGTGGGCGGCATACAAGACAAATAAATAAAAATAATACAATAATAATCTTCAGTCAGTCTCAAATGCCTCTCCATTATCTCCATTATTTCATGTAGCTCCTCATTCAGAGATTTAGGGAAGAGTGGTTAAATAAGAGTTGCAGAGGATCCCACCTCTGCTCTCCTCTTGACTGTCTTGCCATCTTCCTCTCACTGAAACACACTGTATGTCAGATTGCTTATTTTCGTCCTCTGAGCTATTTTTATTATTTTAGCATTTACGTTTTATCGGTTTATAGTTCAGTTTTATTATGCATACATATTTTATGCAGCTTCCAAATAGGGTCCATTGTTTTGAGGCAATCTTGGACTTTATTAGTGTGACTTTGTTTTATACTAATGCTATGTTTTATACTGAATTGTGTAATACCTAATGACATCTATTCTGTGAGGTTTTTAATAAATGTAATAGTATTTAAGAAACACAGCAATGAAACGTTGGCATGGTTGATAAACTGAAAGAAACAAGATACCTATATGTAGTAAAGAAGCAAGCTAGCGCCAGTATTTTTAGACACTCCTTCTAGGGCTTCAGAGATCGTTCATATGGAAGAATTCCTACCAGCGGCCAGGAGAGCTGGCAGCAGATTCAGACAGTAAGGAGGTTGAGGAGGAATGTAGGCTAGTCCTGGAGTCTGGGGAAGGCTCTGATGAAGGCTCTGTGTCGGAGACAGAGAGGGGGCCAGGGCCGTATGCCAGTTATCAGCTCCCTTCATAGTCAGACATCAGTGAGGTACATGACCAGCTGGAGCCTGTTCCCAATGTGCGCATGCACAGAGTTGCCAGACGAAGGGAACAGCTAAAGAACAGGGGTTGACTTGGGAGTAAAGCCACAGGTGGGCGATGAAAGGCCCATCCCAGAGGAAATAAAAGAGAAGCGAAAGGGGAGTTGAGTTTGTAAGAAACAATTAGTTCGCTTAATTGGTTGGTGACTCTCCGAGAGCCCTTGCTACGTTTTGCAGATATCGGCCTATCAGCTCTTCAAGCCAGATAAGGTCTGTGACTCTAAATCCTTCCTTGAAAAACTTTGCTAGGTGTGAATGAGCAGAAGTCACTATAAATTAATAAAAGAGGTTTTTGTCAGTACAAGGAGTTTGTCCGCCCAGATGTTACCACAGATGCTCTGGACATGTGCAGAAATGCCACACATGAGTGCACACTCCCAGTTCCGATCCAGTAGTGAAGGTAAGAGGATTCCATGCATGCTTGATTGGCATGACTCACTTAACAATTTTTGGCACGGTTGTTAAAATGAATCACTGTAGTTGCTCTTACATCTCTTGTCTTATAAATCTCCTTTTCCACATGCAAGATGGAAATATACACAGCTAGTTCTTGACCCAATTGAACCCAAAATTTCCATTGCTGAGCAAGGCAATTGTTAAATGATCTGGACTCCATTTTACAACCTTTATTTGCCATAATTGTTAAGAGAATCATTGCAGTTGTTAAGTGACTCAAGTGGTCAGTAAACAAATCCAATCTATTGCCTTTGCTCATCAGAAACCAGCTGGGAAGGTCACAAATGGAAATCATATGTGACCCATATATGGAATGCTGCAACCATTATAAATACGAGCTCATTGCCAAATGCCTGAATTTTTATCACACGAGTGTGAGGATGTTGCTATGGTCATAAGCAAGAGAACAGTCATAAGTCACTTTTCTCAGTGATGTTGTAACTTCAAAAAGTCACTAAATGAATGGTTTAAAATTGAGGACTACCTGCAATGCAAATCCAGAAACAATGCATATCAGCATAGTGGTATGTAGAGAAAGACCATGAACAAAATGACTTGTATGTCTGAATCTGCAATCCTAAGAAAGCTGTTCAAATTGATAGACAGTTTCAAGGCCCTTATACTATCCTTCATTCATATGTTCTGAATCTCTAAATAGAAGCAAAATCTCACGCAGAAGATGCTTTCACAGCAAGGTGTGCCCTCTGTCAACCATTCAATGGTTTCATATCTTAAGCCAAGAGCGAGGCACAAACAGACTACACTAGATGCCAGGAGCCATGTCTCTAGGTTAAGAAAATCTTGTTGGAGGGAGAATGATGCTTCATCTATGTCATGACAATTTCTGAAGTTATGAAATATGAATATATTAAGGATGGGGCTTGGTTTAGACCCTAGCTTATTGAGCTTTTTAACTCTGAACCTTAGAAGATTGAGGTGGGGAAAGAGGCTGGATTGTGCTCTTAAGATTTATGGTGTGCTGTTTCCTTCAATTTCCCCTGAACTCCAAGCTGGAGGCTACATCTCATTATACGTTGTCTGTTGCTTCATTTAATGAAACTATTTTGCCCTTTAATTTTTAAGAGGGTCCACCTTCGCAATCACAGATGGAGAATGGCCATCAATTAGTGCTAATACTACTTCAGTTGTATTATTCATGTTATTTCTCTCACATTCAATCTGTCAGTTGGAGACCTATTTATCCCTGATTTGTACCAGCTCTGCAACCGTATGAAAAACCATTTTTTTCATCAAAAAGTGACTGCAACATGCAGATTTATATGCACAATCACCTACATAAACACAGTTTCATTAAGCCAAAAAAATAATAATAAAAAAAATTAGAATACTCAGCCAAATGACTAAGCAAAACTACCTCATTTATTTTTCAGGAAACATGGCTTTCCTCAGCTGACTTAAATCAATCCATTTTGGATTAACAGTTAAAGATCACTTACATCCAGCATTCTTCTTCTTTTATGTAACTACAATACAGTGATGAAATTCGAATTTTTATTACTACTGGTTCTGTGGGCCTGGCTTGATGGGCTTGGCTTGGTGGGCGTGGCAGGGGAAGAATACTGCAAAATCCCCATTCCCACCCCATTCGGCGGCCAGCCAGAGGTGACATTCGCCGGTTCTTCAAATAACTCAAAATTTCCATTGCCAGTTCTCCAGAACCTCAGACCCTGCTGGATTTCACCCCTGCTACAATATCTATGTTATGCTTTTTGACAGGGGTGTCAAACTCGATTTCATTGAGGGCCGCATCAGGGTTGTGTTTGATCTTGGAGGCCCAGGGTGGACATGGCCAGCTCAATGTCACTCGTGTTGGGGGCGCCTGTGGTGGCCCGATCACTCTGCCAGCAAAATCGGGCTCCCGAGTTCTGTTTTGGCCTGTGACGGCCTCCTGCAACCCTCTGCTAGCAAAAACGGAGTTTGGGAGGGCCGCTTGTGGCCGCATGCTCTGTTTTCACTGACAGAGGCACTGCGGGGCCCTCCTTCACTGTTTCCAGAGTTTCCCTGTTGGCCAGATCTAAGCACCCTCAGGCTGGATCTAGCCCCTGGGCCAGGGGTGGTTTGCTAATTCCGTTCCAACCGGTTCAGTTGGAATGGGGCTGGCGGCGTCCTTGTGCACGCGCACAGTTCACGCATGCGTCTTAGCACCTGCGCGATCCTCCAGCTGCTCGCGGAGACTCGCGCAGGCGCTGTATGTGCCATGCGCCTGCGTGGAAGCGCAGAAGCCTTCAAAGACCAGTAAGGAGCGCGGGTGGGCCCTTCGCCGTTCCCGGAAGTTACTTACTTCCAGGTTCGCCAACCAACCAGTTTGCGGGGACCGCCGCGAACCGGTTGAAACCCACCCCTGCCCTGGGCCCTAAATTTGACACCCCTAGTTTAGCCCAACATTCCCCAAGTTAGCACTGTCTGAATGGGTTGGGACTACCATTCACAGATTTTCCAAGACTGGTGCAATGCATTTAGAGGACTCCAGTTTTGGTCTCATTACTTATACAACCAGAATAGATTTAATATAATTAATAAAAAAATAGTTGCCCATTTAACATCATTGAGAAATGTAACCACTAGGGCTTTTTTCATGGATGTGCTTAAACATTTTAGAAAATCTTCATAAATATAAGCTTGAAGGACTGGGGGTTAATTATCATCCGAACTATGTAGAATCAGGTCATTCTCTTTTTTTACAACTATTAATTGTGACACTATAGACATGAAAGTTATTCTTTCTCTCATTAAGAGCAGCAGTGATGGAAAATGAAAATTTGCCTTTTTTTTTCTCTGCCTAGTTCCTTAATTAACCTATTAGAAGATCATATTGATGAACTGAATTTGTATATTGTGCATATGTCCATGAACATCAAAGTTATGTTTGCAGAGAATGTCCACCTGGCCTTCCAGGTGTAAAATAAGACTTGAAAAAATAGTCATGTATCTTTAAAAAAACAATAAATTAAATTAAATGGCAGAAATAGGCTGCTTATTTTTTTCAGGGCAAAAGCAAGCAAGTTTGGAGTGCAGGACTCTGTATGAAAAAAGTACAACTTTCAAACTTGAAAGTCTAAAAAATAAGAAAATCCTGGAATAAACTTTTGGACTCTATGACTCCTATTTTTTCCCTAGGAAGGATTGCAAAAATGTAGCAAAAATTCCTAAACCCAAATTATATGCTTTTCTTAAGCCCTGATAACAAGTTTTTGGAATGGGATTGCACTCCTTCTAAAAAAAACCAGATTGGTCGGTTGGTCAGTTCATTCATTCATTCATTCATTCATTCATTCATTCATTCATTCATTCATTCATTCATTCATTCATTCATGCATTCACTCACTCACTCACTCACTCACTCACTCACTCACTCACTCAATTTATATATCCTTATATTTATATATAAGGACTAGGTGATAACCCAGCATTGTCCAGGTATTTATTTATAGGGGGAAAATGTCCGGACCAAACATAATTTCTAATGTTGGATTTTCTCCTTTAGCAATAGCAATAGCAGTTAGACTTATATACCGCTTCATAGGGCTTTCAGCCCTCTCTAAGCGGTTTAGAGAGTCAGCATATTGCCCCCAACAACAATCCGGGTCCTCATTTTACCCACCTCGGAAGGATGGAAGGCTGAGTCAACCCTGAGCCAGTGAGATTTGAACAGCTGAACTGCAGAACTGCAGTCAGCTGAAGTAGCCTGCAGTGCTGCATTTAACCACTGTGCCACCTCGGCTCGTGCAAGAGGGAGCTCCCTTGTGGAGTACTGTGAAGCTGTTATCATGGCAACTCCACTGTGATGTAGAGTAGAAGCCATTCTAAGGCACAACAGGCTGTATTTTAACAGAACACACACCGAAGGGTGTTAGGGGTGTCTTACCCCCACAGTATTTTTTTCTAGAGAGTAAGTCATCTGTGTACCAAGTGTGGTTGAAATTGATCGAGGAGTTCTAGAGTTATGTTGGAACACAGACACACACACACACACACACACACACAAAGCCATTTATAGCTAGATGGATGGATGGATGGATGGATGGATGGATGGATGGATGGATGGATGGATGGATATGGATATGGATATGGATATGGATATGGATATGGATATGGATATGGAGATGGAGATGGAGATGGAGATGGAGATGGAGATGGAGATGGAGATGGAGATGGAGATGGAGATGGAGATGGAGATGGAGATGGAGATGGAGATGGAGAGAGATAGAGATAGAGATATCCTTCTATAACCAAGTGACCCTGCATGGATTATAAAGATTAAAACACAGAAAATTCACCACTTATAGCTCTCAAGAATAGGTAATAATCAGAAACCCCCAAATAACAATAGGAAAATAACCAGAACTTCTATGCCTGACAAATAGGGTTGGAACTATCCAAATCTCTGGAAAGATGTTGTTCCATAGGCCAGCCATTGCTATTGAGAAGGCACAACTCTGGCATTGTTTGAAAGAAGGGACCTGGAAAATTCCTTCTGTTTAGATTTAGTAGATGAACGTAAACAATAGCAATAGCAATAGCAATAGCAGTTAGACTTATATACCACTTCATAGGGCTTTCAGCCCTCTCTAAGCGGTTTACAGAGTCAGCATATTGCCCCCACAGTCTGGGTCCTCATTTCACCCACCTCGGAAGGATGGAAGGCTGAGTCAACCTTGAGCCGGTGAGATTAGAACCGCTGAACTGCAGATAACAGTCAGCTGAAGTGGCCTGCAGAACAGTCAGCTGAAGTGGCCTGCAGTACTGCACCCTAACCACTGCGCCACCACCAATGGGAAAAAGGCAGTCACACGTAGGTTCACAGTCTGTGAGTGCTCCTCAGTCCTCTGCAGTTTTGGAGTGGCAGGTGGTAGCCACTTTTGCACAATTGCCTGAGCCAGCTTGATGCTAAGATATAAGAGATCTGATTCACAGCTTGGTTACATCCTGCCCTTTCTGTTGTTGCACTATATAGAAAATTACAAGTGGTATAAAACGCAGGAGCCATTACAGTGAAGAGCAAGATTTGGACAATTTCTTTACTTAAAGAGCTTCACTGATTGCAACTTGCTTAATAGGTGCAACATATGGGATCAGTTGGGACCTTTAAGCTCTAAATGCTCTAAGACTGATTGTCTAATGTAGGGGTCATCAAACTTTCAGACCTCAGGGACCATTAAATTCATAATTTTAAATCCTGCGGACCACTAATATAATTTTTTTAAAAGATAAATAGTATTTAGTGCTATATAAAAAATGCAAATAATTTTTCTGTGGACCACCAACATTTTCACACAAACCACCAGTGGTCCATGGACCACCAGTTGGTGGCCTCTGGTCTAATGAACCACCTTTCTGAACAGAAACCTGAACTGTTGTTTAGATCTGCAGGAAAGAAGTCCCTGGATTTTACTCTGCTAGTTGTTGCCTTTGGTGCTCATCTCCATTTCAAAGCCATTGAGCCAGCACTGTCTGAAGACACTTCTGCCATCATTTGGCCAGCATGATGCCACAGGACGCTGTTACCATCCCACTGAAGTGGTACCTAATTATCTACTTGCATTTGCATGTTTTCAAACTGCTAGGTTGGCGGGAGCTTTCACCACTGGTCCAAACGGTCTTTTCTGAATTGGATCTTATTCTGTTATCTCAAGAAACACGCAGCTTCCTTTGCCTATCAGAAGTCAATTAAACCTCCGGAGAAATTCATGATGAAGAAACTCCTGCTTATGGGCATTTTTTACATTGGAAAGCATAGGAACATAGGAACACTGCAAAAATAATGGAGGTATATAAAATAAAATAACAGAAAGATATTTTCATCTGTAAAGCACTGTGAGAGTTGGGTAGCCGGACACGAGCTCTTCTCAAAAATGAGAAGATAATTTTGGAAAGTAGATAGAAAGCCATATTGCAAGCAGTATTTACCTCTGTAATCATCTGCTCATCCACTTGGCCTGTCTCTTAATGTGATTGGTTGGTTTATCCTCTCTGTTCTACTAATATTGCTCAGGCTTCTATAGGATTAACTATCATATCTCCTTTGGTAAATACAGAGGACCTCCCATGCTAAGAAGATACAACCAATTTCTCTGGACTGATGTATTACAACTCTAAAATATAATTATGCTCTTATTGTTCTATCACAGAGTTCCCCAACACAGCTCCATTTGCTTTAGTGGCGCGCATGCGTGCCCGCCCTTCACACAAATGGAGCACATGTGCACATGGTCTCCTGCTGCAAATGGACCACGTGGGGTTGCTCTTGCATTTGCCCTTTTCCATGGACTGGTTGCAAATAGCGGCCCAGAGGTTGGGGATCCCTGCTCTATCCTATCATGACAATGCATATCATAAAGCAGGTCATTAAAGATGGGGGAAACTGAAGCCATGTGGGATCAGGAATGCAAATCTGTCCTTGGCGCTAGCCAAACTAACTTAGCTTGAAATGAACAATAGAATTTTTCTGTTCATTTTCTGAGCAATTTGTTTACTCTTGGATATTGATTCAATAGTACTGCCTTGGAGACTAGAAGTATTGATTTAACATATTGACTGGAAGTAAACAAAAAGAATGTAGATATTTCTTTTTTCCCCAGCTGCAATTTTTTGATTGCATAAGACATCTATCTATCTATCTATCTATCTATCTATCTATCTATCTATCTATCTATCTATCTATCTATCTATCTATCTTCTATCTATCCATCCATCCATCCATCCATCCATCCATCCATCTATCTATCAATCATCTAATCTACTTTCTACCTATCATCAATCTATATCTCTATCTATCGCTATCATATATCATATATCTCTTATCTGTCTGTCTATCAGTTGTAACCAATTTCATTGTATTTATTTTGTACAATGACAATAAAGGCTATACTACTACTACTATCTATCTATCTTTCTGTCTGTCTGTCTGTCTGTCTGTCTGTCTGCCTGCCTGCCTGCCTGCCTGCCTGTCTATCTACAGGCAGGCAGGCAGGCCTGCCTACCTACCTACCTACCCACCTACCCGCCCTGTTTTCCCGAAAATAAGGCGTCCCTGGATAATAAGCCCAATCGAGCTTCTGAGCGCATGCGCTAAAATAAGCCCTGCCCTAAAATATTGCAACATAGCAACAACCATGATGTGACCATGCTCACTGCTTCCTGCACCTCAAAAATAATAAGACCTCCCTGAAAATAAGGCCAAATGTTTATTTCAGGGATCAAAAGAAAATAGGACCATATCTTATTTTTGGGGAAACATGGTATCTATCTATCATCTATCTATCACTATCTCTTCAAACTCATGGGGACTTACAATCTTGGGGATCTATTCCAACTCATAGGGATTCAATGAAGAATTCATATTATAAATCCATAACACGTTAGATAATTGGCATAGGTAACCAAAGTTTTATAATCCATTTGATATGGAGGTACAATTGAGCAGTGAGGAGATCAGAAAGTGATTTACTTTATTATCAGTTTTGGTCCATGTTCATCTATGTATTAGCCTTTAAAATTTATGGCTACCCATCTAAAGATATAGTGGAAGTTTCATTGCTTTTTTATATTATAACTTAAGGACATCCAATGAATTTGAATGACAGGAAGTCAAGGATGGATTACTCTCTAAAATGTCAGGGGACAGTGATCAATTTAGATGGCTTTAAAATGAGGTCAGACAAATTTAAGGAGCTCTTACTGATTACCAGTCACATTGGGTATATAATTTATTGTTTTGAATGCATATTGCATTTTTTTTTTTTACAAATGGTGCCTAGCTGTTTTAAAATAAGATCACCGCCATCATCACCATTATCATCATCACTTTGAACAGAGGTGTAATGGTGTGGTGCCTAAGATTATTAGGAAGTTAGTAGTGTTACTAGTTACTAGTCAGTAGAAACAAGAAAACCCAGAATATAGTCCTTCCTTAAGCATGGAAATTGGCTGGGTAGTCTATAGATGTAGATGGTATAGATATAGCTGTAGATGATATAGATATAGATAGCTATATCTATAACAATAGATCAGGGGTGTCAAACTTGCATCATCATGGAGTCATTACATGATGTATTGCAACTTTTCTCCCCTTCACTAAACTGGGCATGGCCGGTATGTGATGCGTCCACAGGTTTGACACCCCTGATATAGAGATAGGTACCTTTCTTGCTCCATAAATGGGCGGCAGCAGTGGTGGCAGCAGGAGTGATAGGGGGGAAGGGGATGGTTTCTCACATGCTACCTAGCTCCTGCACTTGCCGAAATGAAAATTTGCAGACTTGCTCAAAGCTTGATTCTCAATGGGCCATGGACCGATACGGTCCATAGTCCAAGGATTGGAAACTCTTGATATACAGGATTAATCATACCTATTAGATGTCCTTAGTTCAAAGATGAACTTAATCATTTTAACAAGAAGCTATATCTATGCCACTATCTTCTGTGGCTTCCAAATGGGTAAAATAACATATAGGGAGGCAGTGGCTCAGTAGCTAAGACGCTGAGCTTGTCAATCCGAAAGTTCGGCAGTTCAGTGGTTCAAATCCCTAGCGCCGTGTAATGGAGCGAGCTCTTGTTACTTGTCCCAGCTTCTGCCAACCTAGCAGTTCAAAAGCACATAAAAAATGCAAGTAGAAAAATAGAGATCACTTGGTGGGAATGTAACAGCATTCTGTGCACCTTCGGCATTTAGTCATGCCAGCCACATGACCACGGAGACATCTTTGGATAGCGCTGGCTCTTTGGCTTTGAAAAGGAGATGAGCACCTCCCCCTAGAGTCGGGAACACATATGTGCGAGGGAAACCTTTATTTTTATCTTCTGTCACTTCCAAATGGGTAAAATAATGCTGATAGTTTTATTGCAAGGATTGCTGGAAAAACAGTTTGCAGTATGCCTAGAAGACCTTGAAGCATGTTATAAACATTTAAAAATATTTAAAAGAAAAAAAAATATTGCTCCCGAGGGATTCTAGAAGCTAAGATAATATATGACAATGGACATGGACCATAATTCCTGCATAAAAAGGGAGTGACTGCTAATCAATATAACTAAACAATACTTGCCTATTTTAATATCTTCTAGAAGGGTGAACTCGACTGTTTTCTCAGAATAGAAACAAGGTGGTGAGAGCATCAACCTTTGACAAGCGCATGAATCATTGCTTGCTAAAATCTCATGATGTCATTTTTATTTTGAGTACTCTCATCATCCTTGGGTGGAAAGTTTGAAAGTTTATTAAAGCAGTCTTTAATAAAGCAAGGAAAAGAATGGCTAGCAAACTTTTAAAGGATTTATTAACATTATCAATCACATTTGGTCAACAGGCTTAGATTCCATATATTTCTTTCGAAATGATTTTGCTTCTTAGTTTTAACGCAGGACTTACCTTTGGCCAACACAATACAATGATAGCAATAGCAATAGCACTTAGACTTATATACTGCTTCATAGGCTTTATAGCCCTCATTAAGCGGTTTACAGAGTCAGCATATTGCCCCCAACAATCTGGGTCCTCATTTTTACAACCTTGAAAGAATGGAAGGCTACCCTTAAGCCAGTGAGGATCGAACTTCTTGCTGTGGGCAGAGTTAGCCTGCAATACTGTCTTTTAACCATTGTGCCACTGCAGCTCTTTCAATGATACCCATTGTTTGTTCTCATAAATTTGATTTCTCACCTGAAATGATCTTATGCCAAAGCCTCACAAGTTTAAAGTAATCATGCGAGATGTTAGTCAATATTTATTATTCTTGTTTCAACATCTGCAGATGCTACTAAGGAGCATTGCAGATGATCAAAGATTTATGAAGGTAAACATAAGGAGTTGCGAGTGATAAAAATAAATTATAAAATGCAAACGTTTTGGCTGTAAATATTTCCATGAAAACACCTTTTCACTCAAATCAGTGTAGCTAAACAAATGGTCTCTCTCACTACATACATCTCAGATACTCTTTTTTTAAAAAAATGAGATAAATTGAACCATTGAATCTGGATAAATGTTGCATTTGAATCTGCACAACAGTTCAGTTTGTGTTAGAATATAGAAAATGGAATTCTTGAAGCACCCCTAACCTAACCAGAAATGATCTTTAACAATATATGTTACACACAATCTTAATCCACAGAAGATGAGGGAGAAATCTGGTGTACAAAAAGGATCAATTGCTGAACATAGTTCCTTTCCTTAACCTTGATATATTTCATTTATGAGTGGCAGAGGCAGGCAGGATTTATTTACATGAACCATTCTATCTATTTCTATTCAATATTGTGTATTAGGACTGCTTATACATAGCCTACAACTCCCACAATCCTTTGTCATTAGCAGCTATCTGAGTCTGCTTGGATGTAAAGATCTGAAGAAGACCAGCTTGGGGGAAAAAAATCCTGGGTGATTTAATGGTTTTGATTTGCAGCTGATGCAAATCCTCAGGAATAGTTGCTCAAGAGCTGCAAGAAACTCTAATGATATGGAGAGAATGGTATCTTTTCACCACATTATAAATATTTACAATATATACTGTATGTAACTCTATAGGCAAATTTAATTGGATAAAAAATAATACTTAAGTTGCCTCAGATAGATAGATAGATAGATAGATAGATAGATAGATAGATAGATAGATAGATAGATAGATAGATAGATAGATAGATAGATAGATAGATAGATAGATAGATAGATAGATAGTTGATAGAGTTAGATAGATAGAGAGATAGATAGATAGGTAGGTAGGTAGGTAGGTAGGTAGGTAGGTAGGTAGGTAGGTAGATAGATAGATAGATAGATAGATAGATAGATAGATAGATAGATAGATAGATAGATAGATAGATAGATAGATAGATAGATAGATAGATAGATAGATAGATAGATAGATAGTTGATAGAGTTAGATAAATAGATAGATAGAGAGAGAGATAGGTAGGTAGGTAGGTAGGTAGGTAGGTAGGTAGGTAGGTAGGTAGGTAGGTAGGTAGGTAGATAGATAGATAGATAGATAGATAGATAGATAGATAGATAGATAGATAGAGATAGATAGATAGAGATAGATAGATAATGGATACATAGAGAGAGAGAGGGAGAGAGGGAGAGAGAGAGATTGGTCAGTATGCTATCCAAATTAGTAAATAAAGTCTTATTTCTAGCAAAAAAAAATATGTTTACAGTTGCCATAAAGCACAAATGCACACAATGCAAGAGAGGACAGGAATCCTACTCCTCCAACAAGATGAAGTGGTTGGAATGTGAAAAGATATAATTTGTCACAAAAATTTCACTTTCTAAATTCCCATTATATCCTGCCTCAGGTCTCTTACAATATGATGACTTCTTCCTACCCAACAGCAAAAGCCTTAGAGAGGTGCAGGTGTTACTTTTCCATGGCCAATTTTGCATATTTTCCCAAGGGGGTGTTTTTTTTAAAGAAAAAAAAGTTATGGAATTCCTGTATAAGCTACAAATCGTCCTTTCACCTTTCTCTATTCTGCTATCCATGCCAATGAGGTTCACAGGTGGAATCGTTTATGTAATTCCCATGTAACAGCCACAGAATGAATTCAACTAAAGGAAGAAGACAATGTCCCACATGGTTCAGGGCCATTGTCCTTTGAGCAAGATGCATGTCTAATGCAGCACACGGGCGTACAGAACATGAAACTTTGCTAACCAGTCTTTCAGATAGTCTCTCAGATAGCCTGGTCCCGTGCCATGAAGGGCATTAAAGGATAAAACCAGCATCTTAAATTGGGCCTGGAAGCAATCTGGCAACCAATGTGCGGCCTTGGGAGAACACATAAGTGCATTTGCCACAACATACTGTACTGGCTGAAGCTTCCAAATACTCTTCTAGGGCAGCCCCTTGTAGAGCACATTACAGTAATCCAATTTAGTATATCCAGTAGTTTAATATACTGCCATCAGCTGCTTTATTCCAAAGAAATCCTTCCTGTTACTGGTTTATCAGAGAGGCAAACTCCTTTCTTTTACAAGATTGTCTGGTGGAAAAGCTAAATTCCAGTGGTGAAATTCAAAACTTTTCCCTACCGGTTCTGTGGGCGTGGCTTGGTGGTCAGGTGACCGTGTGGACATGGCTGCAGAACTGACTCACACACAATGTAAAAAGAGCTGGACTTCAAATAAAATGGCCCCTGCAACAAGCAGGAACCTCACAGACAATCAAGCACAGCTGATTGTTGGAACTTTTTAAAGCATGTTTTTACTATCGGTTCAGTTGAATAAGTAGTAAAAACAATGCTAAAAAAAAGGTTTTAAAAAGCACAGCTGATTATTGCATAGTTGATCGTTGGAACTTTTTAAAAAAATTTAAAGCATTTTTTTTTTTTTTTTTACTACCGGTTAGGGCAAACGGTAGCATTTTTACTACTGGTTCAGGCAAACCGGTCTGAACCAGTAGTATTTCACCCCTGCTAAATTCCTTTCCCAGAGTAAACCAGGAAGGAAGGAAGGAAGGAAGGAAGGAAGGAAGGAAGGAAGGAAGGAAGGAAGGAAGGAAGGAAGGAAGGAAGGAAGGAAGGAAGGAAGGAAGGAAGGATCCAGAAGGATCATTACTTTCTAAAGGTTCATTTTAGTCAACTGCTTACATGAACACCTCAATACAAATTTATCTCCCCAGATTTCAGATGATGAAATACAATTTTATCCGTACTACATCCAGTTTAACTGACTCAAATTTGCTGTCCAAATTACCAGCTCTATATCTGCTGCTAGTGCCTGCTTATCTGGCTTCTCATCAGCCTCAGAGAAGAGAAAAATACTATAGACTAACCAACCAACCAAAGACCAACCAACCAAAGACAAAAGAGAATTTGCTCCTCTTGTAAAAGCCCAAAGGGAAACCCACTCTTCTGATCGGTTCCTTGGCATTTGATTGACCAGAGATCTCCTTTTCCCTACCTATTATCTGGGTAAAGAGGTCAACTCATTCTCCTTTTAGTTAAATTTCTCCCTATTCCAGGGGTTGGTTCCTGCCAGTTCTAGCCTTTTCTACAGAAGAGGTTCCACAAATCTACAGTGCCGTTTAGAACCGGTTCCAGTTCCCTCCTCCCGCCTGTCCACACATCATCAAGATGAAGAGCAAGAGGAGGAATTCTGGGAATTGAAGTCCACAAGTCTTAAAGCTGTCAAGTTTGAACACTCCTGATTTTTTTTTCTAAAGGGTTAGGGTCTTGTAACTTGACAGCTTTAAGACTTGCACATTTCAATGCCAGTTTCTGAGCCAACATTTCGGTTACTAAGCAAGAGCGTTGTTAAGTGAGTTTCACCACATTTTACAAGTTGGCCATGCCCACCCAGTCACATGGCTGACAAGCCACTCCCACCCAGTCACATGGCCAGCAAGCCACTCCCACCCAGTCACATGGCCAGCAAGCCACTCCCACAAAGCAGGCCACAACTACAGAAGAGATTCTAAAATAATTTGAAACCCACCACTGCCCTATTCACTAGTGTGTATATGAGCTCTTAACCCCCAGTAGTGTTTCAGAATCACTCATACACTCTCTTACACATGTGGCACCTATGCATCTTTATCATTAACTTTGATTGCTTTGAGGATGGAATGAAAATGTGCAACATGCTGTCCATGTATTCTATCAACCATGTTATACTTTATCACCGTAGGGCTTGGTGCCTAATGAGGAATTACATTATATTGAAAGGTAAGAATGTTGCTCTGCAGGATTCCACTGAGCCTCTGCGTTGTGTTTGTTCTGGCCCTCTGCATTATTTCAAATTCCACATTAAAGAAAGAGGCATGAAAAGATGTTGGCATCCAAAGCATGATGAATCTGCTACATCATTATTACTTTAAAGACCTATGGGGTAGTTTCAAAAGTTCCTTGAGATTTTGCTTTTGAATAGCAGTTGTTCTTCATTTCCCATTTTTAAAAAAATAAAATAAATGCCTTTGAGAGAGGGGGGGGGAAGGTATGAAATTGGTCCCAGTATGGGCTGAGAGAGATTTTAAAATCCTATCAGGAATACGTCTCAACCTGGGGTTCTAGCGAGGCATTTCTTTCCAGCCTTTAAATCATTAACTGGTAGTAAGATAAATCTTGAAAGCACAACAGGTAAAAAGCTTTGTGGAAAATAACAGTGTGATCCAAAGATGTGTCCGTGGTTTGTCTCCTTTGAAAGGAGACTACTTAACAAAGACAAGTGGAAACTTTTGAACCAGGGAGCATTGGTTTGGTCGTTGGTGCTAGGTAAAACTGGCAGCAGACTCTCAAATTCAGTGCAAGGCTTGCCAAGACATTGGAAATTGCTTGGCACTTGAAACCTCAGAGGCAAATGAATTTCTCTCAGTGCCCAACAGCCTTATGGGTAGAAGAGTCACACTCTCTATTGGATGTCTAGCTTGACTGAAATTCCTCTGGGCAAAGTTTGGCTTCACTCATCTTTCTTCCTTGGAGTTTTTGTCACAAGGTGGAGGTAAGATAGGGAACCCCGAAAAGCGTGATGTAACAACAAGGCGTACAATCAAGTTTTGTCTAATTTGCTATTAATGAACAGTGAATTCCACAAGCTACAAAGACATACTTAGCAATGGCAAGGCAGCCTTTTTCCCCCTTTAAGGTCTTTGCTAGAAGCAGCGATATATAATTTCTCTGTGTGTACAGGAAATGGAGGGACATGGTGGCTCAGGGGCTAAGACGCTGAGCTTGTCGATCAAAAAGGTGGGTAGTTTGGCGGTTTGAATCCCTAGCGCCGCATAATGCAGTGACCTCCCGTTACTCGTCCCGGCTTCTGCCAACCTGGCAAGTCGAAAGCAGGTAAAAATGCAAGTAGAAAAATAAGGACCCTCTTTGGTAGGAAGGTAACAGGGCTCTGTATGCCTTCGGCATTGAGTCATGCCAGCCACATGACCACAGAGACGTCTTCGGACAGTGCTGGCTCTTAGGCTTTGAAACAGAGATGAGCACCGCCCCCTAGAGTCAGGAACGACTACCACATATGTGCAAGTCCTTTACCTCTACCTTTACAGGATATGGACATCCAGAAAATGGACTGCAAAAAGAATTACAAAACTCTACAATAAAATGAAACATGAGCCTAGGATTTTGACTTTTTAAGAGCAAAGCCTACATAAGGGATTTTCTGGAAGTTACTCCTCCAGCAGAGCTAATGGCAAGTTATTGAACCACAATATTGTGAAAACCCTAGGCCATGTAGGATATGTAGGTTGCTCAATGCAAAGATGCCACTTTAAAATAAAATGTGCTCTGATCCCATTGTACTCTGGATGAGAACTCAACTCTATATTCAGTTTGAACATTGAGAATTCTTTGTCTGAAAAGTACCACGCTCTAGTCTTGATCCTGGGACATTGGCACCTGAGTTGAAAAGCCTAGTTTTTGTCATTTGTCTTAACAATATTTAATTGTACGAAGGTGACATCAAGTCAGAATTAATGTTTGTCTTGATTATGCATTCAAACTCATTTTAATGTAGCCTCTTTGTAGGTATCAGACCCCCAATGGCAATTCTTCCAAGCTGAGTTCTCTATTATTTCACACCATAGACAAAATTTTGCCAGACTAAAGACTTTACTATCTGCATTGACAATATACTTTGTGAACCGTTAGGCAGAGGCTGTTTTCACCCTCTTTCTCTCACACATGATATCTGGGCTGAGTTGCCTCTTACTCCTCTGGAATTCACTCCCTCCCTCTTGGATATCCACCTCCTCACTATGTTCCATTGTATTAAGGCACTTAAAGGCCAAGTGTGGCCTTCAACTAAGGAAATATCATTCAGCTGGCTCAAAAATAGGAGCACTATATCGGTGCAGGAAATATTGTGACAACCACTAGAGATGGAGTCCCTGTGGATTTTACTCTGCTAGTCATTGCTGACTATAGGGAGCAGTGCTTGTCTCCATTTCAAGGCCATTGAGCTAACACTGTCAAAAATATTTCCGCCGTCATGTAGCCAGCATGATGACACTGAGTGCTGTTATGTTTCCCACCACACTGGTACCTATTGATCTACTTGCATTTGCATGCTTTCAAACTGCTGGGTGGGCAGGAGCCAGGGTGAGGATGGGAGCTTGCCCATCCTGGAGTTCAGGTCTTGAACCTGGGCTGCTGGCTTTCCAGATGGCAAGTTAATGTTTGAACCCCTGAGCCACCGAGCTACCCTAGCCACTAGATGGTAGGAAAATAAATCCAGAAATGGTTTCCCTGCCATCTGCTGGCCAGCTAAATTGTAGCCCAGATGGCTCAAGTAGTCTTCCCCTACAGTTGCAGGAAGCATACTTTCTCAGTTTGTCTTAGCAGTGCTCCAGACTAAACCTGGGAATTTCCGCAGGCAGAAAAGATATTCTGCTATCGAAGTATTGCCGTTCCCATTTCTTTCACTGAAATCTCATGGGGCAAATTACTGCCATAAATTTTCTGGCCAAATTTATACCATTCTAACTAAACCAGTGCAATTTAATACAGATTCGATCAATATCAAATCAAATACCCCGCTTTTCTTCTTTCTTTCTCTACCTTCACTCCCCACCACTAGTTATTTTCATTGTTTTATTGTATATAAATCCTTGTTTCAAGGCAATTTCTGCATAATTCAGTTGCGACAAAGTTTTTTTCCTACTCTTGAGTTTGCTGTAACTCTCATGTTTCATGCAGTATTCTTTCCCTATCATTTCACATCATTCTTCCCTTGAGCTTCACTTCTAGCCTTCTGCAGCAAAGAGGACGCATTTTCATGAAAATATGAATAGGAACTGTAGGTGTTACCATTTAACTGCCTTTTTACATACATACATACATACATACATACATACATACATACATACATACATACATACATATTTAGTGTCACAACCCCTGGTAAGCCCCAATTATGGGAGGAAGCTAACTGCTTCCATCATCTGTCAATAGGATCCCAGTAAGGGTATGGCTAGCTGATGAGAGCTAAATAGCTTGAAATAGATCTATACTAGTCTCCCTTTATTTATTTATCAGCACAAATAAAAACACAAATATAACAAAGGCAACAGTAAAAATATTGGGTTTCTGTCGTGATGGACTCTTGTGACGAGCCGATTGACAGATGATGGAAGCAGTTAGCTTCCTCCCATAATTGGGGCTTACCAGGGGTTGTGACACTAAATATATACCTTCTTCCCTGGCTTCAGCTGATAAGGAGGAGACCTGTGACTTATGGCTAAGACGTTTGCCTAAGATGCAATACAGCACAGGTTCGAATCCCAGTAAGGGTATGACTAGCTGATGAGAGCTAAATAGCTTGAAATAGATCTATACTAGTCTCCCTTTATTTATTTATCAGCACAAATAAACACACACACACACACACACACACACACACACACATATATATGGGATTCGAACCTGTGCTCTATTGCCTCCCAGGCAGGGAGTTAACCATTTGAGCTACAGAGAACGACTCCTTTTATCAGCCAGCCAGGGTGGGAGGTATATACTTAAAGTCACAACCCCTGGTATGCCCAAGTGTGGGAGGAAGGTCACACTTCCACTCTCTGTCATTAGGCTCGTCACAAGAGTCCATCCAGACAGAAACCCAATATTTTTACTGTTGCCTTTTGTTATATTTGTGTTTTTATTTGTGCTGATAAATAAATAAAGGAAGACTAGTATAGATCTATTTCAAGCTATTTAGCTCTCATCAGCTAGCCATATCCTTACTGGGATTCGAACCTGTGCTCTATTGCCTCCCAGGCAGGGAGTTAACCATTTGAGCTTAAAGTCACAACCCCTGGTATGCCCAAGTGTGGGAGGAAGGTCACACTTCCACTCTCTACTGAATACATACATACATACATACATACATACATACATACATACATACATACATACATACATACATAATCTGTCTGTCTGTCTGTCTGTCTGTCTGTCTGTCTGTCTATCTATCTATCTATCTATCTATCTATCTATCTATCTATCTATCTATCTATCTATCTATCTATCTATCTATCTATCTATCTATCTAGGCTTTGGAGAACCCTGGCTATTTCTGATGCATCTTTAAAAGTCATTAAGACATCCACAATATTTTAAATTTAATGAAAGGAAGCTTGCATTTTAAGTTTCAATTCGGTACAGAAAGATATAATAGGAAAGATGCTCTTACTCTTGTCTTACTTACAAAACTGCTTTTCTACATGCTAGACAGAAATACAGTGCAGGTAATCCTTGATCTATGACCAAAATTGAGCCCCAATTTTCCGCTACTAAGCAAGGCACTTTTTAAGTGAGCCGGGCTCCATTTTGTGACCCTTTTTGCCATTGTTGTTAAAGCAAATGATTGCCATTGTGAAGTGAATTGTGTGCTCATTAAGCTAATCCAGCTCCCCCCCCCCATTGACTTTGTTGGAAGCCAGTTGGAAAGGTTACAAAGGCATGGATACAGGCCAGTTGCCAAGCACCTGAATTTTGATCATATGACTATGGAGTTGCTGCAGTGGCCATAGTAAAAAAAAAAAAAGGTTCACAAGTCCCTCTTGAAAAAAGTGAAAATGCTATTGAATATGCTATCGTAATAGTCACCAAATAAATGGCTGTGAGTCAAGGACTATCTCACAGGGCTGTGAGACTCTAAATGAGCAGTGAGAACAGCAGTGAGATCCTAGAATACCCCTTTGTTGCTTTTTAGAAAGAAACGGTTGGAGATCCAACCATTAAAGAAATTAATTAGGACAACTCAGTTCAATCCACCTTCAACCATATAACTCACAGAATAATTCCAGGCTAATCACTATCTCTCACCTCTTTCTATAGATAACTACACTGTAAAGACAGATGTTACAGCCAAGTCACCATCCTATCCTGGGGCTATTAGATGATGACAATCTTTAAGGATCTTTAGACCTTTCTTCCTTGCGGATTCAGATCAAGATGGCGCAACCTATGGCTGCCAAGTTCCCTGTTGCAACCCTCTCTGTTCATGATTCCTGGAAAAAAAACTGACAGCATTTCTTTCCCCTGCTATCTTGAAATAAGCTGTGAAAGAAGCAGACAAATCAAAGGATATGGTGGAGTTTGTAGAGGGTATGAATCTTCCCAGTCTCTAAAACAATACCATGGACTCCTGATCTATGAAGCCACTGTCTATATTTCACGAAGGAGGAAAGGGCGTGTTCCCTGTGAGTCAAGAAGGACTCCACTGATTGGATCTTAATCCACAAATTCATGTCAGCAACAAGTCAGGAAGCTGTGTCAGCAATATCTCATTTCATGACAAGAGTTTGAATCCTCAGTGCAGTTTTCTTTGGTCTGGATTCCTCCTCCCTTGCTTATACTTTGAGGATATATTTGCCTGGCTCCTTGGATTCTTAGTAGTTCAGCACTTCTAAAAGATGTCAGATTATTCAACAACACGTGACTGAAGCAATCCATGGCTTAAGACAGGGGTGTCAGACCCATGTCATCAGCCGAGGTGGCGCAGTGGTTAATGCAGCACTGCAGGCTACTTCAGCTGACTGCAGTTCTGCAGTTCTGCAGTTCGGCTGTTCAAATCTCACCGGCTCAGGGTTGACTCAGCCTTCCATCCTTCCGAGGTGGGTAAAATGAGGACCTAGATTGTTGTTGGGGGCAATATGCTGACTCTGTACAATGCTTAGAGAGGGCTGAAAGCCCTATGAAGTGGTATATAAGTCTAACTGCTATTGCTATCACAGCGGCATCATGTGACGTATTGGGACTTCCCCCCGTTTGCTAAACCAGGCATGGGTGTGGCCAGTGCATGATGCATCTGACACACAGGCCACAAGTTTGACAGCCCTGGCTTAAGAGAATAAAGGAATGCACCCATTGAGTTATGAGTATAAAGAGGAGCTGAAAAGGGAGAACTATATGCATTGTTTTGATTTGAGCACTTGGGAGAAGAAGCCATTTTAACTCACTTTGAGTTCTGAAAGAAAATGTGAAATCTGAGTTTAAGAAATAAGTAGGTAGGGGGAAGGAGACAGCTACAGAGAAACCAACTACAAAAGGGAAAAATGATCAACTTTATTTTACCTGTGATGACCTGGGCAAGGCACAGAGGCAACACAACCAGCTCCAACTTTCCCCCCAAATGCTCCCACATTTATGGCAAATCTGTGAGCAAACACTTCCAGCAGCCTCTGGCTATAAGTAGACCAGCAAAACCCTGTTAGCATGATGACTTCAAGGTAAGAAGTCCAGTGAGGCAAAGGAACAAGGCAGCAAGAAAGCAAGAAGTCCAGCAAACTCCAGACACAACGCCACACAAAACTCCCCTCCAATTCAATGCTTGTTCCTGACAAGTGCCTCTCCCTCAAATTCTCCTTGAATCTCAGTCTCTTATTGTGAAGAGGGGTGGGATGCTCTTCTCCTAAGTCATCAGGTCAGCTTAAACTGCTCCAGTCTTCTCTCCACTCTCCATGCACAAGGATCAGGAGGGGGTGGTCCTTGCTTGTCACCTGAGCTCTGTAGCTCCTCATTTCCACTGCCTGCCCTCTCTTCCTCTCTCTCAAACCGGCACCTGTTCTTCCCTACTGGCAAGCCATCTGAGACCCAAGGGAAACAGCGCTGCCTCATCCTGCTCCTCCCCGCATTCCTCCAGAGCAAACAAGGCTGCCCTCTTGACCTCCATTGGTCCCAATTCTGGTTTGTCCTCCTCTGCAGACTCAGGCACTGACTGGGCCATGACATTACCATTACAAATAATTCACTGGTTCATGAAGCTATGGTAAGACCTAGCTGAATTATTATAGAAAATAATTCAGTTGTCTGCAAGTTGCCCACCACAGTCAAAGACAAGAGGTCATAGAGTAAAACAGAGCAACTTGACGTCTTCACTTTTAGAAGTGAAGCATCTCTAAAGAAGTGTTTTGCATAAAATGTTGCACCATACAAATGCACTGAAAGCAAAGGATCTTGATCACCTCCAGAAATGAAGTTGAAAAAATTAGGATGAAATAAGATCACTTTCTTTCCTGGGAATTCATTTCAAGACTTCAGTAGCTTAAGATGTTCTAAAAGTGTAGGATTTTAAATCAGGGATAAATGGCACTCAATATATGGGGAAATGATTGATTGATTGATTGATATGACTCTTAGGAATCATATAGTTAATTTTTCCCCAGATAATCTCTCTCCATTCTAGTCTTTAAGGATTTTCAGTAGTTCATTTGTTGCAGTCCAAAAGAGTTTAATAAGTACTTTCTTACCTTTGCTGTGCAGCAAGACAGCATAATCGATAATAAACATTGCTTGATAACAAAAAATGAAAATGGAGAATATAATCTCACTGCAACTAGAAAAAGTTTTACCAACCTTGTGGATTTGTTGAATTGTTACCGTACAAAAACTGTCCGATCGAATAGTATGATTTTCCAATTTACCAGATGTTATCAATATTATCATTTGTTGCTATTGTAATCAAGTCCATCCATCTGGCTTCTGATGATCTGCTTCTTGCCTTTCTTTCAATCTACTCCAAGGAGCAAAGTCTTTGTCCAAATATATTAATTTGAGCCTTGTCATCTGGGCACAGGTGAGAAGGCTGCCTTGATTTGTTCTATGATCCATTTGTTTAATTTCCTGGCCATCCATGGCATTCTCAAGAATTTCCCCAACATCAAAGTTGAAGAAGGTCAATATTCTTTCCATCCTACTTCTTCAAAGTCCAATTTTGCATCAACTGAGGATCACAAAGAAAATCGTTGCCTCAACAATTCTGACATTGGTAGGCATAAATACATCTTGGCATTTCAATATCTTTTCCCCCAAAGACTCCATTACTACTTTATCAAATGCTAATCTGCCACATATTTCTTGACTGCTAGTTCCTTTATTTATGATAGTCAATCCTAAAAGATGAAAACTAATCAGCTCCTATCCTGTTTACATGTTTTGCATGAAAACAATGAAATGTTCTGATATTTCCATTTTCCTGAGGACATTCAGCTTGACATAGATGATATAAAGGATGTGATTATTATTATACAATTGTATCACAGCGGCCAGTTGTTTCGCCGGATTTGGCATTGGTTACTAGTCAGGCCCCACCCAGGGCCTAGGACGTCGTAACGTATTTTCTTAATATGCGTGCAGATCCAAGCAGTGCGGCTTTTTGCATTTGACTGATGGTGATTTTGTCAATTTTTAACTGTTTTAAATGTAATTCCAGTGCTTTTGGAATAGCACCCAGTGTGCCAATTACCACTGGAATTATCACTGCTGGTTTGTGCCATAATCGTTGAATTTCTATTTTTAAGTCCTGGTATCTTGCGATTTTTTCATGTTCCTTCTCGGCAACCCTGCTATCACCTGGTATTGTGATGTCTATGATTGTGACCTTATTTTTCTCAACCAGTGTGATGTCTGGTGTATTATGCACCAGTATTTTGTCGGTTTGTATACGGAAATCCCACAAGATCTTGACCATCTGATTTTCGGTGACTTTTTCAGGCTGATGTTCCCACCAGTTTGTTGCTGTTTTAATATTATAATTTTTGCACAAATTCCAATGGATCATTTGTGCTACTGAATTGTGCCGCAATTTATAATCAGTCTGTGCGATTTTTTTACAGCAGCTGAGTATGTGATCAACAGTTTCATCAGCTTCTTTGCAAAGTCTGCATTTGGCATCATCAGAGGATTTTTCGATTTTGGCCTTAATGGCATTTGTGCGGATAGCTTGTTCTTGCGCAGCCAGGATTAGTGACTCTGTTTCTTTCTTTAATGTACCTGTTGTTAACCATAACCAAGTTTGTTCACTGTCCACTTTATCTTTTATTTTTTCCAGAAATTGGCCATGCAGTGCTTTGTTCTGCCAACTCTCCATTCTTGATTTTATCACATCTTTTCTGTATTCTTGTTTCATCTGTTGGACCTTCAATAGATTTTTGTTCTTTACTTCGATTAATAGATGTACTTGACTTTCTTTTAAATAATTAGCCAGTGCATGTTTTTCTTCGAGGTTTTTTTTTATGGGGCCAGGTTGCCAACCTTCCTCCTTTCTTATCCGGGCTTGGGACTGGCAACGGCAGAGTTTGGGACCAGCAACGGCGGAGTTTGGGACCGGCAACGGTGGAGTTGTTGTTGTTGTTGTTGTTGTTGTTATTATTATTATTTACACTGAAGATGACAATTAATTTTATTGTACGAGGTGCAATGGCAATAAAGTAAACAATTTAAATAAAGATCTTTCAATTGTCACATTGATTTCTCTTGGATATATTTTTTTTAGCATGCATCAATAATAATGTCTCTTGAACCTCAGCATTTTCTAAAACCCGTAGCAGTTCCATTTTCTTGTAGGGTTTTAATTTGTGTTGGTCCCATTTACTTTTCAAAATATAGTTCACCTAACTTGTCAGTCAAAGGCCAAGTGGAGTTCTTGGCCCAAGAATGTTGTTCACTCATTTCTTAGAACAACTAACTGTACTTTTTATGTTTTTGCTCATTTATTTAGGTAGCTTCTCATTACCTGCCTTAACTGTGGGACTATGGAGTGCAAGTCAGTATCTTTCCTACCAACAATTCTAAGGGTATTCAAACAATGACCTCAGGATTGTATCAATAAACCAATTGTAAGCAACCTCCAAACTAATTGATTAACTTCAGTAGAAGACCATATGAATTTTGAAACAGTGAATTGGGGGGGGGAAATGATGTGATTTACAAGGATAATATTTCTGTTTTAGCAATATACTAAGTTAGCTCAGGACTGATAAGCGTACCTACTAATTACTTTCTCCAGACACTCTCTATTGTCCACCATGTCATCAGGCCCTTTAGAAGGTAATCACTTAGTCTTATCACAATTTTGTTAGCAGTTCCTTTTTTTTTTCTTCATAAGTCAGGAGGCCCACTGGGAAAAAAGTTTTACGATAGTCTGTATTACAATACAGACTGTATTGTTCAATAAAAACAAAAGTATGAAGCTAAATGGGGTGAATTCAGCTCTCCCACTTGCTTGGAAGAGCTGCCTAGCACATGCTGAGACCATTGAAAAGCTTTCTGGTTTTAACTGTAGTTTTTAAGTGAGCAGACATCAACATCTGATTACGTTTGAAATCATACAATTTCCCCACTTGTTTGTCTATCAGCACTCCATCTAACCTCAGGATAAACTAACTCTTAGTACTCTAAAAAAATTAAAATTTCAACCCTAAAAAAGACTACTCTGTAGCACATCAGTTATATTTTCAACTCACACTATACTACAAGGTACTACTTCCTCTCTTCTTCTTCCTCCTCCTCCTCCTCCTCCTCCTCCTCCTCCTCCTCCTCCTCCTCCTCCTCCTCCTCCTCCTCCTCCTCCTCTTTTCCTGTCTTACTAGTCTATATACATGTATTTTCTTCTTTTGTTAGCAAAGCTGTTCGGACCCCCCTTCTCCGTCCAGGAACGAAAGCAAAACAGACGTACAAAAGAATGTTTTAATCAGTCCAAGCTCATGTTGGCTGCAAGCCCAAATAAACAAAGATAATAGCTCTGGCAGAAAGTCCTATAACTCATACAACACTGCAAACCGGCTTCTCTATCTCAAGCCACTTATCCAAGTTGGCTTCTCCTGGTTTGTAAACACGAACGAGAACAAGAACGAGAACGTTGACTTCTGCAACCAGGGCGTGGCACCAGCAGTCTCTTTTATCATCAGGGGGGGATCTTGATCAGCATCAGCTGTTCGTAATCACCTCCTGTAGTTACTCCATTGTTCTTTACGCCGAATAGCCCTGCGCCTGCATGCATCCTGATACAACTCCCAAATGCTTTCCTGAACATTCCCTTTGATCCCATGCTTTGCCGCCACCTGGTGGCCAACCAGTCTCTCCTCACCCTGCTCGGAGTCGACACCCTGTCCAGGGTCCTCCACCTCCTCCAAGGCCGACTCATAAGACCCCTCATTGTCGGAGTCTGGCGGCAGCTCCAATGGCTTCTGCCGGGCCACAACACAAAGCTATCATTTGCTTGTTTATGTATTTGGTCATTTGTATCCCACCTTTAATATTTTAAAAAATAATTGAAGGAATGAACATACCAAACACACATTCTTTCTCCTATTTTCCCTATAACGATAATCCTGTGAGATGTTTGAGGTAAAAGAGAGAAAGTGATTGACCCAAGGTCACCCAGCTGGCTTGCCTAGCTAAATTGGGACTAGAATTTACGGTCTCCTGGTTTGTAGCCTGTTGCCTTAACTACTAGACCAAACTGGCCCAAATTTGTTAACCCATTAATTCTCCAATGAACCTCATCCTGCTGTTTGGGAAGAGTTACTTGCAAAAAAAGGAGCATACAGTGGTTGTGTCTGAGCATGAATTTTTTTAAGCAAAAGTGTAACGTTCCGTTATAGCAAATTTTTGAATCGTCTTATGGTCATGCCAGAATATAATTGTCTTATGCTATCAGTACTATAGCTAGAAGGCAGAAAACAACAGTTTTAACTTTAGGACATCCTCTGCTAAAGCAATCCAAAGTTCCTTCAACCTTGTGATCCACCAAGTAGGTAGCATCCTTATGGTTAATAACCATGGTTCTATTTTTACAGGATGCTTAGCCAAAACATTGTGGGCTGTCCTCTGATACCGCTAGATGAAATTGTTAGGGTTCGCTGCCTTAGAACAATGAGGAAAATCCTCATGGACGACTCACACCCTGGCCAGCACTTCTTTCCCTTCTACCATCGGGAAGGAGATATAGAAGCATAGCCAGCTGTACAAACAGGCTGAAGAACAGTTTTTATTCATGGGCTGCCAGACTCCTGAATGCAAAATAACATCATAACTATGTAGTATGGTGCACTTGCAGGGCCGGTGCAATGTATAACATGTTCACACTGGTGCAATAGAACTGGGTGTTAATATCATTTTTTGGGTTAAGGATGTTCTGTCTTAACTGTGAGTTGTATTGTGTTGAGGGGGGGATGCACTGAGGGAGCTCAACAGTGGTGGGTTTCAAAAAAAATTCGAACCTACTCTGTGGGTATGGCTTTCTTTGTGGGAGTGGCTTGCCAGCCATGTGTTTTCTTTCTTTCTTTCTCTCTCTCTCTTTTTCCTTTCTTTTGTCTCTCTGTCCCTTTTTCCTTTTTTTCTTTCATCTCCCTCTCACTTTTTCTTTCTTTTTTCTTTCTTTTTCTTTATTTCTTCTTCCTTTCTTTCTCTTTCTCTTTCTCTCTGTGTGAGTCTGTCTGTCTGTCTGTCTGTCTGTCTGTCTCTCTCTCTCTCTCTCTCTCTCTCTCTCTCTCTCTCTGTGTGTGTGTGTGTGTGTGTGTGTGTGTGTCAGTGGTGGGTTTCAAAAAAATTTGGAACCTCTTCTGTAGGTGTGGCCTGCTTTCCGGGTCCACTGGTGGAACCTCTTCTAACCGGTTCGGTTGATTTGACAAACCGGTACTACCGAACTGGTGCGAACTGGTAGGAACCCACCTCTGGAGCTCAACCCAATCTCATTGTACATAGGTTGTGCACTGACAAATAAATAGTTATTATTGGAAGAAATGCAAAACTCCAAACATTAATGGTGTCCCCACTCAGAAAAGAGAAATGAATATGAGGAGAGTTTGCTTTGAAATGAATTCTAGATTTCTTCAGCATCTGCAATTGTGTCTATTTACATGCAGTGGTGGGTTTCAATTTTTTTTAGAACCTCTTCTGTAGGTGTAGCCTGTTTTGTGGGAGTGGCTTGTTGGCCATGGGACTGGGTGAGAGTGGCTTGCTGGCCATGTGACTGGGCGTGGTCAACTTGTAAAATGTGGTGAAACTCACTTAACGCACTTGCTTAGCAACCAAAATGTTGGCTCAGAAACTCTGGCATTTGAAGCAGACAAGTCTTAAAGCTGTCAAGTTACAAGACCCTTGCATCCTTAAGCCTTTAGAAAAATAACCCCAGGAGTGTTCAGACTTGACAGCTTTAAGACTTGTGGACTTCAACTCCCAGAATTCCTCCTCTCGCTCTTCATCTTGATGATGTGCAGACGGGCGGGGGGAGGGAGCTGGAACCGGTTCTAAATGGCACTGTAGATTTGTGGAACCTCTTCTATAGAAGAGGTTAGAACTGGCAGGAACCCACCCCTGTTTACATGGCTCTGTTGGACAGAGTATAGAAAAAAATAGAAGTGAAATTATGAAAAATAAATTTGTATCTACTTGCCAGTGGTGGACCCCTACCGGTTAGGACTGGTTTGGCTGAACCAGTAGTAACTTAGCAGCCTGGGTCACTGGAACCAGCAGCAACCCAGGTTTGCCACACCTCTGAACCAATTCTCCTGTTTTGTTTTGTTTTTTTGCTTCTGCACATGCACAGAGCATTTTTAGATGTACTGTGCCTGCGCGTGCAGCACGCATCAAAAATAGCAGCTGCCGGAACCCATCCTTGTTCCTTGCCTGTTATAAAACAATTAAATTGCCACATCACATGTGTCCTATCAGCTTCTTTGAGCATGCTATACATTTTGACAAATCAACAATCCACAAGCCAAGCAGCTTAATTGCATTTTATCCAGCATTGCATGCTCCCTTCTAACCGAAAAGAAAGTCTAGATTGTAACCTGATCCTTGGCTTCACATCAAAGTATTATATTGCACTCCTGAACAACATAGAGATGAGCTCTTTGCTATTGGTAAATATTAGTCTACTAAATATTCTAATGTCCTTTGGCTTCCTACTCTGTTGTGTTTTAGTCTTCTCACATTCCTTTCTCTCTTTCTTCCTCCCACACAGTAGTAGCCAATATAAACTCCAGACAATATAAATTGATTGTCTCTTTCATAATATTGTTAGAGAACATGACCTGGTAATTTTGAAAAGGTATCAAGAAGAGAAAAAGAAAAGAAAAGAAAACCTGGGCATTTTTAATTAACTTTAATGGTATTTGCAAAAGTGTTCCTCCTTAACCTATGTTGCATGGCTCACCCAGAGCACCCTAAAAACATTTTCCTTGCCTTGAATCATGATGTTCTTTTAACATTTTTGGTAACAATCAAATAATAATTTATTTTATATGAATGGGAGAAACATATACATAAAGATTCAGTTATTCATTCAGATGAATTGAATTAAGTAAGTACTCCAGACTACTTCCCATGATCAATAGAAACAATTATTCTCTGATATTACAGAATATGGGGAAATACTGGGTTAGGATAAAGTTAGACTCTTTCATTCTTAGCTAGATAAAGTTTATATTTATAAAGTTATCTCTATCTCCATCATCTCTATCTTTATCGTCTCTATCTTTATCATCTCTATCTCTATCATCTCTATCACTGTCTCTATTTATTGCATGGAGAGATTTAAATAAACAGACCTTCTCATAATCAAAATATGAAGGTGCACAATCAAGGAGGAATCTCTCTAGTCAATTCCGCTACTAATTTTTGTCCTAAGTGGACAACAGCTAAACATCTAGAGCAGGGCTGTTGAATTCCTGACCCACGGGCTGGATGCATCTCGCACTGGCCACACCCATGCCCAGTTTAGTGGGGGGTGGGAAGTCCTGATACTCCACATAATGCCACCGTGACAACGTGAGTTTGACACCCCTGATCTAGAGATAACTCAATAAGACTGAGAAACTTTGCTTATGGCCTTTGAAAGGAAGTCTACATGCAAAATACAGAAATGAAAAAGGACAATAATAATGCTGTCAGGTTTGAAAACAATGAAGAAAGGTGATCCATTCAGAAGATGCTTTCCACAGCTCTCAATGGTGAATTTTCTTGCTTCTTTATTTCTTCTATTAGGCCCAGTATCCCTCTGGGGGAACTTCCCACCCCGGTTGTGTTACTATTATTTCTGTTACTTTGGCTAAAAGTAGAACTTGTGGAACTCTTTATCAATTTGTTTGCTGGTCCTCAACAACCTACTTCCCCAAATTGTTGGTGGCACAAAGATTGCATGTGTGGATAGGAACTGATGCTTCTGTGTGCTGCATATCAAAGCTGGAGAAGAAATCTACATCCTGCTTGGGAACAGCCCCACAAACAAGATTTACATGGGCATGTTCCTTTTTTGGGAAATAGACATCCCCAGATGTCCATGGCTCAGCGTCATGAGAGGGGACGGGGCTTCTTAGATGGCTGTTTCTAGTGAATGTTAGAACCATAGGTCTTGGTTAGACTGAATGAAAGGACAACAAACAAACCACTCAATTGGGATTGTGCTGGCACAAATCAGAAAACATCACTGTGGAAGTGGAGCTGAACGTGCCTGCATCCTGTATACTGTTTACTGTTTATTAGGATTTGTATGCCGCCCACTCTCGAGAGACTCAGGGCGGCTTACAGATAAACAGGGAGGGGGGAACATATAAAAATTAAAAAGAACAGACATTAAAATTGCACAATATTCATGTAGCTTAGGATGGGGCTGGATGAAATCAATAGCCCCAGGCCTGCTGGAACAGCCAGGTCTTAATCGCTTTGTGGAAGGCCGGAAGAGTAGTAAGGGTCCGGATCTCCATGGGGAGATCATTCCATAGGGCCGGAGCTGCTAGAGAGAAGGCCCTCCCCCGGAGAGTCACCAGCCAACATTGACCAGCAGATGGAATCCGGAGGAGGCCTAATCTGTGAGATCTTATAGGTCTCTGGGAAGTAAATGGCAGGAGGCGGTCTCTCAGGTAGCCAGGTCCTAAACCATGTAGGGCTTTAAAAGTAACGACTAGCACCTTGAAACATGTCCAGAGACCAATGGGAAGCCAGTGCAGCTTGCGGAGGATGGGTGTAACATGGGTGTACCTAGGTATCCCCACAATCGCTCGTGCGGCTGCATTCTGGACTAACTGAAGTCTTCGAACACTCTTCAAGGGCAGCCCCATGTAGAGCACATTACAGTAATCCATCCTTGATGATGATGTTCATCCATCGTGTTCGAAGAGGACCTTGACATCTAACAGGTTGTGGCTGTCCAAAATGTGTCTGGTAAGGCCTATATGGGCACAAAATGTTCTGCCACATGTCGGGAAGATATGTGTGGGCACCATTGTTGCAGCATTTGCAGCTCTGGCTTTGCAGAGTGCCCGCTTCTCTTGTGCTATGGTTCTCTTTCTGTCCTCAGCCTTTGGTGGATCAGCGTGCGCCATGTCAATTGATTTTGTGCCAGGGTTTCCCAGGAGGAGTTGTCAATTTCCAGGAACTTGAAGGAGGCGTTCAATGTCCATCCTGGATAAGGTAAGTTAGCACCATCTATTCAAACCCCCCCAATGAATCTGCTGAAGCATATCCTGCCTACGGAAGGTGGAAAGAACCCCATGACTTCACTGAGGAGTTTCTTATGGAGGCAGACAAGTAACGAGACCATTTTGGAAACCGCGGCAGATATATCTAGGAACTTTGGAAGATTTTTTGGGCAACCCGCCAGCTTTTCTCATACGTCAAAGTTTTTTTTTGTAATTTCCCTACAGAAATCAGTAGTAATAAATGAATAATAATGTCACAATTCTACAGCGATTAATTATATGCCAGGAATGGAAAGGTACATCTCCATTTCTAATGCAGAGTGTTACTTTCGGCATTTTCCCCTTAAAAAAAAGGCTGTATTTTTTAAAAAAAACAAAAACCCTGCAGTCTTCCTTTCCCAGTGTTGTTTTCTGTTCAGTAGCAGAATCGTGTCTCCCTTAACTCATGATACATATGAATGGTCCAATCTCTTTGGATTCAGCCCCTTATTCATCTTAACTCTAAAGTGGAAAGGTTCATAAACCAGATAAAGAATTGTGTTGCTGCTCTCAAACACTCTTCCCCCCTCCACCAAAAAAAAGTGTTCCGTAGAATTTTCAAGCGTGTTTAAGAGTTCCACACAGTTGCTCTAGGGAATGCATACATGATCATCTCCTTTTCTTGCTGTCAATCAGTTTGTTATAGTTTCAGATTTTCCTTGGGCACTGTAGATAAAAAAATGAGCTCTTAAGGAATAAATACATATGTATGATATTAAAAATTGATGCCCCAATACTGAGGCAGACTATTAAAAATGCACAGAGGGAGGGAGGAATCAGCATTCCCGGCTCTCAAAGACAAATGGGTCATAGGAGTTGACAGTCTCAATAATTTCCATACAGTGCTAGGCTGGTACTGTATAGATTTCATACCTCTCCTTTGCTCAGGAGGATTGCAAAACAACTGCAAAGTGTGCCTTAATTCCAAACTCCAAGGTTTTCCCCCACACACACCTGTCCGTTCACAATATTTAAACTTTGACATGTTTTTTAAATGCTGAAGTATCCTGGGCTTAAGATGAGGCCAATTTATCTTTGCAGTAACTTCATGTCCGCCTAGTTTCAAAAGAGTTTTTGGTTCTATTTTTAATTAGCAAGGAGTATTGTGTATAATTACAGCATTTTTTTCCCCTCTTCCCATCATGCTGCGCTGCCTGGAAAATATTGCGGAATCTTTCTATTTCCAGGCTGGATGTTCCAATTCTCTCTTTCTCTCTTTTTTCCCCCCTCTTTCCTTATCATTTGGACTTTTTTTTGAATAAGCCAAGCTTATTCACATCTCCAATACAATGGGAGCAATATTCAGTGATCCAGCTCCAGCCGTATCCAGATGGATTAAAATATCTAACATTATTTGCTCAATCTTCAATTTGCTTTTATCTGCTCAAACACCGACGAGTCTTTGGGCTAAAAAAAGAGAGAGGGGGAAGAGATTCTGCACACAATTCTGGTGTGCAGAATCCACTGGGAACGGGAAAGGGAGGGAAACAGCATATTTTTTAATTTCTCTTCTAATGATTCCAACAAAATGGAATATAACCCACCCAGGTTCTTGCAGGCTGATTTAAATGAGTTTAATGCAGACCTGGGATAGATGGCAATTATTATTCATAATTTCAGTCGACATTGCATATCTGCTATGTGTTCCATTTTTAGATTAACCAAAGACTTAAAAATAGATATTCTGATATAAGTTTTAAGGATTCTGGTACATTATTCAGACTTAGCCACAGATGTTGCTCTGATGTAACAGGTACGTTCTTGGCATTTCCCCATTTTTTTTAGTACTTTACAAGGCTGACTGTGTGAGCAAAAGTAGATTTAATTCCTCCCCGTGTCTGTGCCTTGGGGATTCTATTTTACATTTGAAGTTAGTAGAAGGTCAGCATTCAGAGCAATGGTTGGAGAGTCAAAACAAATATTTGCATAAAAGATTTTGCTTCCAGGTGTCTGTAAGGCTGTGATTGAAGCAGTTTGTTTGTGCAGCTCTGAAAGGGGACATCAGCACTGGGTTATTAGAGATACAAGTAGAGAGAAAGAGGAGAGAAGAGAAGAGAAGAATATTCTGTTAAGGGGAGGCAAAACCACTAACTACCAGTATATGCCTGTCTATTGCAAAGTCCATCAAGGAATATTTATATATTACAACATTGAAACTGTTGATAATTTAAAAATATCTGCACCAATCTCTACAGTTGCAGGCCAAGAATTGAACACGGATCACGTGTGCTCTTCCTCTTTGCCAGGGAAACTTTTTCAGCATTTATTTTTTTATTTTATTTTTTTAGACTTATATACCGCTTCATAGGGCTTTCAGCCCTCTCTAAGCGGTTTACAGATTTTTTAGCAAATTGAGTCAGCAACTTGCCCCCACAGTCTGGCTCCTCATTTCACCCACCTCGGAAGGATGGAAGGCTGAGTCAACCTTGAGCCGGTGAGATTTGAACTACTGAACTGCAGATAACAGTCAGCTGAAGTGGCCTGCAGTACTGCACCCTAACCACTGCGCCACCTCGGCATCAAATTCAGATTTATTAATTTTGATGCCTAGCAGATTGGTTGAAAGTCTATGGAAATTTTCAATCATCCAGGTTATGGTTGTCCCCAAAGGTGCTCTTTTCAGGAGGCAACTGAACTTTCGTGTTTTTTCTTTGAAGACATTTTACTTCTCATCTAAGAAGCTTCTTCAGCTCTGGGTGGTGGGGAATGGAAGGATTTATATTCCTTGGTCACTTGGAGGTTTCTCTCTGTCCTCAGGGTCACCTGAGTAGTGGAAATGGGTTTGGAGCCTTGTTGGCTGCAGGATGTTTTCTGTCCTGTGTCCCTTCCCTTTGAACACACAGGCCCAGGCTGTTGGGGATGAGTCTGTGTTGTCTGCATCTCAAACCAAAGTGCAAATGATTCCTGTGGTCTGCAATTTTATTGCTAGAAATCTGTTCATACTCCCACACCATTCGAAGGATGTTCATCCCAAAGTGAATAGGTAAAAGTCTACAGAGGTTCTCAGTCTTCCAGGTCATGGTTGATCCAAAGGTGCTTTTTCAGGAGGCAACTGGACTGTTTTCTTTTTTCTTTGAAGACATTTCGCTTCTCATCCAAAAAGTTTCTTCAGCTCTGACTGAATGGTGGGGAATGGAAGGATTTATATTCCTTGCAGGCAGCTGGTCATTTGCATACTTTTAGAGAGTCATTGAGGCCACTTGGAGGTTTATCTCTGTCCTCAGGGTCACCTGAGTAGTGCAAATGGGTGTGGAGTCAGATTGGTTGAAATTCAACACCTATGCCCCAAATTAAGAATGACCATGGCTGCACTGGCTGTATTGATTTCAGATTGTGGGAAATGAAGTGTAGTACCATTTAGAAGGAGGAACTAAAGGATGGAATGGTGACCTACAGACCAGAGATGGGTTTCTGCTGGTTTGCAGTGGTGGTGGTGGGAGGCTCTTCCCAGACGCTTCTGTGCATGTGCAGAAGCATTGTGTGAGCACATCAGGGGTGGGTTTCAACTGGTTCGCGGCGGTCCCCGCGAACCGGTTGGTCAGCGAACCCGGAAGTAAATAACTTCCGGGAACGGTGAAGGGCCCACCCACCCGCCCGCGCTCCTTACCAGTCTTTGAAGGCTTCTGCTCTTCCACGCAGGCGCATGGCACATACAGCGCCTGCACGATTCTCTGTGAGCAGCTGGATGGCACATACAGCGCCTGCGTGAGCCTCCGCGAGCAGCTGGAGCATCGTGCAGGCGCTAAGATGCATGCGTGAACTGCACGCGTGCACGAGGATGCCGCCAGCCCCGTTCCAACCAAACCGGTTGGAACGGGATTAGCAACCCACCCCTGGAGCACACGCAGGAGTGAACAAGTAGCAAAATAAATTGAAACCTACCACTGCTACAGACAGTTTTATACTCAACTCCACTTATTCAATTTACTCTTGTTCCACATGGTATCTATCTATCATTTACCATTCTTCTGTTTACAAATGTGTCCATGCTGCTTCAGTTGGGGGAAAAAAAGGAGAGGCTTACAAATGAAATAGAGAGTTTATGACTACCTTTTTCTGAGAGATTTTTCAATTTCCCACTCTAGCTTACACTCTGGAATTCAGTTTGAGGCCTACCAGGGTCAGACAAGATTGAATGAGTTTCTCCCAGAGATGGCTATGAGAGAAATATTCAGATATTTTTAATTATTCATGAAAAAAATGAGGGGTGGGGGCAGAATTATTTCTTAGGAAAGGATATAGTATTAGGAAGAAACCTGGGATGATTTCATTGAGATGTAAGAAGGAAGGGGAAAAGATCAGATTTGTATTACTGTACAACAGCCTATTTCAATAAATCTTAGTTCTAGTCTTTAGCTGGAGTCTGCTTCCTGATCTAGGCAACCTCAAAGGCCCGACACTTTCTAAGGTAAATAAAGAATAAAAGTTAAAGCAATACAAAGCAATGAAATACTGCTATCTATATAAGTCTTCAAATGTTTTCACTCTGTTTGGTGATTTGGTGGTTTAGATCTACAATCTCCAAATTCCCAGTTTTCTGGAAGTTAGCTCAATTACACTTTCATTTCATATGAGCTATGATGGCGTATTGGTTATAGTGCAGTACTGCAGGCTACTTCTGCTGTCTGCCGGCTGCCTGCAATTTGGCAGTTCAAATCTCACCAGGTTCAAGGTTGACTCAGCCTTCCATCCTCCTGAACAGAGGTGGGTTGCTCCCGGTTAGGCCCGGATTGGGTGAACTGGTAAGGGGGTGATGGTGAGAGGCTCCGCCCACCCACCCAGATGCTTCTGCGCATACACAGGAGTGTTGCACATGAGCATGAGTGAATTGGTAGCGCTGGGATTTTCAACCCACCTCTGCTTCCAAGATGAGTAAAATGAGGACCCAGATTGTTGGGAGCAATATGCTGCCTCTGTAAACAGCTTAGAGAGGGCTGTAAAGCACTGTAAAGCAGTATATAAATCTATGTGCTATTGCTACTGCTATTTCAGTAGCACTGTTCTGCCAAGTCATTAAAAGATGATCCACAAACTTAACTAATATTAGTTTGTTTGTTAGACATTTTGACCTGTGTCCAGATAGATCCTCAACTCAGAAAGTAGCATGATCTCCCTTGTGTTGCCTCTTTGTGATTTGTCTGAATTGTGAGGTATAAATCAGGAAAAAATGGAGACACTGATTCCCATTATATAGCATGAGAAACACACACGCACCCACACACAAATGCATTTTTCATCAGAATACGGTATCAAGAAATTCAGAGCAGTATAATTGAAAGAAGCGTGCCAAATTTCATAGCAATAACTTGCAGAGGTTTTTAAGCTACATGTCTTTAAATTCTTTTTTTTCCCCCTTGTCCAAATTACAAGACAGAATATAATGCAATTTGCATAGAAAATGAAGCCTATAGAGAGGAATATCTATGGCAAATTTCAGGCAGATAGGTTGAAAACGTTTTGCACAAAGGGAAGAGCTGGTGGCAAGGAATAATGATGTACTTCATGAATAGATTGGAGCCGACTGTCAGGTTAGAGTGCACAGAAAGTATAATAGATTAACTCACTCATCTGTTCCTTAAAAGGAAATACAGTACTTAAACTAGTCAGGCAAAAGACAGCCACCAAACCACTTCTTACAACGTGTAAGTATGGGAGATAGGAAACACTGATTAAGTTCTTTCCCACTTTCTTTCCATCACCCAACCTAAAGGCATGGCGATGGGACTAGCCAATGATAGTCTGGTAGCAAGAGGTCATTCTGATGTGAAGACAGTCATTGCATTCCACATCCTCTTTTCTCCTTTTCCTTCCCTTCCCAACAAGGCATTTAGAACTGTCAGAAGCACTCAGGTTTTAAACCACCTTTTCACTTCTGGACAATCTGTGCCATTCCATCCAGCACACTGAGTTCAGAAAAAAAACCTATCAGAAGTGGAATTTCATCGGGGTTGTTGAACTGGGGATAAATCCACTTAAAGGCAGACGTTTCATCTCCAGTGAGTCACAAAAAGATAGCCATTCAGTCATATTCCACAATAGATTTGGAGGTTGTGCTGGTGCATTTTTTAAAAGTGAAACTTCTAGTTTCTAGGTTACTAGATAGACAAATCTGTTATGGAGGCTGCATTTTCAGAAGTGATTTACCACTAACCTTTTGCTAAAACAGAACTAAAACTGTGGTTTCTTTGCTCATTTATCTGTCGCTCTAATCTGTCTCTCCGCCTCTGCCTCTGTTTCTGCCTCTGCCTGTACCTCTGCCTCTGCTTCTGTTTCTGTTTCTGCTTCTGCCTCTGCCTCTGCCTCTGTTCCTGCCTCTGTTTCTGTTTCTGCTTCTGCCTCTGTTTCTGCCTCTGCCTGTACCTCTGCCTCTGCTTCTGTTTCTGCTTCTGCCTCTGCCTCTGTTCCTGCCTCTGTTTCTGTTTCTGCTTCTGCCTCTGTTTCTGCCTCTGCCTGTACCTCTGCCTCTGCTTCTGTTTCTGCTTCTGCCTCTGCCTCTGCCTCTGCCTCTGCCTCTGCCTCTGTTTCTGTTTCTGTTTCTGCTTCTTCCTCTTCCTCTGCCTCTTCCTCTGCCTCTTCCTCTGCCTCTTCCTCTGCCTCTGCCTCTGCCTCTTCCTCTGCCTCTGCCTCTGTCTCTGTTCCTGCCTCTGCCTCTGCCTGTACCTCTGCCTCTGTTTCTGTTTCTGTTTCTGTTTCTGTTTCTGCTTCTTCCTCTTCCTCTGCCTCTTCCTCTGCCTCTGCCTCTGTCTCTGTCTCTGTTCCTGCCTCTGCCTCTGCCTCTGCCTCTGCCTGTACCTCTGCCTCTGTTTCTGCCTCTGTTTCTGTTTCTGCTTCTGCCTCTGTTTCTGCCTCTGCCCTTGCCTCTGTTTCTGTTTCTGTTTCTGTTTCTGCTTCTGCTTCTGCTTCTGCTTCTGCTTCTGCTTCTGTTTCTGTTTCTGTTTCTGCTTCTGCTTCTTCCTCTGGCTCTGTTTCTGCTTCTGCCACTGCCTCTGTCTCTGTCCCTGCTTCTGCCTCTGCCTCTGTTTTTGTTTCTGCTTCTGCCTCTGTTTCCGCCTCTGCCTGTACCTCTGCCTCTGTTTCTGCTTCTGCTTCTGCCTCTGTTTCTGTTTCTGCTTGTGCTTCTGCCTCTGCCTCTATTTCTGCCTCTGTTTCTGTTTCTGCCTTTGTTCCTGCATCTGCCTGTACCTCTGCCTCTGCCTCTGCCTCTGCCTCTGCCTCTGCTTCTGCTTCTGCTTCTGCTTCTGTTTCTGTTTCTGTTTCTGTTTCTGCTTCTTCCTCTGCCTCTGCCTCTGCCTCTGCCTCTGTTCCTGCCTCTGCCTCTGGCTGTACCTCTGCCTCTGTTTCTGCCTCTGTTTCTGCTTCTGCCTCTGCCTCTGCCTCTGTTTCTGTTTCTGCTTCTGCTTCTGCTTCTGCTTCTTCCTCTGCCTCTGTTTCTGCTTCTGCCTCTGTTTCTGCCTCTGCCTGTACCTCTGCCTCTGCCTCTGTGTCTGCTTCTGCCTCTGCCTCTGCCTCTGCCTCTGCCTCTGCCTCTGCCTCTGCCTCTGCCTCTGCCTCTGCCTCTGCCTCTGTTCCTGCTTCTGCTTCTGCCTCTGTTTCTGCCTCTGCCTCTGTTTCTGCCTCAGTTTCTGCCTGTTTCTGCCTCTTCCTCTTCCTCTGTTTCTGCTTCTGCCTCTGCCTCTTTCCCTGTCTGCTTTGCCCACCCACCCCCTCTCTCTGTGTGCATGTGTGTAAGTGTGTGAGTGTGTGTTTGTGACTGTGTGTGTGTTATAGAGAAGTCCATAGTGCTGCAAAAGGAAAGGAAAGAGAAGAGGACAATAAGCAGCAATGACAATGACAATAGATACACTATTGAAAGACTTGAAGAACCAGATTAGGGGCAGATGTTCCTAGATAAATTTTTGCTATGTGGTTGTTAAGAATTGGCACCAACTTCTTCTCCCCCCACTCTCCTCACCACCAGACAGACAGACAGAGAGAGATTCCTAAGCATTTATTTCAGGAAGGTTTATGCAATGTTACTTTGCAAAACTGAGCCTAAAATGTAACTTGTGTGCTCCCTTCTATGTATCAACCCCTAATAGCTGTGATACCTGAAGATAACAGACGAGTCAGATGCATCTTGTTCCTTGCCAGAATTCCAATGAGAAATTAGCATCTATTGACTCTCTTGATTCCTTATTTATCTGGGGCTTCCTTCCCTAGCTGCCATGACAGATTTTAAGCCAATGCAGGAAAGCCACTCTCTGTACCACACTTTTTTTTTACATTTAAGGTTATGAATAATTAACTGTTCTGACCCCCCTCGTCCCACACCAACACACACTCCGAGCCAAAGATAAGTTATGGCAGCAAACCAGCACAGACAAGCTTGGGCAGCAGTCCAGCACAGATAAGACTTGGCAGCAATCCAGCCTGCCAAGCTCACAGTAATGTTCTCCGACATTCGTTCCTGCATTGACTTCTGCAAGAGGGGCGTGTGCACAAGCAGTCTTTTTATAGTCTGGAGAGGAGCCTAATGGCCACCAGCTGAGTGCAATTACCTCCTGTAATTGCGCAACTGCTCCTGACGCCTAGTAGCTCTTCGGTGCTGTGCATCCAGGAATAACTCCGGATCACACTCCCTTGTCTCCTCCCCACTGGTCCAAGGCTCAGGTGCCTCCTGGTGGCCAACCAGCCTCTCTGCACCCTGTTCAGAGTTGGAACCCTGTCCAGGGTCCTTCACATCCTCCAGAGCCGACTCATAGGGCCCCTCGCTGTTGGAGTCTGATGGCAGCTCCAATGGCTCCTGCTGAGCCACAACAATTAACTATATAAATTTCAACACCAAAAACAAACAAACAAACAATGAAGTGGATTTTGCAGAACCCAGGCATAAATATGGGCATGCATTCCAAACACAACTTTGTTTATGTTGTCACTAAATTAGCTTTTGACTGTTTTTTTTAATTAATGCCCCTATGCCTCAACAAGACTGCCCAAATGTCCCTGGGCCATTGCAAGCTCTTGTGATTTCATACTTCTGCATTAAAGTAAGCATTCCTATATCATCCCCTTGCCCTCCAAGGTCACTTGAAATTAAGAACCTTAGAATCTTAGCATTTCACAGGGATTAATCAAGTTAATTGGCATCAGATCAGATGTGTTTCTCGTGTCAACACACTTTAATTTTATTAGCTTGTTTCCTAAACATGCGGCAATTTGCAATAGGAAGGGTTAAAGCCATATCTTCTGCTGCTGAGAAGTTCAGATCTTCCTCATTACTATGCAGCAACCAGATGACCTCTGTCTTAGGGCTAAAAACCTGTTTTACTGTCTGATTAGGTTTTGTATAAATTCTACATTATTCCAGATAAGCCATAAATTGTAATGCTATGGTAAATTATCATTCAATTAGACTTAACTTTCTATCTGAAAAAAAAAAAACAATAGAAGAAACAGTGGAGATCCAGAAAGGTTAATGCACACCTTCCTTTTATAAACTTAGTTGGACATTTCATTCCAGAATCAATAGGCTATTACTGATGGGTTTGATAATTATTTTTATTCAAGCTAATATACTCTAGGCAGATACTGTATACTTCTTCAAGTTAAGCCCTTATTTTGCCCCGGGGTAAACTAAACATGCATCTCCTCTGTCAGAGGTGGGTTGCTTCCAGTTCGGGCTGGTTCGGCTGAATCAGTAGTGGAATTATTATTTATTTATTTTATTTATTTATTTAATTAACTTGCATGCCGCCCACTCTCGGAAGACTCAGGGCGGCTTACAAATAAGAAGGGAAAGGGGGATATAAAACATAAAAAAACAACGTTAAAAATTCAACAACACTCTTAACATAAGATAGCAATAGTAGCAATAGCAATAGCAGTTAGACTTATATACCGCTTCATAGGGCTTTCAGCCCTCTCTAAGCGGTTTACAGAGTCAGCATATTGCCCCCAACAACAATCCGGGTCCTCATTTTACCCACCTCGGAAGGATGGAAGGCTGAGTCAACCCTGAGCCGGTGAGATTTGAACAGCCGAACTGCAGAACTTCAGTCAGCTGAAGTAGCCTGTAGTGCTGCATTTAACCACTGCTCTTGAGATGGGGCTGGATAGTTCAACAGCCCCAGGCCTGCCGGAACAGCCAGGTCTTGGTCGCTTTGCAGAAGGCCGGAAGGGTAGTGAGGGTCCAGATCTCAACGGGGAGATCGTTCCATAGGGCCGGAGCAGCAACAGAGAAGGCCCTCCCCCAGGGGGTCGCCAGCCGACATTGGCCGGCAGATGGAATCTGGAGGAGGCCTAGTCTGTGCAATCTAATAGGTCTCTGGGAGGTAATTCAGGGCTGGGTCGCACAACTGGTGGTGACTCAGACCTGCCATGCCCCTGAACTGGTTCCATCACCGCTGCTGGGCTGCAGCCATTTTTGGTTTTTAGTGGCTGCGCGTGCTCAGTTCACTGTAAATTGTTCTGCGCATACATGAAGAACAATTTACATTGAAATGCGCACACATGCATGTGGTGTGCATGTTGTGTGCATGTTGTGTGCATGTTGCACATGTGTTGCATGTGTGTTGCGAACCAGTAGTAAAACCATTAGCAACCCACCCCTATTGAGCCGAGGTGGTGCAGTGGTTAGGGTGCAGTACTGCAGGCCACTTCAGCTGACTGCTATCTGCAGTTTGGCGGTTCAAATCTCACCGGCTCAAGGTTGACTCAGCCTTCCATCCTTCCGAGGTGGGTGAAATGAGGACCCAGATTGTGGGGGCAATATGCTGACTCTGTAAACCGCTTAGAGAGGGCTGAAAGCCCTATGAAGCGGTATATAAGTCTAACTGCTATTGCTATTGCTATTATCGTTGAATGTCAAGATCACCTTACAGCCATATGATATATGCTGGCTTTCCCCAATCTGGTATCTTCCACCATATGTGTTGAACCTAGAACTTGAAGAATTGCCCTCAATCTAAAAGGGTGTCTCAGGTAATGAGGAGGAGACTGGCTTATGGGTTAGGTAAAAGTAAAGGTTCCCCTCACACATATGTGCTAGTTGTTCCCAACCAGTGGTGGGTTTCAAAAATTGTTTGAACCTACTCTGTGGGTGTGGCCTCCTTTGTGGGAGTGGCTTGCCACCCATGTGACCGGATATGAAATTATGAATTAGTACTTAGGTCGGTCCAAGTAGCTATTCAGAAACTCTGGCATTGAAGCATGCAAGTCTTAAAGCTGTCAAGTTACAAGACCCTTGCATGCCTAACCCTTTAGAAAAAAACCTAGGGGTTTTCAAACCTGACAGCTTTAAGACTTGTAGACTTCAACTCCCAGAATTCCTCCTCCAGTCACGTTGGCTCAGGAACTCTGGCATTGAAGCATGCAAGTCTTAAAGCTGTCAAGTTACAAGATCCTTGCACCACTAACCCTTTAGCAGTGGTGGGTTTCAAAAATTTTTGGAACCTCTTCTGTAGGTGTGGCCTGCTTTCCAGGTCCACTGATGGAACCTCTTCTAACCGGTCTGGTAGATTTGATGAACCGGTTCTACCAAATAGGTGCGAACTGATAGGAACCCACCTCTGTTCCCAACTCTAGGGGATGGAGTTCATCTCCGTTTCAAAGCCGAAGAGCCAGCCCTCTCCAAAGACATCCCCATGGTCATGTGGCTGGCATGGCTAAACACCGAAGGTGCACAGAATGCTGTTACCTTCTCACCAAAGTGGTCTCTATTTTTCTACTTGCATTTTTTACATGCTTTTGAACTGCTAGGTTGGCAGAAGCTCGGACAAGTAACGGGAGCTCACTCCATTATGCAGCACTAGGGATTTGAACCACCAAACTGCCGACCTTTCTGAATGACAAGCTCAGCGTCTTGGCCACTGAGCCACCGCATCCCTGGCTTATCGGATAGATACATTTAAAGAACATCCATGCACCAGGAGACTAGGTGAAAAGATAGAAGATAAATCTGAAAATCTTCATATTTGCAGGTTCTCTCAGAGATAATGTTCCAGTGCCCAAATCCATTCATTAAGCTGGTTTGACCCTTGCGGGAGGCACAGTGCATCTCTCGAATGCTAGATGGAGTTTGTTCCACTGCATGCTTTCTTGCTTGCCAGGGGGGTTCAAGTTTCTTGCATTGCAATTTACTGGTTCTCTAAGGCTTCATAAGATTGAGTGCTGTGATCCTGGCTTTGACCCATCCTTGAAACCGGAACAAGAGAGTCCTCATAAAAACACTCTGCGAAAGGGGGAATTCTGGAGGTAGAAATTGTGAAGTATGTACGAAATAAACATCCGACATGTCTTCAGTTGACTGAACCTTCAGATGCTTAATATTAACAAAGAGACATCTGGCATAGGGCTTGATGACTTTTCTAACAGTACAATTTCGAAGTCTAGGAATGTTACTGCTGTTAAACATTTGAATAATGTGTATCAGGTATATTATATTGCAAGAAAATATGCAGATCATTTCACAACATTTCAGGTAGAAACTTAATTAAACTGAGGCTGGTCAGAAGATTCAGGGGCCTCCCCCCCCCCACCTCATTTGCAGAACTTAGATGAAGAATGGTAAAAATGGAAGCCCCGAGAACAATTTTCATAGTTTATGGCATTAGTGAACAGATACAAGCCTTAAATATATGTGGGTGTATGTATATGTGTGTGGATACACAGTATATAAGTCTATGTATTGTCAGAAGAATAATTTGGGGTTTCAAATCGAGCTGGCGCTACACAAGAATAAATAAAAATGAGATCCACACAGCTGTGGGGAAAGAAGAGATATTTATTCCTAAAAGCAAACAATTTGCATTTAGGGGTAGGCCGCAGTGAAATGGGGGAGCTTGAAGTATCTAAGCGCTGATTCTAGGGCGACACTTGAGGTATATATCTCTCTCTCTTTCTCTCTTTCTCTGTCTCTCTCTCTCTCTCTGTTTGTGTGTGTGTAGGTATGTTTATTCTTGTGAACGAACAGTTCCTCTGGCAGACCTAATTTAATTAACTCTGTTTATGTTTGCAGACCTTATGCTTTGATATGTGGAGAAGGTCTGGATAACTTATTTGGGGATTTGAGGAAGTTTGAGAAAGGAATCTCCTCCTGTTTGCTGTTTTTACTTGCTTAATTTAGTTTCAGCTTACTGACAATTATCTGCTAGAGACATTCATTCTCAAACCATTGTGGATTCTGTTAATATTTTAAGGGAAGATGGAAACAGCATTAAGAGTAAAATATATTTTGATATGCAACTTCTCACAGTGTGTGTGCGTGTGTGTGTGTGTGAATACACACACAGTATATATGACGTATGTGTGTGTGTGTTTCTACTGTAATCCTTTTGACATGTACATGATCTTTCGAACACATGCAACAAAGAGGATTAGCTGAGTACAGCTATTTTGAACAAGTTTTCCTCACAACACAGTTATCTAAATCCATCCATTTGCATTCATGACATCAGGCTTCAGGGCATTTCAGAGATACATATATTCTCTTTTGCGATAACTAAAAGCTTCCTCGACATCCAACATTTCAAAGCGGAAAAAGATTGAAGGCTCTCATTGGCACAAATAAGCCGTGGTTGACTTTGTAAGGTGTGACCTAATCTTGAATCCTAATCCAAATCATGCTGATTTGGAAAGCAGGTTGAATCAAGAGAGGAAATTGGTTTATATCAAATGTTAATGAATACTGTTAATTTTCGTTCTTATAGAGCTAGCATTTGCAAAACATATACCAATGTGGTACTTTCTGTGCTAATTAACCCCATTTCTGAACACTCTTTATTTAGTTCAGGGTCTTGTTTAGTAATTTTTATTTAAATTACTATGTGAAGATAGTATAAAAATATTTATAGTCCTAAGCATCAGCGGTTGTTGTTTTCATCTGCCATATCCTGTTTTTCCCCCCTCCTTAAATCTTCCTGGTCACATCTAAGAGAAGAAAATGCCCTCCAAGCATGCTCATAGGCCAGCTTCAGATTTCTGCCATTGGTGCTGATTTATCCCAAATTCTACCAAGGAACACCACTGTCAGGTCTGCAAGCCATCTTTTCTTTTGGACTTCAGGCCTGACGCACTTTCTACTATTCATTTTCTATTGTGGGAAAATGGGAGGAGGGATTATATGGAGTTGGGTGCTACGTAGCCATAATAACATTCTTTCTAGAAAGCCAAGGTCATCCTTTGTCTCTGCACCTAGCCAGAACAGGATGAGTGGAAGCTGCCAGCGTGGCAGTGGAAGATTGGACCATGTGATGGACTCGTGGGTGTGAGGGCAGGATCTTGAACTTGAACTGGGTGGAAAAACCTGGAAGCTTTCAGATTTGGGGCCGGGTGGCGCAGTGGTTAAATGCATCACTGCAGGCTACTTCAGCTGACTGCAGTTCTGCAGTTCGGCTGTTCAAATCTCACCGGCTCAGGGTTGACTCAGCCTTCCATCCTTCCGAGGTGGGTAAAATGAGGACCCGGATTGTTGTTGGGGGCAATATGCTGACTCTGTAAACCGCTTAGAGAGGGCTGAAAGCCCTATGAAGCGGTATATAAGTCTAACTGCTATTGCTATTGCTATTGCTATTCCCAGATGTGCCAACATGGCTCTCTTAATAAATTGGAATTTTGAGGAATATTTTGCCTCGGACTCTGATTTAAATTTGGATGCTATTTGGAACTCTGACAACTAATTTTATTATTTATATGTTTTTGCTTTAATTTTTGATATCTGATGATACTGTGTAACCAATATTAATGAATTTCAGGATTTTATCTGTTTAGACCCTTGTTCTAATTCTG